>NC_050574.1:88058062-88375740 GCF_011100635.1 Trichosurus vulpecula | reverse complement strand
ATCCTTTTACAGAGGAGGACACTGAGACCTGAGCGAGGAAGTGACTTGCTCAAGGTCATAGTGGTAATAATTAGCAGAGCCATGCTCTCTGACTCCAAATCTATTGTTCTTTGCAGTGCACTATTATGTTTCTTCTTTCCCTTAGTTTTCTTTTTTAAAAAAAGTTTTAATGAGCTCCAGTCTGCCTTGTCACTTCCTTCCTACCCCACCATCTTCCCTTCCTCCAGTTGAGAACACAAGAAAAACAAAATCTATTACAAACGTGTATAGTCGATCAAAATGAACTTTCACATTAACCATATCAAAAAAATTTTTTTTGTCTCATTCTTCATTCTGAGTCTTTCACTTCTCAATCAGGAAGTGGGTGACATGTTACATTAGTCCTCTGGATTGGTGGTTGGTCATTACACTGATAAGAATTCAGCACAGCAATATTCCATCGCATTTATATGCTATTACTTGTTCACCCATTTGTAATAGCAATTGAAATTTGAAGATCTTTCCCACTCATTAATAGGCCATGTGACCTGCTTACATCACAGGAAGCATAAGTCATGTGTGGTGAGAGGAGCTTCCTGAGAGGAAAAGAAAGTTATGTCACTGGAAATGCTGAGGGGTGGGGAAAGGGAGAGAGGGAGGGAGGGGGAGAGAGGGAGAGAGAGAGAGAGAGAGAGGGAGAGAGAGAGAGAGAGGGAGAGAGGGAGAGAGAGAGAGGGAGATAGGGGGAGAGAGGAGAGAGAACTGTCATGGCTGTTAAAAATGGCCGTTGTGACTGTTAAAGCTGAGGTAACTCAAGTTGACCTCTGATAGCTGAACTGACTGTGACAACCTACTGTGTTTGTTTTTGGGAAGACCACAGCAGAGGGTCGAGGTTTTGGGATGGCATGGCTCCAAGTTGTGGTATAATCTAATGCTTCACTGTTGTGATGAATTGGGTAGATGGCTTATGAGATATGGTTCTCTGGTGTCTGAATAAATGGTTTACTTCTACATTCTGTGTGGAGAATCTTGTATACTTTGCAATACAGAACCACATAGGCATTTTGACAATTATCATCTACATTATTATTATTGCCTTACTGGTACACCATTCCTCAATTTGGGCCTCCTCCTGGATTCTCATTCTTTGCCACCTCAAAAAGAGTTGCTTTAAATATTTTTGTATATCCTTAAAGTTTGTTTTTCTTAAGACTAATGCCTCCCTTAGTCTGCCCTTTCTTTAATTCCTCCTCCCCCTTCTCCCTCTCCGGTTTTATTTCCTTATCTAGTGAAATGTATTTCTGTACCCAATTGTGCGTGCGTGTGTGTGTGTGTGTGTGTGTGTGTGTGTGTGTTCTTCTTTTGACCAGTTCAGATGAGAGGTTCAAGTATTAGCTACTCCTCCTTCTCCCCACAGCCTCTTCCTTGTTTGTATAGATGTTTACTAGCTCAGCTGGATTATGTGAGGTAGTTTTCCTTAACCTTCCTTTCCTTCCCCCTGCCTGCCCCTTACTATATTCCTCTTCTCCTCTCTTTCCATTCTTAAGATCATCAAAACATAACAGAACCACTCCCTGACCTTGTCTAATTTGATTCCCTCTCTGATCCCTTATGAAAATAGGGGGCAGGGAGGGGGAAGGAGTTGATGCTGCTCCCTCCCTCTACCCCTCAGACCCACCTGTTGAAGTCTTTCTCTTCAGTGCCCAGTGTTCATTGCAAACTCCCTATCACTTTTAAGATAAAATATAAAATCCCCTGTTTGGCATTCAAAGCCTGTTTATAATCTGCCCCCCAACCTTTCCAGTTTTCTTTTACCTTATAAATCTCCCCCCATACATATATTCTGTAATCCAGTGTGCCACTGGCCTCCTTGTTGTTTCTTAAACAAGAAACTTCACCTCCTGACTCCAAAATTTTCACTGACTGTTCCTCATGCCTGGAATGCTAGTTGCTTTCAAGTCCTAGCTAAAATTTAACATTCTAGCCTTTCCTGATCCCTTGTAATTCTAGTACTTTGCCTCCATTGATTATCTCCAGTTTAACCTGTATAGTCTTGTTTGTATATAGTTTACCTTTTATCTCTCCCATTAGCCTGTGAGCTCCTGGAGATTAAGGATTGTCTTTTGCCTTTAACTTTGTATCCCCAATGCTCACCACGGTACTGGGCACATGCTTACTGACTGAATGATCCCTCTTCTCAAGACACTTACAGTCTAATACACAGGAAAAAATATGTAATATAGTTACTTTGAGACAGAGATTTCTTTATTTTGTTTTTATATCTTTAGCACTTAGCATAGTACTTACCTCAGCATTTCCAAAACTAACCTTATTTTCTTTTCTCCCTAAAGATCCCAGCTTCCAAACTTCCCCATTACTGGGAGAATGGGTGCCATCATCCTCCCAGTCCCCCAGGCTTGCAACCTAAGTGTCATCCTCAACTCCTCACTGTTTCTCACTCCCTCATATCCAATCTATTGTGAAGTCCTGTTGATTTCATTTTTAAAAAGATCTCTTGAAAACACCTCATTCTTTTCTCTAATGCTGCTACCAACATGGTGCAGGCCCTCTTCTCCTCATGCCTGGACTATTACAATAGCCTGCTGGTTGGTCTGCCTGCCACAAGTCTCTCTCCACTCCAGTTCATTCTCTATGAAACAGTAAAAGTGCTTTGCTTAAAGTGCAGCTCTGATCATGTCACTCCTCCCCTCCCCCAACACTAAATTCCAGTGATTCTCTGTCTCCTTCAGGATCAAATATGAAATCCTCTGTTTGGCATTCAAAGCCATTTATAACTTCCTCCCCTTTCCCAAATGTTGCCCCCCTCCCAAATCCCTGAACTCTGATGCATTGACATTGGCCTCCTTGTTGTTCCTTGAACAATACACTCCCATTTCCCAGATTCTGTGCTTTTCCCTGGCTGACCCCCATTGCCTGAGATACTCTTCCTTCCTCATCTTTGCCTTCTGGCTTCCCTGTTTTCAAATCCCAGCTAAAATCCCATCTTCTGCAGGAAGCCTTTCTGAATCCCTCTTCATTTTCTGTCTCTTGATTATTTCATATTCGTCGTGTTTATAGTTTGTAAATAGTTGTTTGCTTTGTCATTTCCCCCATTAGACTCTGAGCTCCTTGAGAGCAGGGACTGGCAGTTCCTGGCATGTAGTAGGTGCCATGTAATAAAATTGACTGACTGATACATAACAGGCATTAAATAAATTTTTCCTGAATAAATGACACATATATGAGTAAATATGATGCAGAATGGAACGTAATATGGGCATGAGGAAGATCCAGATAAAATACTCAGAAATTTGAGAAAGGGAGAGGTCACTTTCAGCAGGGAGGATCGGGTAAGACTCATTATTCCTAGGAAGCAGCCTAGCCGCTGGATAGGTGCCCAGGGTGGGGTATGGGCAAAGAGCTTAGAATGTTATCTCATAAGGCTGTTGTAAAGAAAGCATTTTGTAACCCTGAAAGCATTATATGAATTCATGCTATTGTTATTTTAGCACTGTGGTGTAGTGCAAAGAGTACTTGACTGGGAATTGGGATACCTAAGTGTGTGTTCCGGCCCTTCCATTTACTTGCTGTGTGACCTCGATTATCCCTATTTTTATCGATTAGAGGATAATACTTGAATTATGTAAGTCCCATGGAAGCTGTTGAACTTGGAGTCAAGAAGGACTTGAGTTTGAATCCTGTCTCCAGCACTCATTTGCTCTGTGACTGTGGGCCAGTTATTCTGGCCTCACTTTCTAAACAGGTCCCTTTAGTACCTATTTCATAAAGTTGTTTCAAGGCTTAAATGAAATGAGTCACATCAAGTCACCTAGCATTTATTAAATACCTGCTGTGTGCCCGCACTATAAGTACTGGGGATACAAAAAGTGGTAAAAGACAGCCCCTGTTCTCAAGGAGTTCACAGTCTAATGGGGGAGACAACAGGCAAACAACCGTACAAACAAAACCTACACAGGTTAAATTGGGAGTTGAGATTTGAAGGATGACAGAGAAGCCAGGAGATGGAAATGAGGAGAGGGAGCATTCTGGGCGTGGGGAACAGCCACTGAAAATACTTAATATTGGGAGAGGGAGTGTCTTTTTTGAGAAACAGCAGTGGAGACAATATCACTGGATCACAGAGTATGTGCAGGGAAGGGGAGTGTTAGGTAAAAGAAGACTATAAAGTAGGAAGGGGTCAGGTTGTAAAGGACTTTAAAAACAGATGTTTTATATAGTTTTTTAAATAGGAAGATGATGTGGTTAGACTTCAAGTTTAGGAAGATCAATTTGACAATTGGGTGAAGGATTGATTAGGGTGGGGAGATAATTGAGGCAAAGATACCAACCATCAGGCTGCTGAGTAGATCAGGAGTGAGGTGATGAGGGCCTACACTAGGGTGATTTCAGTGTCGGAGGAGAGAAGTATATGTAAGAGATGTTATGATAATATAAAATGTTATGAGATAATTTAGGTAAAACAGCTGCTGGTGTTACCATAAAGCAGAAAGTTTTGTAAACCTTAAAGTTTTTTCATTGGTTTTGACTGCTGGCTCTCTGCTTTGCTGTCACCGTGACTTCTTCCTTGTCTTATGGAGAAGGCCTGACTTTTGGGCTCAGTGAAGTTTTAGTATATCTTTGCTAAGCCCACTCTTTGGTGCTTTCAGTGCTGCTAGGCAGTGGGATCCTGCCTTTATTTAGATGCAAGGCCTGTGGCCTGGACCATGACTTTGATTCAGATTCTGGTTATCAGGGCCTGTGTATTGTGCATTTATAATACCAAAGTCACCCTTTTTATTTCTGGGTGATAGGTTTGATTTGATTGAATTATGGATCCCAAAGGGAAGAACTACATTGTCTCCCCTTATCTTCCTCTTACTTAGACTTTAGACCAGCCTATCTGCACCAGAACTTTCTCTCAGAGCATTGACCCTAACTAAGAGCATTGCTATCTTGAGCTGGAAGTAGGTGGCAGAAAATACTAATGATCATCTTTCACATTTATTCATTGGTTTTTAACACTGTAAATTGCTTTCATGTCATTCAGTACTTACAACCCTGAAGAAGGAGGAATGGCATTCTCTACTTTTGATAGATGGGGCCTCTGAGGTACAAAGAGGGTAATGTGACTTGAATAAACACAAGCATAGCACTTAATGGAACAGCTAAAACTAGATAATTCAACTGTGGTTAGAGAGGAGATGGGAGTTAAGTCGGGAAGGGTTCATTGGGGTCAGTATGCATCTCCTTCTAAATTTGCTATACTTTGTTTTACAGAATTATGGAATCTCAAAGTGGAAGGGATTTTAAAATTCCTCTCCTTCAGCCCTATACCCGGCAGATCTCTTGTGGTATCTCTGATAAGTGGTCAGTTGGGTTCTACTGGTATACCTATAGTAATAGGGAGCCTACAAATTCACAAGGTGCCATGTTCAATTGCTGGACATTTCTGATGGTGAGGAAATTCTTCCTTATATTGAGTTGAAATCTATCTTGGTCTCCTTATAACTCCTCCCTCCTCTTCCACTACCATATCATTTTAGAACAAATCTAATTCCTCTATGATATGGTAGCCCTTCAGATATTTGAAGAAAATTAGCTTCTTTTCTTCTGGCTAAACATTCCCATTTGCTTCAATCAGTTCTTGCATATGATAGTTTAGTGTTAACTTCCCATCCTGGTTGCCCATCTTTGAACATGTTCCAGTTTGTCACCATCCCTCTTAAAATTCAGCTTCCAAACAGAGGAGAGGTTTTGTTAGCTCATAAGATAGTAGAACTTCTTTGGTTTTGGACACTGCCTAACTAATGCCTTTTCCTCATGATAGAATGCTCAGGTGCATGAATATAATAATCAATTTTGCCATGTCCTTGTCTTCTCTTCTCCAGGCTAAATGACTGCAAACAAAAAAAGACTTGTGAGGGACATACTCACTGTCTTTCACCTATTTGCTTGTCAACTGTTTGTCATTAGCACAAAGAACTTAATGAATATGTAGTCTATTTAGTGTTGGCATTAGAACAAGAAAGCAGAGATTTTTCATGTTGATTAACCTTTCTCAGGAGCTAGCAGCTTGGAGAAAGCCTCTGGGATTGACATTCCTCCAGCAACCTCAGTGATGTTCCTACAGGCATGGGGCAACAAAGGGGTTAGACCAGTCCCCATTTTGGGTGGCCGTATCAGATCAGGCAAAGCACTGGGGATGGAATTATTGGCAAAATTTGAAAGTGAAAGGAAACTTGTCAGGATTTTTTGCTAATATAGGAATGATTTGTCAGTAAATGAGCCTTGCCTCTATAAATGTTGGAAATAGAAAGGCTGGTAGTTGATGGCATAGAATATTTCAGCTGGAATGTGCCTTAGAAATATAAAGGGATGTACTGAAGTAAAAAGAATGATGGACGCAAAGTAAGAGGAAACCTGTGTGTGGGTCCAGGTCCCAGAGCAAGGGAGGTGGGGGGTATGGGAGTGGGGGGACCTTAAAGTAGGCTAGGGCCACAGGACTGGTGGCAGGAGAGCCAAGAGGGTCTCAAAAGAGTTGGGAAGTGTGGTCATTTAGTCAGTATCCCTCCTAAGTAACAATTGATATTGATTCATTAAGAACCTTCACTTTTTACTCTGTTAGAGCACAGAAAGTTCAGGTTTAGTGTTTTCTCTTCTCCTTTACTGAAATTTGCTTTTGGGTATATTTTATGGTGGAAGGTACTGTTTTTTGACGTGACTAAACCCTCTTTGACTTTAGTCTCCTGCCTTTGGTATACAGTAGAGCTCAGTTGTCTGGTCTGCTAGGTCACAGACAGGATGGTCATTTTCACAACCCCTTCTCCCTTTTCCCTTGCTTATCTATGTAAGTGGATGCATTTGTCTTCTTGGTGGGGTTGCCTGGAAAATGAGGTTCATCCTATCCCAGTGAAGATTGGGAAAGAGCAAGGATTTGTATACTGTTTATTAGGTTTAAGTTTTTGTGTGCCTTAGATCTACATACAAACCGCCCTAGAGACACATAAGCTTTTTTTGGTTGTTGATGTCATTAGCCAGTAGAATTTCCTTTGCATTATCTTAGTTTCTATGAGTGATGGGCTAGAGTTATTCTTCCAAGCATTTTGTAAATGCCCAGTGTGCCAGAAGGCAGTCAGTTCTGAGCAAGATTGTGCAGGGAAGGTAAAAGTTGAACTGTTTCCTGGCTTACATTCCAAGGACTCAATAGCTGTTGGAATGAATAAAGTTTACTGCCCTAGTGCTGATCTCAGGAATGTTTGCTTTTCTGGTTAAAGCTAGGAGCCATGATGTTTGGGTGTGTCTTCAGTAGAGGTATAGCCAACCTCCAAAGCTTAGGTACCCAGAGTGATGCAGAGCTGAGCTCTGGCCTGTGCTGGCAGGACCCACCCCTTTCCAAAGATCTGACATGTCTGCCAAGCACTGGGATGGGGGCCAGCTCACATCAGTGCCCATTCTTGGATTCCTGGGGGTCACTTGGAGCCAGCCCCCCCCCCCTCCACTAGGGACTTTTGGAGAGAGTAAAATTGGGCCTGCTGGGCACTGTGCCATCATGGGGCCTGGATAGAGGCCAAAGCTGGAGAGCCTGCAGTTTCAAGCCTGCTGTAGTGACTGACCTGTTGAGAGATGTGGCCAGAAACAGCAGTAACATAGTGATTGATTCAGAGCACAGTGGCTTCAGGGCTATGTCACTGAGTGTTGCTCTATGCTTAACCTAAGGGGGTTAGGTACTGTGAGGGCATACAAGGCTACAAACCTTGGCATTATTTTTGACTGTCCTTTTCTTAATCAACTATATCTAGTCTGTCATCAAGTCCCATTAGAAAATCTTATGCTGTTAGATCTGGAAGAGATTTTAGGAGTCATCTGGTCCAATCTTCTATCCCTGGTTAGAATCTCCTTTATAGTTTCTTTGGGCATTTTAATTTTTTTCCTCCGATTTCTCTTAAATTCTGACTTTTCTACCATTTCCATTGTCAAAATTATTCATTCCTAAATTCCTGGTAGAGCCTTATCCATGCTCTGGGTTTCCAGTAACTACTTAGTACATTTAATGTTCTTTATTGCTTCGTATATGTGTTTCACTTTTGCAGCTGGTAGACTAAGAGAATATTAGAGCTGAAAAGGATTAGCTGTTATAAAACATCAGAAATGGAAGGGACATTAGAATAGAAAACAAAGATTGGCAGAGCTTGAAAGGATCTCAATGATAGGGCATATGCAGATATAGGTTAGTACCTCTTCTTGCCCTAGCCTAGCTGATTAGCAGGGAGGGGTATAGGGCAGGGCATTTCAGGCACATTTTTGGATGGAGAGTGTGGTACCCACCCATGGGTTTGTAACCTCTTCTGTCATTCCCTGCCAAGTTGGCTCATTCTCCATTTGCCTTGTTGCCAGAGTGTCAGATGAGGTGAGGAGTTCTGCTTCATGTGGCTGGGGTGTCAGTTTAGTGGTCTGCATTGGTTTCCAAAGTTTGGGAGTGATTGAATGAATCAGCTAGCATTGACTCAGCACTTACTGTATGAAGTGTGCTGGGAAGAGAGAGCTTAATGTAACAAAGCTCAGGTTCAAGGTGTGGCTGTGACAGTTGCTTTGTGACTTAGGGCAAGACACTTTAGCTCTCTTTGAGCTTCAATTCCATCATCTGATAATGCATATACTATCTACCTCAGGCTTTATGTGAGGATAAATATTTATTGAACTGAGAATAAAATATTTCAATACATAGTAGGCTTATTGTATGGGGAAAATGCCTATTGCCAGATCAAGGAAGGAGGACCCTTTCTATTTTGGGACTTCACAGCAAACCAGGGAGAGAAGTGCATGGCAGTGGTAAATATCATAGAAGTTCAAGGTGAGCTTTTCAGATATAGTGGCAGACCTTTGGGCCAGAAGATTGGAAGTAAAGGAAACAAGTGGCATTAGATTGGGAATCAGGAAATTTGGGTTCCAGTTTGAGCTTTTCACATAACTAGTTGTGTGACTAGGCTTGGCCTATTACCTCTTTAATTTTCTATTTCTTTGTCTACTGAATTAAGATAGTGGGCAAGATAATTTTTTTTGACTTAAGTGGGTGGAATTATGTTAAGGTGGAAGAATTATGCCACTGGAAGCACTGGTCCCAGAGGTTGGTGGGAAAAATAATAGTGCAAAGATTGTTGGAAAGGAGAAGAATGATTGATTGGAGCCAGAAGGAGAGGGAGGACACATGCAGGATTAGGTTTTAATCCAGCAAGGTGATAGATTTAATAAGTTTGTACTGTTTAGTTTTTGATCAGAACAGGAACTTTCGAAAAGATTCCTGGATTCTTTAACATGAGTATATAACTTTCATGGTTTTTAGTATATGCAATCTTTTCCTTTTATTAATACTTCAATAAAGCCGTGATTATGAAAATACTATTTATGCGGTAACTGATGGTCATGACCCTCTCTGAGGTTCGCAGCGGTGGTCTTTGGGCAATAAGCCATTTCATTCTATAGTGGAGCTCTTTAAGCCTTTTCAGTTTGGTAGGACCTGCTAGACCTTGTGTTCCTTTGGCAAAGCCTTTGAGAATCCAAAGTTACACCTGTTTTTAATGAGACATCACAGGATACTTGTGGAAGACTTTTCCCTTTATTGCTAGTGAAACCTTGAAAAGTCATTTCAGATTGTGTGCAATAGGGAAGGGGAAGGAAGGCATAGAGGGGTAGCAGAGAGTACCAAGGACTTCTGAAGTAGGTCTTGTGGTAGTAAAGGCTGTGGGGTAACAATAATAGAAAGCATTGTAGGATTCCCCTTGTGATCCAAGACTTTGGCCTTTCTTGTGGCCTGTCTCTTGACAAGTAGTCCCGTTTCTTCCTTTCTGTCTCTAGACTTACACTTAGGAATATAGCAGGTCCAATATCTTATACTGTATACCAAGATAAGGTCAAAATGGGTACAGGATTTAGACATAAAATATCATAAGCAAATTAGGAGAGCAAGGAATAGTTTACCTGTCAGATCTATGGGGAAGGGAAGAGTTTATGATCAAACAGGAGACAGAGAACATTGTGAAATTCAAAATAGATAATTTTGATTACGTTAAATTAAAAAGTTTTTGCACAGGCAAAGCCAATGCAACTAAGATTAGAAGGAAAGTAGAATTCATCTGGAAAAACAAGAGGTCTAGAATATCTAGGGTATTAATGAAAAGAAATGCTAGAGAAGGTGGCCTAGCCATACCAGATATTAAACTGTACTACAGAGCAGCAGTCATCAAAACTACCTGGTACTGGCTAAGAAACAGAGGTGTGGATCAGTGGAATAGGATAGGAATACAAGATGGAGAAGTCAACAACTGTAGCAATCTACTCTTTGATAAACCCAAAGAGGCCAGCTTCTGGGCTAATAATTCACTATTTCACAAAAACTGTTGAGAAAATTGGAAAATGGTAGGGCAGAAACTGGGCATAGACCAATATCTTACACCATATACCAAAATAAAGTCAAAATGGGTTCATGATTTAGGAGTAAAGGCTGACACTATAAGTAATTTGGGAGAGCAAGGAATAGTTTACTTATCAGATTTATGGAAAAGAAAAGAATTCATGACACAACAAGAGATAGACAGCATTACAAAATACAAAATGGATAACTTTGATTATGTCAAATTGAAATGTTTTTGTACAAAAAAAGCCAATGCAACAAAAATTAGGAGGGATGCAGAAAATTGGGAGAAAATCTTTACAACTAGTATCTCTGATAAAGGCCTCATTTCTAAAATATACAGGGAACTGAGCCAAATATATAGGAACACAAGCCATTCCCCAATTGGGAAATGGTCAAAGGATATGAACAGGCAGTTTTCAGAGGAAGAAATTAAAGCTATCTATAGGCATATGAAAAAATGCACTAAATCACTACTGATTAGAGAAATGCAAATCAAAACAACTCTTAGATACCACATCTCTCCTGTCAGATTGGCTAAAATAACAAAACAGGAAAATGATAAATGCTGGAGAGGATGTGGGAAAATTGGAAAATTGTTACATTGCTGGTGGAGTTGTGAGATGATCCAGCCATTTTTGAGAGTAATTTGGAACTACACCCAAAGGGCCATAAAAATGTTCATACCCTTTGACCCAGCAATACCACTTCTAGGGTTGTATCCCAAAGAAATCACACAAGCGGGAAGAGGACACATATGTACAAAAATATTCATAGTGGCTCTTTTTGTGGTAGCCAAGAATTGGAAATCAAAGGGATGCCCATCAATTGGGGAATGGCTGAACAAGCTGTAGTATATGAAGGTAATGGAATACTGTTGTGCCATAAGAAATGGGGATGATACGAAGCTGGGAAAGTTTTTACTGCCAGTGTGTCTGATGAAGGCCTTGTTTCTAAAATACATAGAGAATTGAGTCAAATTTATAAGAATATAAGTAATTCCCCAGTTGATAAATGGTCAGAGGATATGAATAGGTAGTTTTCAGATGAAGCAATTAAAGCTATCTGTAGTCATATGAAAAAATGCTCTAAATCACTATTGATTATAGAAATTCAAATTAAAACAGTTCTGAGGCACCACCTCACACCTATCAGGTTGGCTAATATGACAAGAAAAAAAAGGATAAATATTGTAGAAGATGTGGGAAAATTGGTATACTAATGAATTGTTGATGGAGTTGTGAACTGATCCAATCATTCTGGAGAGCAATTTGGCACTGTGCCGAAGGGGCTATGAAACTGTTACCCTTTGATCCAGCAATACCACTTCCAGGTCTGTATCCCAAAGGGATCATAAAAAAGGAGAAAGAACCTATTTGTACAAAAGTATTTATAGCAGCTCTTTTCGAGAATTTGAGCCCATCATTTGGAGAATGGCTGAACCAGTTGTGGTATACGGGTGTAATGGAATACTATTGTTCTATAAGAAATGATGAGCAGTCAGATTATAGAAAAAACATGGAAAGACTTACATGAACTGATGCAGAGTGAGGGGAGCAGAATCAGAAGAACGTTGTACACAGTTACAGCAACATTATGTGATGATCAACTTTGATAGACTTGACTCTTCTCAGCAATACAATGACAACTGTATCCAAAGACAATTCCAAGGGACTCATGAGGGAACATGCTATCCACATCCCAGAGAAAGAACTATGGAGTCTGAATGCAGATCGAAGCATACTATTTTCTTTTTTTTCTTTTTAAATTTATTTATTTAATTTATTTAATATATTTAGTTTTCAGCATTGATATTCACAAGAGTTTGAATTTCGAATTTTCTCCCCATTTCTACCCACCCCCAACTCCAAGATGGCATATATTCTGGTTGCCCCATTCCCCAGTCAGCCCTCCTGTTAACCCACTCCCCTCCCATCCCTTTTTCCCTTCCTTTCTTGTAGGGCAAGATAAATTTCTGCACCCCGTTGTCTGTGTATCTTATTTCCTAGTTGGATGCAAAAACTTTTTTTTGTTGTTTTTGAACATCTCTTTTTAAAACTTTGAGTTCCAAATTCTCTCCCCTCTTCCCTTCCCACCCACCCTCCTTAAGAAGGCAAGCAATTCAACATAGGCTACATGCTTATCATTATGTAAAACCCTTCCACAATACTCATGTTGTGAAAGATTAACTATGTTTTGCTCCTTCCTAACCTATCCCCCTTTATTGAATTTTCTCCCTTGACCCTGTCCCTTTGTGAAAGTGTTTGATTTTGATTAGATCCTCCCCCATCGGCCCTCCCTTCTATCTTCCCCCCTTTTTTATCTTCTTCCTTCTTCCTTCCTGTGGGGTAAGATACCCAATTGAGTGTGTATGGTATTCCCTCCTCAGGTCAAATCTGATGAGAGGAAGATTCACTCATTCCCCCTGACCTGCCTCTTCTTCCCTTCCTACAGAACTGCTTTTTCATGCCACTTTTATGTGAGATTATTTACCCCATTCTCTCTCTCTCTTTCTCCCTCTCTCAATATATTCCTCTCTCATCCCTTAATTTAATTTATTTTTTTTTAGATAACATCCCTTCATATTCAGCTCACCCTGTGCCCTCTGTCTACACACACACACACACACACACACACACACACGTACACATACATATATATGCATATTCCCTTCAGCTACCCTAATACTAATACCCTAATACTCATGAATCATATACATCATCTTTCCATGTAGGAATGTAAACAAAACAGTTCAACTTTAGTAAGTCCCTTGTGATTTCTTTTTCTTGTTTACCTTTTCATGCTTCTCTTGATTCTTGTGTTTGAAAGTCAGATTTTCTATTCAGCTCTGGTCTTTTTCACTGAGAAAGCCTCTATTTTATTGAAAGTCCATATTTTGCCTTGGAGCATGATACTCATTTTTGCTGGGTAGGTGATTCTTGGTTTTAATCCTAGCTCCATTGACCTCCAGAATACCGTATTCCAAGACCTTCCATCCCTTAATGTAGAAGTTGCTAGATCTTGTGTTATTCTGATTGTGTTTCCACAATACTCAAATTGTTTCTTTCTGGCTGCTTGCGTATTTTCTCCTTGATCTGAGAGCTCTGGAATTTGGTGACAGTATTCCTAGGAGTTTTCTTTTTGGGATCTATTTGAGGAGGTGATCTGTGGATTCTTTCAATTTCTATTTTACCCTCTGGCTCTAGAATATCAGGGCAGTTGCCCTTGATAATTTCTTGAAAGATGGTATCTAGGCCCTTTTTTTGATCATGGTTTTCAGGTAGTCCAGTAATTTTTAAATTCTCTCTCCTGGATCTGTTTTCCAGGTCAGTGGTTTTTCCAATGAGATATTTCACATTGTCTTCCACTTTTTCATTCCTTTGGTTCTGTTTTATAATATCTTGATTTCTCCTAAAGCCACTAGCTTCCACTTGCTCCAGTCTAATTTTTAAGGTAGTATTTTCTTCAGTGGTCTTTTGGCCCTCCTTTTCCATTTGGCTAATTCTGCCTTTCAAGGCATTCTTCTCCTCATTGGCTTTTTGGAGCTCTTTTGCCATTTGAGTTAGTCTAGTTTTTAAGGTGTTGTTTTCTTCAGTATTTTTTTCAGTATTTTTTTTTGGTTCTCCTTTAGCAAGTCATTGACTGGTTTTTCTTGGTTTTCTTGCATCACTCTCATTTCTCTTCCCAATTTTTCCTCTACTTCTCTAACTTGCTTTTCCAAATCCTTTTTGAGCTCTTCCATGGCCTGAGACCAGTTCATGTTTTTCTTGGAGGCTGTTGATGTAGGCTCTTTGACCTTGTTGACTTCTTCTGGCTGTATGTTTTGGTCTTCTTTGTCGCCAGAGAAAAGATTCCAAAGTCTGAGACTGAATCTGAGTCTGTTTTCGCTGCCTGGCCAAGTTCCCAGCCAACTTACTTGACCCTTGAGTTTTTCGTCACGGTATGACTGCTTGTAGAGTAGAGTATTTTGTTCCAAGCTTGAGGGGATGCACTGTTGTTTTCAGAGCTATTTCTATACAGCCAGCTCTGCCACACCAGCACTCCTCCTTCCCCAAGAACCACCAGCCCAGACTGAACTCAGATCTTAAGCAGGCTCTGCACTCCTGCTCTGATCTGCCACTTAATTCCTCCCACCAAGTGGGCCTGGGGCCAGAAGCAACTGCATCTGTAGTTCTGTAGCTGCACCGCCTCCACTGACCCCAGGGTGGTGGCTGAACAGCAAACTCCTTTCACTCTGTCCCCTCAGCTTTTCCCACTAACCTTCTCTGTTGTCTTTGGTGTTTGTGGGTTGAGAAGTCTGGTAACTGCCACAGCTCACTGATTCAGGGTGCTAGGGCCTGTTCCGCCCGGCTCCCAGTCTGGTTTGTCCTGCCACTGCCCACACTGTGCTCCGCTCCCCTCTGCTTCCAGTTCTGTGCGGACTAGACCTCACCCAGTGACCATCCAGGCTGTCCTGAGCTGGAGCCCTGCTTCCCTGTGCTATTTTGTGGGTTCTGCAGTTCTAGAATTTGTTCACAGCCATTTTTTATAGGTTTTTGGAGGGACTTGGCAGGGAGTTCACACAAGTCCCTGCTTTCCAGCCGCCATCTTGGTTATGCCCCTGAAGCATACTATTTTCACCTTAAAAAAAAGTATTTTCTTTCTCGTGGTTTTTTCCCTTTTGTTCTGTTTCTTCTTTCACAACATGAGCAATGTGGAAATAAGATTGCACAATGTACAACCTATATCAGATTACTTGCTCTCTTGGGGATGGGGGAATGGAGGGAGGGAGGGAGAAAAAAATTTGGAACTCAAAATCTTATAAAAATGAATGTTGAAAAAATAATAAAAAAGGATATAGCAGGTCCTTTATTTAGGGGTGATAAATGCCAAGTCCAGACATTTCAGGGGGTCATAAGTATTAGTTAGGGGAGGATGCTAGGGATGTCCTTGTCCTTCAGCTCCATGAATGTTAGGCTCTCAGCCTTTCTTATGAAACTCCCTTGCCAGCAAGTGTTTTTCTTAGGAGGGAGTTGTAGTTCAGTGAAATTTTTTGTCAGTCAATGATTTTTAGGCCCCATCTAGCTAGAAGCAGGGTACAGATGAGGTTTCTGGGAAGTTGGAATAACCCAGGCTCTGGCTGTAGTGGTCTCCTCCTTTAGTACTCAATCTTAGGCAGAAGAAATGGTATTTAAACACTGAAACTATTCTTCCCTCCCATAGTAATACAGGTCTTTCTGCAATCCCATTATCTTTTCCAAACCCTCTTTTTCTTTTCCTCTTCATTGCACCCCCCCCCCCCCCCATGATGCTCTTCCTCCCTACCAACTTGACCATGAACTTGTGTTTCTATGCAGTCTTGAGGCTCTTTTGCCCCTTCTACTCCTGGGCTTCCCTGATTGCGTGTCCGAAATTCACCTGACTGTGGGTCCATTTTTGTTGGTAAGGGCAGCTTGGACCTTCCCTTTTGGCTGGTTGCCTTTCTTACCAGCTGTTTTAGATTTGAACTGAAAGATAATGGAGCTAGGAGACCTGATGCTGGATGAAAGTCAGTTAATAAGTATAGCATGTTTTCAGTTTTTCAATTTAATTTTTTATTTTTAACTTAAACACCAAAATGGGTCTTTATTAGGGGTCCTCTTCCCTTACTGCCTCCAGACAGAGCACTGTAGACTATTTGTGTTTCTGTCCTTTCCCTGATCTTAGTTGGAAGCTATAGGCTTGTTTGCCTATGGTGGTGCTGGTTTTGCTGGCAAACCCTTTTCCTATTGCCTGTCAGCTGTTGAGTGGCTCTTTGTGGAGTTTGTTTTTGGTGGGGGCAGAGAAGTCGTTTATTGTAGTTCCTCATGGATTTCTTGATCATTCCTCTATCTGGTAGAAATTTCAGAATTTAGTTTGAAGTAGGTTTGTGGAGCTGGGCGGCTTGTTTTCTGCTGAAAGGTGCATATTTTATTGTATGAGATTATAAAGAAAGGCAAAAACACAGTCTCTGTTCTCAAGGAGTTTGAACTCTAATGGGGGAGACCACAAGTACAAAGTTGTACAAACTATTAGTGCAAATGTCATTTAGTTTTTGACTCATACCAGGAGATATTTGTAGCTTTGGAAGTGACAGTTACAAACTCTGTATGACCCTATTTAAGTTAAAGATCACCGTATGATTGAATGTCAGAGTTATAAAGGACTTTCTAGATTCAATCATAGAGCTGATGCAAGTGTTATGGGGTGTCTTGGGAAGAATTGGGTTCTTCATCGCTATAGGACTCTGGGCAGCTAGGTGGCACAGTGGATAGAATGTTGGGCCTGGAGTCAGTAAGACTCATCTCTCTGAGTTCAAATCTGTCACCACATACTTACTAGCTGTGTAACTCTGGGCAAATCACTTAACTCTTTTTGCCTCAGTTTCTTCATGTGTAAAATGAGCTGGAGAAGCCAATGGCATACAACTCTAAGATCCCTGCCAAGAAAAACCCAAATGGGGCCACAAAGAATCAGACACAACTGAAAACAGCTCAACAAGAACACATAGGTTTTGAAGCAGAGCCAGGTTGGATGCCACCTCTTGGATGTTGTAGAAGGGATTTTTGCTCAAGTGAGGAGTAGAGTTGATGTCTTCTGAGGCCCCTTCCAACCCTGATTTGCCACTCATTTTAGAGAGGATAAGACTGAAGCCCAGATTTGGGTGAGGGGGAGGGGAAGGACTTCTTCAGTGTCACACAGGGAACAGTGGAACAGGTTAGTCCTTAAAGATTGTTCCAAAGGAAGATTGGAAGAACAATTCTGCCCTTTTGGACAGAACTTCCAGTTGACCCCCTACCGAGTGCATTCCAGTTAGTCTAGAGGCTACCTCTTCACCTAATCTGTCTTTATCACCCTAAGTCTTCCCTCTTCCATCCAGCTGGATGGGCCTTTCCTCAGGCCCTAAGTTACTATTTACAAACAACAGACTGTCACTGTGTAGGAGACCACATGACTCTGGCTATTAATAGGATTGAAACTTTCTGTAGAGCCAGTGTAATTATTTCCCCTCAAACAGCTTTCCAGGCAGTTGGTTCAGAGAAGGGAGAAAAAGGATGAGTGGGCTCCCGGTGCCTATTGTTTTCTCCTTTCATCGGAGTGCTTCAGTCTAATGAAGGTGCCATAGTTTTGTGATGAAATAGCCTCTTCCTTCGCTTGGTGGGAATTGTTTACATATATGGTTTTGGGACTGGCATCTGGAAGAAGCTGTCAAAGCTATGGACTTGAGCCAGTGGGTGGAGACAACAAAGAAGTGGTGATTGCTCATTGGCCTCAGAGCCTGTTAGTCACCTAATCACAGAATTTTAGAACTAGGAGAGATCTCAGAGAACATCTTGTTCAGCCTAACCTTGAGAAGAACCGCCCCCTCTCCCCCCGTGCCCGCATTACAGCGTAGCATCCCCAGTGACAGGAAAGGTAATTTGGTGGATGGACCAGTTGACAAATGGGGAAACTATCTCTGGTTGGTCTAGAGAACTGTTATCTTGTAGAAATACTCCCAGTAACAAGACTGTACCTTTTATAGAACACTGCCACTTATGGAGACCAAAGACTCGTTTGAAAATAGCAAGAGAAGACTAAATTCACTTTAGATCAGAACTAGTTAATCAGGCCTTTAAAAGGATAATGTGGAGTTGCAGATCATTCACATTTGTAGATATAGATCTGAATTTTCTGACCATCACATACTTACCCACCTGATAACCTGATCCTCTCTTCCATAGTGGGTTCCATGTACAGCCACAATATATAAGATATCTTGTTGGGGAGGGGAGTAGCAGAGACATACCTGCCACAATCCTCTGTTCTTCTCCTCATACTCATTACCTTTCCAATGAGTTAGCACACAGGACAGAAATATCTAGGTTACAAAAGATTCCTTGATATCCAAACACACCTCTAATTATGTAAGTACACTCTTTCCATGTACAGAAAAATGACTTGGTTCACAGTCACAGAATGTCAGAATTAGAAGGAAACAATCAAAAAGTTTTTATTTTAATAAATAAGTAAAGTACTTTCTACGTGTAAGGCACTGTTACATGTTAAGGATACAAATACAGAAGTGACAGTCTAAACATAAGGAACTTCATGAGTATATATATGTTATATTTATATATAAATATGTATTATATATATATATATACAAAATAAACGCAGAGTAATGGGTGGGGCACAAACAACTGGGAAAATCAAAAAAGGTCCCTTGAAGGAGGTAGCAAGAGATCATAGCAGAGGTCTGAAGAGGCTTGGAGTTTTAAGAGGCAGCGGTGACAGAGAAGAGCATTCCAGGCCTGGGAGAAAGCCTGTTCAAAGACACGGAGGTAGGAGGTGCAATTTTGTGTTTGGAGAACCATAAGTAGGTCAGTTTGGCTGGAACATAGTAACAAAATAATAATCATCTTGGAAAGAAAGGCTGAAATCAGATTGTGGAGGACATTAAGTGTCAAATAGAAAAGTTTATATTTTATCCTAGAGGCAGTAGGGAGCTATTGAAATCTTTTGAGCTAAATAAAATCAAGTTAACAAGCATTTATTTATTAAGCTCCTACTGTTTCCTGGGGATACAAAGAACCCCCCCACCAAAAAAAATCCCTTCTCTCAAGGAGCTTACAGTCTTATCTAATGGAGGAGTCAACATGCAAACAATTATGTACAAACAAAATATAGATAGGATAACTTGGAGATAATCTTAGAGGGAAGGTACTAGCATTAAGAGGAATCAGAAATGGGTTCCTGCAGGAGGTAGATTTTAACTGGGACCTGAAGGAAGTCAGGGAAGCCAGGAGGCATAGATGAGCCAGAGAAGCAAAATGGTCATACTTGTTCTTTAGAAATATTAATTTGGCAACTTTTAGAGGATAGATTGGAGAGGAAAGGATTGGATACAAGGACCAATTGGATAGTTACTGCAGTAGTTCAGGCAAGAGGTAATAAGGTGTTGAATTGGAGTGCTTTTGATGTAAGAATAGAGAAGGAAATGTATTTGGAAGATATTGAGAAATTTCACAATTGATTGGACATGGTGGGAGGTGGTGGTGGTAAGAGATGAAGATGTTAAGTAGGCAGTTGGAATACTCTTAGAGGTCATTAAAATAGATTTTTATTGTAGTAATTGGAATGAGGTCTCTGTGTGTTTGAGGAGTTTAAAAACAAGGAGATATCCAAAGAGACCATAAAAATGGGAAAAGACCCACATGTACAAAAATGTTTGTAGCAATTCTTTTTGTGGTGGCAAAGAATTTGAAATTGAGGGGATGCCCATCAACTGGGGAATGGCTGAACAAGCTGTGGTATATGAATGTAATAGAATACTATTGTGCTATAAGAAATGATGAGCCTAATGATTTTAGAAAAACCTGGAAAGACTTAAATGAATTGATGCGGAGTGAAGTGAGCAGAACCAGGAGAACGTTGTACATAGTAACAGTAACATTGTGCAATGACCAACTTTGATAGACTTGGCTTTTCTCAGCAGTGCAATGATCTAAGACAATTCCAAAGGACTCATGATGGAAAATGCTATCCACATCCACAAAAAGAACTATGGAGTCTGAATGCAGTTCAAACCATATTGTTTTCTCTCTTTTTTTTTTTGTTTCTTATTTCTTGTGATTTTCCCCTTTTGTTCTATTCTTTTGCAATGTGACTAATGTGGAAATATATTTAATATGATTATAGATGTATAGCCTTTATCAAATTGAATGCCGTTTTGGGGAGGGAGGGGGAAAAATCTAGAACTCAAAATGTTATAAAAGTAAATGTTGAAAACTAAAAATAAATAAATAAAAGTTAATAAAACAAAAAATACCACCCCCACAAACCCCGCAACTCACAAAGAGATATGATCAGTTGCTTCCATCCATTGTAATTCCTTTATTTGACCAGCAAATAGCTTTCCAAATGAGTGAATCAAGGCAGGGGAAAATCAAACACCTAAACCTTAAGTGTTGAAAGGAAATTTATTAAAGTATATTCTTTACATCTGACTGGAGACAGGATGCCCAGATCCATGTCAAGATTGGGGTTATGGTATGGCAGCTCCCTAAATTGTTGTTGGTATAGCATCTCCAAAAATGACTTCTCAGCTTTCCCTTTTTATAGAGACAGAGTTCCATCTCTTGACATATTAGATACAGAGTGTGGGGGGGGGGCAGTGGGGGGGGTAAGCTTCCCATATAAAAAGATCCTAAGCGGTGAATAAGGGCCTTATTAATATAGCTATGTATAAATATATGTTATATATTCTATAGTGAGCAATATTTATTTACATTTAGTAATTTAGTGAGGAAAGGTAGAACTTAGAGATTCAAAATTTCAAGTAGCAAAACTATATCATCATATATAAGGGTTATAGAATACATATATAAATATAAATACAAATCGAGACTAGATATGGAAGATATTGGAGAGGTTGAAGTTGTATTGGTCG
Source organism: Trichosurus vulpecula (assembly GCF_011100635.1). Taxonomy (NCBI): domain Eukaryota; kingdom Metazoa; phylum Chordata; class Mammalia; order Diprotodontia; family Phalangeridae; genus Trichosurus; species Trichosurus vulpecula. The sequence goes on along the minus strand of NC_050574.1, from coordinate 88,354,924 downwards.
TACCATAGTCATCTAGTTCAACACAAATGAGCTGTCTCACCTCTACAACATTCTTGACAAATGGTCATCTAGATTCTATTTGAGTACCCCAGTGCTAGGAACCCACTATTTCCCAAGGTTGGCCATTCTGGTTTTGGACAACTCTTATTCCTAGTAAAATTTTCCCCCTTAACCTCAGACCCCCCCAAGACCCCATCTTCTCCAAACAGGTCTAAAAAGAGGTTTAAAAGAAAACAAAATGGAAATATAAAAAATCAACAAGTCACTGCCTGAAAGAAACCCCCAAATGAAAATTCCCAGAAGTGTTATATCCAGAATTGCCAGGTAAATGAAAAAATACTGAAGCAGCCAGAAAGAAAAAGAGTTCAGGAGGAGCCATGGTCAGAATCATACATGATTTAGCAGCCACCACTAAGAAAGGAGCAGTGAGCTTGGATTATAGTATTCTAGAAGTCAGAGGATGGCTTACACTCAAGAATAACTTACCTAGCAAAACTGAGTAAAATGTTACAGTAGAGGACTTCCAGGAACTCCTGAAGACCAGAGCTGCATAGAAACAGAAATACAGGAGTTGAGAAATGTAAAAAGGTAATCATGAATCATGAATGATCAGTGATAAATGACTAAACAAGAATAAACTGCTTACATTGATATATGTGCCCCCTGTGAACCCTGTCATGATCAAGGATTATAGAGGGAATCTAATTAGACAAGGTGTGGGAGAAATTCTGTTATGTGTTGATGATTTTGAGAAAATGTGGAGGGGAAGGGAAGGAAAGTTAAGGAAAATTATCTCAATATAATAACAAGAAGATGGGGTTGAGAGGAACAGCTGACATGTGACCCACACTCTTATCTTAACTGATCAAAGGAAGAAGATTACAGATACTCATAGTTGAGTACAGAAATACATTTCACTCTACAGGAAAATAGGAAGGACAGGGGAGAAGAGAGAAGCGAGAATTAGAGGGAGGGATTAGTCTTAAGGAAAACACACCAAGGATGTACAAAAAGATTTATAGCAGTTCTTTCTGAGGTGGCAAAGAAAAGGAATCTAAGGGGTTGCCCATAAATTAGGGAATGGATGAACAAGTTATGGAATGTGTGTATGTATGTACATATATACACACATATACACACACACATATATACATACATACATATGTATATATAGGAATACTATTGTGTTCATCTCTTATCAGTGTGATGACCAACCATGATTCTAGGAGAATAATGATGGAACGTGCTACCCACCTTTTGATAGAGAAATGAAGGATTCAGAGTACATAATACACATATATATGCACATATACAATATACACATACACATATATACACGTGTGTATGTATATACAGATATATGTATGTATACATATGTGTGTATGTGTATATATGTATGACATGTCCAATGCGGAAATTTGTTTCTCTTGACTGTAAATGTTTGTGACAAGGGTTTTGCTTTTCTTTTTAAAATTAATTTTTAGTTTTCAACATTTGCTTTTTAAGATTTTGAGTTCTAAATTTCTGTCCCCCCCCTTCCCTCTCCCCTCCCCAAGATGGCATGCAATCTAATATAGACTATACATGTACAATTATATTAAACATTTTTTCCACATTAGTCATGTTGTAAAGAAGAATCAGAACCAAAGGGAAAAAACCACGAGAAACAAAAAACAAAAACAACAACAAAAAGAAAATAGTATGCTTTGATCTGTATTCAGATTCCATAGTTCTTCCCCTGGATGTGGATAGCATTTTCCATCTTTAGTTTTTTGGCAAATTTTATTTTTCTTGTGTTTTTATTTGGAGGTGGGTGTGGAGTTGGGGTGAGAGGACAAGGTAGATTTTTCCTGATTGGAAAGAAAAAGATAATTTTTTAAATGCCTAGGATCATAGGATTTCAAGCTATAAATGGCTTCAACCATCATTTAATCTGGCTCTCTAGTTTTACAGATGAAGAAAAAGTCCCAGAGAGGAAAGTGGCTGCCTTAGGTCAAATAGGTAATTGAGGTAGCAGTTGAACTTAATTCTTCTAATTCTAAATCTCTTGTTCCATTACACTATGCAGTGATCTAGAAATAACAATTTATGGTGACCTGAAGCCAAAGTTGGAGATCCTTGGGGCTCATATAGGAAATGGGGCCAGGAAACTGCTTGATGGAAGGCGAACTACAGTACTCTTGAGACTCAGGTGGGGCTACATACAGAGATAGGGCGGACCTGGGAACCATGGGCTCTGAGTGGCATGAGGGACTTACTTTGGCCCAAAGCTATACAGATGTCTGCTTGACCACATTTCTGCCCACTTTGGATTAGAACTTCAAAAGTACATGAGTTTACTCTTTGTAACTTCCTTTCCAGTCCTCTTAAGCAGTCCTCATATGTCATAGTCTTCAGTCTTTTCCCTACCATAATTCCTAACCTCTATCAGGGGTGAGGAATCTTCGGCCTTGAGGCCACATGTGGCCCTCTAGGTCCTCAAGTGCAGCCTTTTGACTGAATCCAAACTTCACGGAACAAATCCCTTTAATAAAAGGATTTGTTCTGTAAAACTTGGACTCAGTTAAAAGGCCGCATCCAAGGATCTAGAAGGCCACATGTGGCCTAGAGGTCGCAGCTTCCCTACCCTTGCTCTAGACCCACTCCATTTTTTTTGTGCTCTTCCTAAAATGTGGTATTTAGAATTAAATGCAGTAGTACTTCAAAGCAATAGGATTAAGTTTGGACCAGTCTGTCTGTTCCTACTTTTCCTGGAGTCTTCTCTAGTGAGGCAGGAACTAAGGATAGGTCTCTGGGGACATAAATATCTGAGATCAGAGCTCATTAGAAACAGTGTGTTGCTCTGGTTAGTTTTCCGGGTCACTGCGTTTGGAGAATACTATCACAAGAGGTTGAAGAAATTAGATTCCCTTCTGCTCCTCTTCCTCTCTCCCCTCCAGTTTTAATAACCCAGCATTAAGAGGATTTGAATCTCTCAGAATAAGCACTTAGTGTCCATTTAAAAGCCACTTAGTATTCTCATTATAGCGATTTGGTAAGGGATCAGCTTCTTTGACTTCATACTTCTAAGAGAGCCGGTGACCTTAGCATGAGCAAGTTTTCTTCCCAGGAATATTGTCAAGTGTTATTAGATGAAAAAGACAGAGTGTAGGACTGGAGAAAAGGCTTTAGTTAGCATGTGAGGGGAAGACAGCCAGAAGACAGACTGGGATGGGGAGTAAAAATGAAGATTGTAGAAATAGGGTGCTAATTGTCTTAACACCAGAGTTAGCGGTCTCACCCCTTTCCTTCTCTCTATCCTGCCTCCCTGAGGAAGGGTTTAGGGTGGGGAGGTGTCAGGGAGTGAAGGGAGAGTTTCTCTTAATTATGTATGCATTGTTTAGGGGAAACCTAAGGGAAATTGGCAGATTTGGACTTCTGTGGGATCTGTGACATCTAGGACCCTTACCAACACCAGTTGTGTGTGTATTTGTGGGGTGTCTGCTCAGTTGAAAGGTGTCCCTTGTGTTTTTGAATATCGTGGTAACTGGATTTCAGTGAATGTTTTATTGGTTCTTTTATTTCAATTTGTATTTGGGTTTGTAACTTTCAAAAAATTACTTTATCTGTAAATATAAGGTTTTTGCCAATCTTTTGATCTTAGGATTCTTTACAGTGTATTGATTAATTTTAACTTTATATCTACTATGCAGTACCCTAGGCAATTCTCTGAAACTATGTAAGATGTAGAGAAGGTGCTGATCTGCATTGATAGGAGATGTTTTCTTATTCAGGACATGCCTTTATTGATGAAATCACGGGTCCATTCTCTGTCCCTTCCTACCTGCTATGCAGAGTGATGCTTAGCTGTTACTGTTGTGCTGTTCAGCATTGCATGATGTAGAAGCAATCCTATTCTCAAGATAGGTAAACTGAGGCAATTCATTTAAACAAACATCTATTAAGCAACTTATTTCTGTAAGGCCTTGTGCTAGATGTTGGGGATATAGAGATGAAAACCACAGCCCTACTCTCAAAGACCTTACAGTTTACTAGGGACATAAAACATAAACAGTTACCATGATGCTAGGTGTCATACCCCATATCTTTAAAATTCAACTGGCTACCTTTGGTGCTCTCCTATCAGCCTATACCAGGGCTGTCCAACCTTAGGTTTTTATTGAAACAATAGACAGTATATTTTGATTTGCCATTTTAGTGAGAGCTCTTCAGTAGCTCAGCTTCATTTACTAAAGCATTTATGTAAATTTCTATGCTTGTAGGCGGGCCGCATTAATCATACTGGTGCACCTGCATTTTAGACGTCCCTGGCCTATACAATTCAGAGGGAACTGGTCAGTGTACCTGAATTATGTCTTATGAGTGTAAATTCTGTCTTCCTTGTTTTAGGTACTTAATAAATCATTAATTAAATTCAGTTGAATCAAATATATTTGATTCAACTGTCACTGGAACTGGATGATTAGGTGTCAAAGTAGTTAGTGTAGATAGGAGAGAGTTTTACTTATTGTATCTCTGTTGTACCATCAGAAAGCATATTTACTTCATTTTGTTTTAGGTACTATGGGTGGCTTTGACACTGAATTACCTTATATTCATTTAATATATATGCTTATATTATCTATTTTCTTAGATTATAAGCTCCATGAAGGCATTTTTTCACTTTTGTGTTTCTTCAAGAGTATTAGCACAGTTCTTAGTATAAAGTAAACTCTTAATAAATGTTTATTGATTGATTGATTTGAGTGAGTGGGGTGGGGTCCTACCTAAACAGTCTTCAAGATGCCTAGGTCAACACCATGCAGGAACTTTGACCATGGTATATATCAGAGCATGTGAATTGCCCATGGGAGTATTATTATTTCTTGTTGGTGCTAGAGCCAGAAGTTAATGTTCATATAGAATCTGAGTGACTGACCTTGTGAGATGAGTAACTTAAGAGCTCCTGTGGTTGATATGGAGAAGTGAGACCTTTCTAAGATTTCCTGGGTCTCATTGCTTAGGGGGAGTTTGCTTATATCCATATTATTTACCACTCCTGTTATGCATGGCTGTTCATGTTGGATCTGCTAACCACTGTTGAGAAGAAAAATTAGGCCTGAGAGATAACATGCTTTCCTTCACCTACATGTGGTCCTCATTGACCACTGATTCTTGTCCTGGGAATGAGGAGGAGGAAATTCCAGGGATGAATTGCCATTGGCATTCTTAATCAGGAGTTAATGAGGTTAGCATCTGTGGGACCTGACAGTGAAAGAATGAAAATGAACAAACTCTAATCTCGGCTGAAGATTTACTCAGAAATCTTGACTAATTTTTGTTACTGATAATGATTACTGTCAAGTCCATTCTGGCTCCAGAGTCCTTGGAAAAAGACTTCCTTAAAAAAGTCATGTGTTATCTTCCTTTCATCTCTTGCTACTCCTTGGATTACAGAAATAAAAAAAATCCTGGGCTGGAGAGATCAAGAAGTAGTAGAGGGTCTGCTCTGAAGGAGACTCAGAGCCATTACAGATCTGTAACTGAAGGTACTAGAAGCCTTTGCTTCTTTCTAGAGGTGCAGAAGTTGGGAAGTCATTACTTTGAGTTTAGTTATCTTTTGATTGTAACCTAATCCCCACTATCTTGGGATAAGGCTGTGGAGCTAGCATTGAGTTTGAGTTCAACCTTGTTGAGAGACTGGAACACCAGTTATTTACTGACTCCAGTGCCCTGACTGAACTTCCTGCTGACTCTACCTACCACCTACACCCTCTGGCTGTCTTTATATGTTTGGATTGACCAGCAAGGTTGTTTGAATATAGTAACCTGGTGGGGACTTAAGAGATGTTTAATTGGATCTTCATTTCTCTCCTTGTACTATATGGTCTCAAGCTAAATTCTGTTCTTTGGTTCTTTCTAAGAGAAGAAGAGTACCAAAAATGAACCGATAAAAGTCATCCAGAGCAACTTGCCACCCAAAATATCTCTTCTCCAATATCTGTGAGAAGTGCAAGGTAGTGTGGTGTAGTGGGAAGGGACTTTGGGTTTGGAGTCAGGAGACTTTGCATTGAGTCCTCTCTCTGTCTCTTAGAATGTGTGTTTACAAGGGCCAGTCATTCACTTCTCTGAGCCTTGGTTTTCTCATCATTAATATAGGGATAATATGAATATTCTACCTCAGAGCAGTATTTGAAGAAAGCACCTGCTTTGTATGGTGCTGTGCTGCACTTAAAAAAATTAATTGATAGCTTTTTTTTTTTAATATCACCTCTCTCTGTCTCTCTCTCTCTCTCTGTCTCTCTCTGTCTCTCTCTCTCTCTCTCTCTCTCTTCCTCCCTTCCTCACTCCCCCTCCCTCCTTCCCTCCCTCCCTCCTCCTCCCCCTCCCCCTCCCCTCTCTCCTCTCTCCTCTCTCCTTCCAGGAAGCCCTTGTACCAAAGAATAAAAAAGGGGGAAAATTTAGCAAAACTAACCAACATACCAAAAAATTGTGAAATTATACATTACTTCACACCCATAGTCCCCCACCTCTGCAAAGAATTGAGGGAAGAAGAAATCCTTTTCTTTTCTGTTTTTCCTTTGGTGCCAAACTCAGTCATTTTTATTTTGTGATTTTCAGTTCTCTGTTTACATTGTTGTTAATCATCATATATGTTGTTTCTTTCCCCAATTACGTGTTAAAACAATTTTTAACATTTTAAAAGGTTTTAAATACCAAATTCTATCCCTCCTTTCCTCCCTTCCCCCCTCCCTGAGATGATAAGCAATCTGATATAGGTTATATATGTGCAATCATAAAAAACATTTCCACATTAGTCATTTTGTACAAGAAGCCTTGAAAGAAAGAAAGAAAGGGAAAAATAGTGTGCTTCAGTCTGTATTCTGGAGGTGGATATCATGTTTCATCATGAGTCCTTTGGGATTGTCTTGGATCATTGTAGTGCTGAGTATAGCTAAATCATTCACAGTTCTTCATCTTACAATACTGCTGTTACTGTGTACAATGTTCTCTTGGTTGTGCTTACTTGACTTTGTATCAGTTCATGTAAGTTTTTCTGTGTTTTTCTGAGGTCGTCCTGCTTGTCATTTCTTATAGCACAGTAATATTCCATCACAATCATATATCACAACTTGTTCACCCATTCTCCATTTGATATGCATCCCTTCAATTTCTAATTCTTTGCTACCACACAAAGAGTTGCTGTAAATATTTTTGTACAAGTAGGTCCTTTCCCTACCCTCCCCCTCTTTTTAAAAATCTCTTTGGGGTATAGATCCAGGAGTGGTATTGCTGGATCAAAGGATACACACAATTTGATAGCCTTTTGGGCATAATTCCAAAATGCTCTCCAGAATAGTTAGGTCAGTTCACAACTCTACCAACATTGCGTCAGTGTCCCAGTTTTCCCACATCCTCTCCCAACATTTATCATTTTCCTTTTTTAACATATTAGCCAGTCTGATGGTTGTGAGTACCTTAGAGTTGTTTTAGTTTGCATTTCTCTAATCAAGAGTGATTAGAGCATTTCTTCATCTGAAAAAATCTGCCTTCCATATTCTTTCACCATTTATCAATTGGGAATGACTTATATTCTTATAAATTTGATTCAGTTCTCTACATATTTGAGAAATTTAAGTCTTTATCACAGACACTAGTTGTAAAAATTGTTTCCCAGCTTTCTGTTTTCCTTCTAATCTTGGTTACCTTGGTTTTGTTTGTGTAAAACCTTTTTAATTTACTATAATCAAAATTATTTTATGTCTTGTAATGCTCTCTTTCTCTTGTTTGATAATAAATTAATAAATTCTTCCCTTCTCCAGAGACCTGACAGGTAAACTAGTCCTTGCTTTCCTAATTTGCTTATGTTATCACCCTTTATGTTGAAATCATATACCTGTTTTGATCTTATCTTGATATATGGTGTAAGATGTTAGTCTATACCTAGTTTTTGCCATGCCGTTTTTCAATTTTCCCAACAGTTTTTTGTCAAATAGTGAGTTCTTGTCCCCAAAACTGGGGTCTTTGGATTTTTATCAAACACTAGATTACTGAGGTCATCTACTACTGTGAGACTGTTAACTTTGGAAGCGACCTTTGATATCTCATTTTACAGAACAGAAAATTGGGACCTAGAGAAGAGAAGTAAGGAGGATAAAGTATCTACTTTCTTAAGTCTTTTTGATCCCTTTCCCTGATCACTACTGAATTTTTCCTTTGGAGACATTGGCTACAGGTGTGAGATCTCACATAGGTGGGACAAGTTGTAATGCAGGACTACTTAATTTGAGCTAGAAATGTGATTGGATAGCCAAATAAATCATTGTGTTATAAGGATGCATGAATAGATGTCTGATGCCCAAAGGAAGGGTGAGTGGTAATCCTTTTGTGTTCTGTGCTAGCCTGATCACATATGGAATATTGTTTCCAATTTTCATGTGGTACCAGACTAGTGGTATGATTTTGGAAGTTTACATTTGTTGGCACCTGTTTATCTCCCTTACACTACTGTTTTCCTGCAAATTATAACGATCATACCAGTTTCCACTTGTATTTTTACAAAGAGCATTTGTATGTATTGCTCATGGTCCTTATAAAACTCCTGTGAGATGAATAGGGTATGATCCCTGTTTTAGAAATGAGGATATCCTAGCAGTACCATTACTAGGTCTATATCCCAAAGAGATAAAAAAAAAAGAGGGGAAAATCTCTTTGTACAAAAATATTTATAACAGCTATTTTTGTGGTGGTAAAGAATTGAAAATTGAGGGGGTGCCCATCAACTGGGGAGTGGCTGAACAACTTGTGGCATATAATTGTAATGGAATACTATTATTGTGCTATAAGAAATGGTGTGCCCAATGATTTCAGAAAAACCCGGAAAGACTTACATGAACTGACACAAAGTGAAATGAGCAGAACCAGGAGAACACTGTATACTGTAAAAGCGGTATTGTACAGTGGTGAACTGTGAATGATTTAGCTATTCTCAGAAATACAATAATCCAAGACAGTTCCAACTCATGATAACACATGTTGTCCACCTTCAGAGAAAGAACTAATGGAATCTGAATGCAGATTGAAGCATACTATTTTGCATTTTTTTTCAAAATGAATGTTAAAAATTGTCTTTACATGTTATTGGGGGAAAATAAAATACTAAAAAAAAGAAATGAGGATATTGAAACCATGATAGGTTGAATTGCCAGGTCCTCTTATCATATCTTAACTTTGTCCACTTTTGTCTACTTGAAGAAGACTTTCTAAGAGCTCTTAAGAGGGTTAGCAAGGGCCTTAGGCCTCCCTCATAGTATCCTCCTGTTTCAAAGCTGATACTGACATTCACTCTTTGGAGTATGTGGTCTCTATTGTGTTTCCTACAGCTTGCAGTGGAGGAAGGGAAGACACATCTGCCCACTAGCATTCTTTTCTTATGACTGATTTCCTTGGGTCCTTTGCAACATTGGTGCCAACAGTGATTCACCAACTTAATGTGTGGGTTTTCTGCAGCTTAGCAGGTTTTTTCCTTAGCTTAAAAAAATGATGAGTTTTGTGTGATTGAAGAATAGTAGTTCTGCACTTTCTTTAACATTATAGCAGAAGGTAAGCTGGAATGAAATGGTTCTATCTTTGATAGTAGAGCAGAGAATCATGGCATCTCAGAATTGGAAGAGACCTCAGAGGACATCTAGTCCTTTCTGTACTTAAACAGGAACCTCCTCTGAAGTGTCCTGACATGCTATAGAAATTTCTATGCTTTAAAATTTCTATATTTTTTATACTTTAAAAGCTCAGTAATGGGGGAAGTTATAGGGAGGCAGCTCTCCATTTGATAAAATGGTTCTCTAATACTCAGAACTGGTTAAAAGTGTAATAGTTTGTCTTGTGGCAGGTAGTGGGTTTCTCATCACTGGAGATCACCAAGCAAAGGCAGGATGACCATTTGTTAGGGATGTCAGAGAGGATTTCTACCCAGGTAAGGGTTGGGCCATCTTCTGCATGAGATCTTTTCTATCTTTCCTCCCCCCAACTACTAGTGCCTCCTCCCCAAAATTACTGGTATTAATTTTAGATACTTTTATATATATGTGTTATCTCCCCATACAGAATGTTAGCTCCTTGAGGTAGAGATTGTTGATTTATGTCTTTTTGCATACCTAGCACAGTGTCTGGCACATAACTACATAATGGATACGCGTTGTTTGATAACCAAATGCTTAGGTTGTGTGTAACTCTGACATTCTATCAATTGACTAATTCTCCTAAGTAGATGACTTTTGAAATCTTTGCTGGGCCAGCTCCAGACTTGCCATCAGAGGATAGGCTGCTGTTGACAGTTTTGGCTAAGTACTCCTGTCATGGTCTTTTTCTGTTTTGGGGGTGAGGAAATCTACCTTCTTTTGCTGCCAAAAATGGCATCTGTGCCCTACTGTGTGTTTCCTCAGCTAAGACCAAGGCCTCTTCAAGAGGTCATTGGTCCTTGCACAAGGGAGTAGAGGTGCTATTCATACACTTACTTAGGCAGAACTTCATACCAAATATTGCAGGCTGGATTACAGTTAGTATTGTAGTAGTCATTATCAGTATCTATTTTTAAAATACATACTCTTGACTTTGTGCTGCAGACATTTACATAGTTGGTAAGATCAGTGGTTTTAAAATCAAACATCAGATATGGACTGGATGTCTTTGTTCTACACTGAGGTAAAGATGATTTTTGAAGTATGGTACTTGTTAAGAGTTTACAGTCCCTTTGGTGAGATAAAACCCTATAAAAACCAATAGTAAATGATACAAGACAACATATATGGAGCTGAGAAAAACTCCAGCAGTCTGATTCTAGTGTCTAGTGTTAGGGTAGTAAAAGTCCTGTTGTATTTTTACCTAATCAGACCATACCTGGAAGTTTTTTTTCCATTCCTTTGCAATGTAAGGACATTGAGAAGCTGGAGCTTGTCTAGAGGAGGGCAGTCAAAATGGGCAGGGAACTGGACACTATGCTTTTTTAAGATCCACTGAAGGAAACTGAGATGCTGTGTCTGGAAAAGAGAAGACTTGAGAGTGGGCAATTATTCCTGTCTAGTAGAGTTGTCTTGGCAGAGAGGGATTTGCTTTGTTCTGTTCTGCTCCAGAAGGAAGAATGAGGAACAATGGGAAGTTATAGGGAAGGTATTTCTTTATTTTTAAATTGAAGTTTAAAAATTAAAAACAATTTCTGAACTTAACAAATATCAACTGATATGGGCACTTCCTTATACCCAGTAGAACTGACAGGATTGTAGATGAAACTGGATTTTTTTTTTATCCATAGCTTGCTTCTCTTTTCAGGTATATAAAAAATTCACAATATTACTTTCGAAACTGCCCTGCTTGTCTGTGCCACCTTCTGCCCTTTCTTCTGCTCTCTTTTGTGCCGTTCAAGGATGTTTTAGTGACTTTTCTTTCTCTTTTTTGCAACCCTAATTCCCTTCTCCCACTCTACATTTTATTCCTTTCCTCTCCAAATTGAGAAAAACATAACAACAAAACCTTTGTAACAAATACACTTAACCAAACAAAATAAATTCCCACATTGGCTGTATCTTAGAATGTTTATCTCATTCTATAACTTGAGGCCATCAGTTCTTGGTAGGGAAGTGTGTAACATGATTTATTATCAGACTCCTTGAACCACACTTGATCTTTTAGTTATCAGAGTTCTTATGTCTTTCAAAAATGTTTTTCTTTAAAATGTTGTTATTGTGTTATAATTATATTTTATTATTCTGTTTCTCACTTCATTCTGCATCAGTTCATACTAGTCTTGCCAGGTTTCTCTAAATCCATTCCTTTAGTTCTTTCTTATGGCACAATAATATTCCCATTCCCTTACATTCATGTATGATTATTTGTTCAGCCAGTTGTTGGCCAACTGCTTAGTTTCCAGTTCCTTGCCAGCACAAAAAGGGCTGCTATAAATATTTTGTTACATATGGTTCCTCTTCCTTTGATATCTTTGGGTTATAGGCCTAGTAGTGGTATCACTGAGTCAGAAGGTAGGCAACAGTTTAGTAACTTTTGGGCATAATTCCATTCACTTCTCTGCCAAACGGTGGGTAGCATACTTTATCTAATCACTCCTCTGGAACTGCACTTGGTCATTGCATTGAACAGAGTTCTTAAGTCTTTTAAAGTTTTATTTACAATGTTGTTATTATGTAAATTGTTTTCCTTGTTCTCACTTCATTCTGTATCAGTTCAACTCTTCCTGGGTTTCTCTGAAATCATTGCTTTCACAATTTCTTACAGCACTATATTATTCCATTACATTTGTGTATTGTAATTTGTTCAGTCATTCCTGAGTAGACCCGCGATTCCCTTGGTTACTAATTCTTTTCTACCTTGTTAAAAAAATAGCTACTATAGATTTTTTGAATACATGTGGCATCTTTTCCTCTGGTCTCTTTGAAATATAGGCCAAACAATGGTATCACTGGGTGAAAGGGAATGCATGTTGAGTGAGTGCTTTTTGAGACATCGTTTCAAATGACTTTCCAGAACGATTATACCTAGTGTTCATAGCTTCACCAACAGTGCATCATTGTGCCTATTTTTGAGCAGCTGCTCCAACATTTGTCATTTTCCCTTTTTGTCAACTTTTCCAGTCTAATGGGTGTGAGGTGGAACTTCAGAGTTGTTTTAATTTACATTTCTGTAATTATTTGTGATTTGGAGCATTTTTTCTCTTAGTATTACTGATAGTTTGAATTTCTTCCTTAGGAAACTGTTCATATCTGTTAACCATCTGTCAATTAGGGAATCACTTCTTATATAGCTTGGAAATGAAATCCTTATCAGAGAAACTAGCTGCAAAGATTTTCCCCCCTAGTTCCTGTTTCTCTTTTGATTTTAATTGCATTTTTTTGTTCATGCAAAATTTAAAAAGCTTATGTAATCAAAATAGTCCACTTTGTATTCTGTGATCAGTTCTTTCCCTATCCATAGTTGGGAAAAGTACTTCCTTGTTCTGATTTGTTTATGATGTGACTTTTTATTTCTAAGTCATGTGTCCATTTGGTGCTTCTCTTGTTATATGATGTGAAATGTTCTATACCTTACTTCTGCAGACTGTTTTTCAGTTTTCCTAGCAATTTTTGTTGAAGACTGAGCCTTACCCCAAGACAGGAAGGAATATTTTAGCTGAATGTAGGATACAACTTTTAATAGACCTATCCAAAGATTGAAGGAGCTGCTCTCTTAGGTAATGAGTTCCCCATCAGTGAAGGCCCTCAGGCATGTGAAACCTCTGGATGGCTACATATTGGGATCTTGTAGATGCGACTCTTGTTCAGATATGTATTGTTCTTGAGGACTCTTTCATCTCAGAGATTGTATTTCTAAAATAGTTTCTATAATTCATGTTTATATAGCACTTTCAGCTTTACAATGTGTTTTTTTCATAATGAACTAGTGAGGTGAGTATTAAAATGAGGCTATTACAAGGATTATCTCTATTTTACAGAGAAGGAAATGGAGACAAAAAGAATTCAAATGATTTGTCCAGTGTCACCTTGCCAGTGTGTATTAGAAGCTGGACTTGAACTAAGGTGATAGGACTTAGAGTTCAAATGGACTAGTCTAACATCCTCACTTTAAAAAGGGTGAAACTGATATTTAGAAAGAAATGAAGTGACTTTTCCAAGAACGTATAGTAGTTGAACTGGGATCTAGACTTAGCTTGTCTTGACTCTCACTGCAGTCAAGGCTCTTTGCTCTATACTCTGCTGTTTGAGCCTGGTTTTAGGATTATCAATTAGATGTAGTGCTGTTTCTACTCTTCCTCTAGAACTCACTAGATGGAACTCACTGTGGGCATAAGAAGTGCTTACTCCGCTTGTGTAGCATACATTAAAAAAAGTTCTTCTTCAGTGCCTAGCTCTGTGCTGACACACAAGTCTCTCATACCAGTTGGAATAGAATTGAAAAAAGGACAGATCCAAAAGTAGTATTAGAATGAAACAGTGAGTTTATCCTCCAGCCTCATCCTGAATTCATGTCTGGAATCAGCCTGCCAAATCACTGGGGAACAGAGAAAGTTGGGCCTAAATCAGAATCCTTCACGTTTTCAACGTTTTCAAGCATGCAGGCCAGGCTTTCTCTTAATAATAATAATAATAATAATAATAATGTTGATGATGATGATGTTACTAAGTATTTATATGGTGCTTTAAGGTTTGGAAAGTTCTTTGCATATATTATTTCATTTGATCCTCACAGAACCCCTCTGAGGTAGGTGCTATTATTAACACCATTTTACAGGTAAGGACACTGAAGCTCAGAGGGGTCAGGTGACTTCCCCAGGATCACAATAGCTAATAAGTATCTGAGAAAAGATTTAAACTCAGGTTTTCCTTACTCTGGGTTCAGCACTCTGTCCACTGCACTACCTACCTGCCTACTTCTTTTTTCACTCATATTACCCTGTCAGAAATGAACTTCCCATCCCCCAAACTAATGTACATCTGTTAAAATTTTTCCTGTTGTTGAAGGCCTAACTCAGATTCTGTCTCCTCCAGGAATCCTTTTTTGACCATCTTCCTCTAAATTCATAGTTTAAGACGTCTTCACTTTCTCTGACTTGTATTTGCCCATAACATATTCTTTCTTTTATTATGCTTATTTCTCTATATATCATCTCTGCTTGATTAGATGAAGAATGGTAGATCCAGAACATTTCTGGAGTAGACATTTAATACGTGTTTGTTGAATTGAATGTCCTGTTTTGATGGTTTATTGTAGGTGAAATGTTCTTGTTAAAAAGCAAGGTGTAGTTTGATTCATTAACTTGAGGTTTGCTTTATGTGTACAGAGTTATCCTCTTAATTTACTTGGCAAACATTTATTCAGCAGGGCTGTGCATGTAGTAGTCAGTGTTTAATCAGTGTTTGAACTGTATGAGCCCACACCTGTTCAGGAGACTGAGTGAAGCCTAGGGAGGAGAGAACTTTAGAGTACCTTTGCCAAAATCTCTTAACACATTCAGTCTCTCCTTGATTGGAAGAGAAAAAAGCAGGGAAGAGGAAGGACCAACTAAGCAGGTCGTTCCATTGGAAGAAAGAAAACCAGCGTTGTAGTAATTAAGGACAGATCTCTTTGGAGTTCAGCTCAATGTAACACTTCCCTGAATAGGACAAAGTTCTGTGCCACTTGTGACCTTATATAAGAAAAACCATTGAAAGGTTGTCAGCTGTCAGGATACATGGTTCCTCAGTTCCCAGTCAGCTTTCAGGGTCCCCTAAGAATTCCTTTTGGAAGTGGCTCATATGGAGCTGGATAGATAAGGATCTTCTTGTCCAAGTGGAGGCAGCCATTGCATATGGGTGGCTGGAATGGGGTGTAATGCCCACCTCCTTTTGCAAATGCTAGTCTTTGTATAAGGCAAGCAGAACACAGCAGGCCTAGCCCTGGGGCTGGGTGGTTCCATCCCTCTGCTCTCTTGTTAATAGTACTGTGGTCTCTTTTGGGAAAACTTCCAGAGCTGGCTTCCTTTTATGCTGAAGCCCATGAATCTTGGGGCTGGGTGAGTTTAGACCATAGAACCCTGGTTACCAAGTGTCCTACTATCTCTTAATGATAGTGAGCACTCAAGGCTACCAAGAATATTTACTGCTATTTTTAACTCAGTGTATAAGACCAATTTTGTTACTATTGCATCCCCCTTCCTAGGCAACTTAGCATTTCCCCAACTCTCTCAGTGAAACGGGCAAAAAACTTAGGGGTTTTGACTAGATCTGAGGTCTCTCTTGGCTCTGACATTTTACATTTTATGTTTTAAAGTTTCTCTACGCTTCAAAATCTTTTGTTCTAAGGGATCTTCCTTCCAGCTCTGATAGTCTGTTCTAAAGTTCCTCTTCTTCTTAACATTGTATAATTTTTAAATCTAGGAAAGTCTTAGCAACACAGACTCCTAACATAAAATAACTTTAGAGTTGGAAGGGAACTTCAGGTTATCTACCCTCTGTCTCATGCTCTGCTGGGGGTAGGGGATGGGGGTCAGTATATTGGAGTTTGTTTGACAAGGATCTTTATGTAAGCTCATTGAGAGCAGTGGCTATCTCACGTTTGGCTTTATGTCTCCATTAACCAGCATGGTATCTTATAGATGGTAGGTGTTTAATAAATATTTGTTGGTTGATTGAAGAAAACCAGTGTGGGAAAGCTCTGATTATTAGGTTCTCCAAATCTGCTTCCCTACAATGTTGTCCCTTAGGGCCTATTTCTTTACTCAGGAGTCACACAGAACAAACGGATCTGCTTTCCCTGACCCAGAAGACTGCTATCATGTTTTCCCTAAGTCGTTACTTCAGCTCCTCAACTACAACATTATTCACAGTGTTACAGTTACAACTACAGTGTTATCCACAACGGGGTTGATCAGGATGATGGATGGCAGGACAGGTTCCTCTTTTGGAGAAGGTGATAAACTACTTTGTATTTATATATTGACTTTTAAAAGTGCTTTCCCATCTCTCTTTTTGATCCTCACACAAGTCCCATGAGGGTAGACATCTCAAATTGGATGTCCAGTAGACATCTTAAACTCAGTATGTCCAAAACAAAACTCATCATCTTTCCTCTTCAAACTACCCTCCCCTCCACCTTCCCTATTATTGTAGAAGACAACATTGTCCTCTTAGTCCCTTAGGCTCACAACCTTGGAGTCGTCCTCTACTTTTCACGGTCTCTCACCTTCCATATCCAACATATCCTTGGTAACAGCCAAGGCCTGTCAATTTTACCTTTGCCACATCTCTTGAATATGCCCCCTTCTCTCCTCTGACACTATCACCACTTTAGTGACGAAGGTAGAGGAGAAACACTCTTCTGTGCAGTAACATTGGCCACAAAACATTCCATCTCTTGGCTCTAGGCATTTTTTTCTGGCTATCCCCCATGCTTGGAATGCTGTCCTTCCTCAACCCACCTACTGACTTCCTGGCATCTTTTAAGTCCCAACTAAAATCCCATCTTTTACAAGAAGCCTTTCTTAATCCTGGTGTCTTTTCTCTGTTAATTATTTCCTTTTTATCTTGTATATAACTTGCTTTTTATATATTTGTTTGCATGTTGTCTCTCCCATTGGTTTGTAAGTTCCTTGAGGGCAGGGACTATGTTTGGCTTCTTTTTGTATCCTCAGGATTTAGCACAGTGCCTGACACATAGTAGGTGCTTTAATAAATGTTTATTGATTGATTAAGGCAGGAAGGCAGGAAGGAAGCAAGCATTTATTAAGTGCTTGCTATATGCCAGGCATTATGCTAAATCTTTTACAAACATCTCATTTGATCCCGACAGTAACCTGGGAGGTAGGTTATTATTGTCTCCATTTTACAGATGAGGGAAGTGAGGCAGACAAGCTAATTGACTTTCCCAGGGTAAGTAAGGTTAGGGTTATCATCATCCCTTTTTTAATGAGGAAGTAATTAAGGCCAGGGAGAGCTTGTGACTTTCTTGGATTTAGACAGTGAATTAGTGGTAGATCTGGTACTTGCAGCAGTGCCAAATACCAACTGTCATTGCTTGTGGACATGAACTGTTCAGTCCTGGGATACCTACTGGTAGTCTACTGATTTGCTGGTCACTACTTGGATCTGGTCAAGGGGACAGATACAGGGCTGAGTATCCTACTTAACATTTGGTTTCCTTGTTCTGAAGTGGTAAGGGTTGTGACTTACCTCTCCTTCTTCAATGTTTATACAGGTTCAAGTGAGTATAAGAACAGTAATTCTTCCCTTATAAGTTTCCCTCCCAGTATTGATTTGTTTCTCCATAGACAACTTGCTCCAAGGGAGTCCCAACAAAAAGACCCTTTGGGAGGCTAGATTGATATAGTTCCTGAGACTAACAGCCCCTATAGTACACCTACCAGCAGAGGGATTCTGGAGAAACACCAAAGCACTTAGCTTTGATGGATTTTATAGTATTCTAGTAGCCATACTGTGTAGTATCTGTAGTGTCTTAAGGAGTGATCTAGATCAACCTTCTGTCTAGTCTAGTAAAATGTAACTTTCTTAGTAGCAGGAAGTATCTTACTTTTGTATTTGTATCACCAACAGCTAGCACAATTCCTGGCATATAGTAGATGTTTAATAAATGTTTGTTATTAGTCACCCAAAGAAAGATCTACTCTGTGACATTGCTGTCATTTAAAGACTTTCAGTGACAGAGAATTTCATTTCACCATTCATTTCACCAATTTCACCATTTCATTTGAGTCCATTCCATTGTTAGAAAGTTGTGAGTGTTAGGACATTCTTCTTTTTACTGAGTCACCATTTTCCCTGTAACTCTATCCATTTGTGATAATTTTGCCCTCCAGAACCACGAAAAATGCTTGGGTTTCCTGTGTCCTTATGGGGTTAGGAGAGCTGTAGTGGTAAATGTTAGACTTGGCCTAGCAGTCTGAAGACTTGGGTTTGAATCCAAACTTAGCCACTTAGTGTATATGTGACAGTGGGTATGTCTCTTCCTTTCTCTGGGACTGTTTCCTTATGTGTAAAATGAAGAGGTTGAACTAGTTTCTGAAGTCCCTTCCAGCTTTATATGCTGTGCTTTTGTGAGGTATTATATGAATGAAGGAAAGAAAGTCCACTCATGTGGAGGCAATACGGTATAAGGACAGAACAGAGAATGATCATCTACCAGTCCCTAGGCTAGGCTTTAAGTGCCTTGATTGGCCTGTTTGAAATGTAGCAGAGAAGTATTGTTTCTGACTTGGAGACCTTTTCCTTTTTGACATCATAATTTTAGTTAGCTCTTTATTCTAGGGAATAGGGAGGAGATGGTTCAATTGCTTATACTTCCATGGTTTCAAAATATTTCTAATTTGTTTTATCATTTATTTATTTGTTTTTGTTGAAGGCAGTTGCTTTTTGAAAAGCTGGGATAGGAGTGTGTTCACAGCCTCATCTCAACAGTCAAATCATAGCCACTTTGTGTGCTCTGCCTGTGTTCTGAGGGTTCATAACCATTTGGCAGCCCCATGGATAGCCTTAAGCTCCAGTCTGAATGGTTTACCTGTGTACATGGAAATTAAACCACTGGACTGAAGGAACCAGGAAATGTTTAGCTTAGAGGAGACTTCAGGCAGACATGGCTTATATATGTTTGGAGGGTTATTATGTAAAAGAGGTATTTGAATTATGTTTGACTTTAGACTGGGTCAGGTAGACAGAACTCAGAGCAATGAAGGGAAATAGCAGAGAGGCAGATTTCAGTTCAATATAAAGAAAAATGTGTTGTGTGTGTGTTTTTTTTTAAACAATTAGTGGTATCCAGTAGTGGAATGGACTGCTTCAGTAGGTAGTGAGCTCTTTGTTGTTGGGGGTGCTTATGCAAACTCGATGGGGTATTATAAAGGATATTTCCACTGTGAGCAGGGTTTGTTTGAATTAGACAGCCTCAAAAGGTCCCCTTTTTTTGTCTTTGAAGAAATGGAAGGACTTGGGAGATTTGGGGTTTGGGGCATCTGATCCCCACCCCTCTCCAAGCAAAGGCTTGAATTTGATTTCTTTTCCATTGTGTCCTAAAGAGTTTGAAGCAGCCTTGGAGTTCAGGCATTGCATTCCTTTGCCTTTCCTTTTTCAGAAATCTCCCTGCTTGGTGACGCAGATGTGAAGATATGTGTGCTATGGCTGAGCTGTTTGTGAGGAATGTTTCTCTGAGGACACAGTGTGGTGTCTCATGGCAGCTAGGATTTGGTGGCCATTTTAATGATTGATGGAATAACTTAATTACAGAGATCACAGCTGAGGGAATTGGGCTATGTGCAGGCAGGCCACTGGGACAGCCAGAGAGTGGCTGGTCCTCTCAGCTGCTCTGGGGTTTAACTTCTCTGACTGTTATCTTTCTGATCTAGCAGCAAAAGTGTTGGGGAAGCAAGGAAGAATGCTCTCCTTAGGCAGGAGGATAGCTTTGCCTCTGATTCGCTTTGTGACTGGGTGCATGTCACTCCCCCTCTCTGGACCTCACTATCTTGATCATCAAATGAGGATAGTAATCCCTGCCCTGCCTACTGGCCTAAATTATTGTGAGAACTGTATGAGAGAATGAAGCATTCCTTGAAGGTAAATGGAAAGGATTATTATTTCTTTTCACTGATAGGTTTATACACACTCATCTTTGCTCATCAGAGTCTTCCTATTTTTGGAAGAAAAACAGCTGTTGCAACCAAGCCCTAGAAAATCGTTGTGTTTATATACCTTAAAGAAGTTTTCCTCATTTAATATGGCTCAATAAATTAGTTTACATAACAGATTTCTATGAAGTGAATTCTCTGTTTGGTCTTAGAGTACTTAACTGTGAAGCATCCTAAGGAGGCAAATGAATGCCAGGTTTGGAGTAAGAGGGCCTGGGTTCAAGTGTTGGTTTTGATGTTTATAACTCATGTGACCTTGGGCAAGTCATTTAACTTCCATGAGACTTAGTTTTCTCATCTATAAAATGACAGTGCAAGACATTTTAGATAATTTCTACAAGGCCTTTTCTGCCACTAAATTTGTTGTCCTGTGAACCAGAGCTGTCCCACATTGGATCAGGGCTGCCTGAGGAGAAGTAACCACCCTGTCACTTGAGGTGTTTTAAGTAGAGATGGACTGGCCATGTGTCAGGATGGCTGTAGAAGAAATTAATGCTTTTGGGCAGAGGTTGGATTGACCTGACTGCTGAGATACCTTCCAACTCTGAGATTCTAAGATTCTGTATGTTCATTGCTGCCTATAATAAATTACATACCTTTGGGGAAGTCATTTACCAGTGTCAGCCAGCTTGGGATGCAAGACATTGTAGCCTGTCAGTACCTATGTCAGTACTGCCATGCCTGCTGGAAATCCTTGTTCCTGCAGCATGTCTATTAGCTGCTGCTAGTTAGGGCCGATTGCATTCATGTTTTTAGGGTTGGGATAGGAGGGAGAGAAGCAGGTCTTCAGTATTTTGTTCTGTGCTTTTAACCTTTTGTTTGTCCTGTATGTAGTTCACAAAATTACACAATCTCCAGGATGTAAGGGAGATTGAAGGGCATCCAGTTAAATTCCCAGATTCCTTTCTTTAACATCCAGTTCTTGCTTGAAGACCTCACATTAATGGGGTGCTCACTACTTCTTGTAATAGCCCATTCCACTTTGGTGCAGCCCCAGTTATTAAGCTCTTGTTTAACTTGAACAGAAATCTGTCTTTTTGCAATTCCCGCTCATTGTTCTTAGTTCTGCCCTCTCAGGTCAAGCGGAATGATTCTAACTAGGCAATATGGTACCAGAGAGACTAAATCTGGATTAGAAAGTCTGAGTTTTGATCTTGGCCTTGCCATTTAGTAGCTCTGTGTCCTTGGGCAAGTAATTTTTTTTTTCATTCTGGGCCTCAGTTTCCTCATCTGCAAAATGATGTTATAAAATTAGACAATCCCTTCTAACTCTAGATCTCTCCTTGTTCTATATGACCACTATTCATATATTTGAATACAGTTATCATGTTCCTGTAAGTTTAATATTCCGTGTGTGTGTCTATGAAAATGTCTGTCTCATCCTACATTTATAGCCTGTCACCCTTCTGTAAAGCCAAGTCCTATAGTCTATAGGCTAAATATCCCCAGTTCCTTCAACTGATCTTTGTATGGTGTATATGCTGTGTTAACCAGTCATTCTCCATACATGTTCCTCCCTAAAATGCAATATGCAGTACTAGACATAGTGCTTCACATGAGAGCTGACTAGAGTAGATGATTGTGTTTTTCCTTGTAATTAGGTGGCCTCCTTGCCAGAATGTGTTCCTCCTTGGGAGTATGGCTGAAAACCACAGGGTTGGCTCAGTTTTGGTTGGTGTCATTCTTAGCTATCAGAGCCTTCTTATCACTATCTGGCCTATCAAGCAGTCCAAAGCCAACAAATCTTCCCAGTGTAGTCAGCTCATATAACATCACTGGGATCTGACCTTCCCAGCCTGGCTTCCTTTTCCCTGGCATATCAGTAACAGCTCACAGCTGTGAGTGGAGAGTCATTGTTCCATCTGCCTCTTCGCTCTCTTCTCTCTCTTCTGGCATTTGAGTCTTGGGAAAGGTTGCAGCAGCAGGGGTAGTATTTACTAAGTGCATATTCTGTCTGCATTATGCTGTCTTTGATTATGTATGGTAAGGGAAAGGGCATTGACATGGCAAGTCCAAAATTAGGTTCTAGTTCTGACTGTGGAACTAACTAACTCTGTATTGTTGGGCAAGTCTTGCCCCTCCTCTGGGTCTCAGTTCCCTCATTTGTAAATTGCAGCATAGAGGAGAGAAGACCTAGGGGAAATGGAAGCTGTTTTCAGCTCATTTCTGAGTCCCTTTTAGCTCTGTATCCTATGATCTTTTCTGAGGGACTAGACTGTCATGGGGAAGAAGGATAAGACTTACTGACTTTTTTTTGCTTGCCTCCAGAGGGCAACTAGAATGAAACAAAGATGAAGCCTTAGGAATTTGGAGAGGTGGAGGAAGGCAAGGGGAGACTGATTTTACACTAGGTCAGGAAGAAACTTCTTAACTATTAGAGCTGTTCTAAAGTAGAATGGGCTGTCTCAGGAAGTAGAGGGTTACTCATTATTGGAGTTCTTCAAGCAAGAGGGTTCTTGATCACTTGGATATTGTAGAGGGAATTTCTGCTTAGGTGTAGGTTGAAATAGATGGCTTCCCAAGGTAATTTTTAACTCTGAGAGTCTCTAATCTGAACTCATTGTTCTCTGATTTTAGTCCTTGCTCCAACATTCACTGATTACAGTTCCCTTCACTTTCACCCTCTGGGGCCTGCTTCCTCTGTGCTGAGCGGGACTCAGGGAATCTCTTCTTTTCAACAAGTAGGGTGGAAGAAGGAAACTAAATATCTTCCTTATGGCCTAGGTGCAGGCAGGACTAGGTGGTTTTCTTCTAACTTTTGGATTCTCAAGTCAAGATCCTGCCCTTCCTGCAGAGAACTAGATCTTCCTCTTTGTTCATGTACTTTTGTGAAGATTTATTCCACAAATGTTAATTGAGCACTGTGCATGGCCCTGAGTTTAGTGGTAGGATGGGGAGGAGAGAACCACAAATGATTCATTTCAATTGAGCAGATTGACTCTGCTTGTCTCCCAGAGGGCAGAATTAGAAATAAACAGTAGAAAATCATAAAAAAGCAGATTTTGGCTACTCCCTGGTATTGGGTGGTCTTTAAGAATGATTGGATGACCATTTGTCTAAGAATTTGCGGAAGGATTTTCTCTTAAGGTACACCTTGGACTAATTGTTCCCTGAGGTCTGTCCTTTTCAGTTCTGAGATTTTAGGATATTATGACACATTTAGGTCAGACTTTTGAAAGTATGTTCTCTGTGTTTTAACTTTCAGAGTGTCTGATTCTATGTTGCACCTGAAAACTGGAAATAATGTAGTAGTATTTCAAGGTTCAAAAAGCAGTTTGTTTACAACAATCCTGTGAAGGAGATGCTGCAATTGTTATTATCCTGTGCTATTTTTCTATACTTGTTTTCCCGATAGAATATATGCTCCTTGAGGGTTTGATTTTTGTCTGCGTAACCCTAGCACCTAACATAGTTTCTAGAAGTACTTAGTAAATGCTTCTGATTGATTTTTGATCCCTGTTTTCACAGAAGAACAGACTAAAGCTGACAGTTATATTGATTTTCTTAGAGTGTACTGGGATTTGAACACAAGGATCCTGACTACAGGCAAGCAATAGTAATATTCATGCCTCTTGTTTTAGTCAGTGTCTGAGACTGTTAATGAGCCTTTCTCT
Organism: Trichosurus vulpecula; assembly: GCF_011100635.1. Classification (NCBI taxonomy): domain Eukaryota; kingdom Metazoa; phylum Chordata; class Mammalia; order Diprotodontia; family Phalangeridae; genus Trichosurus; species Trichosurus vulpecula. The sequence goes on along the minus strand of NC_050574.1, from coordinate 88,331,155 downwards.
ACATCTCAGGTCTCTATTAGCATCTTGAGAACTGGAATTGGCCTTGTTTCCTGGTTCATACCATAGCTCCAGCAGAAACTTGTTTGTTATTGGTAGTGTTTCTCCAGCACTGATTGGAAGTGGTATTGTGTAGTGGAAAGAAGGCTGGGCTTTGAGTCAGGTGGTGTAGCTTTATAACTTACTAGCTGTTTGACCCCGAACAGATTACTTCCTTTATTTAGCCTAATTTAACTCTCTTTAAAATGAGCATAATTATGCTTGCACTACTTATTTCACAGGGTTGCTCTGGTGGGAAACCTTGAAATTAATATGAGAGTATTATAGGAGCCCTAGAGTCTGTGATCCCCTGCTTTTTTTCGGAGTTGTGGTTGTCATTGTTGTTTAGTCTTTTCAGTTGTGTCTGACTCTTTGCGATCCTATTTGGGGTTTTCATGGTAAAGATACTGGAATGGTTTGCCGTGTCCTTTTCCAGCTCATTTTCCAGATGAGACGGAAGGCAAACCAGAATTAAGTGACTTGTTCAGGTTCACACAGCGAGTAATCTCTTAGTCTTCCTGATTCCAGGCCTGGCAGTCTATCCACTGTGCCACCTAGATATGAGACTTTAATGCAAAGAATTTAGGGGAATCTTGCTGTCAGTCTTTTTTTATTTCGAACTTAAACACCAAAAAAAAGGGAGCAGTTCTGTACATATAACAGAACACAAAAAGAAAATGCTTTGTAAAGCCATGAATCCCCATTTAGTGGCTTACTTTTTAAAAAGTGTATAATAAATTCTACATGTTACTTTCAAAACTGTCTTGCTTATCTGTGCTTTCTTTTGAACTTCCTTCTGTCTTCTGTGCATTGGAAAAATGTTACAATGCATCTCTTTATTTTGTCATTATTATTGCACAAAGACTTGATTGGTTCTTGTTCTTAAGTCTTTCAGGGTTTGCTTTTTTAATGATGTAATTGTCTTTATATAAATCGTCCTTCTGATTTTGTTCATTTCACTTTGTATTCACTTCACTCAATATTCTCTGAAATCGTTGCTTTTGTTATTGTTGGAAATGCGATAATATTCCATCACATTTATGTACCACAATTCAGACATTCTCAATTATCTAAGAAAGACACTCCTTTAGAATTTGGTTACTTTTTTTTTTTTTTTTTTTTGCTTTTCTTTTTATAATTGCCACTTTGGGATCAGCAAGTTGGTTTTGCTTGCAGCTATTCCTTCCTCATATTACACCTCCCCCCCCTCCCCATTCACAATTATATCCCAGAGTTTGATAGATTTCTGCACCAAACTCGTGTGTGTGTGTGTGTGTGTGTGTGTGTGTGTGTTCATTTGTTTAACCTTCCTATATCAGTCTTGGAGGATGATACTCAGCTTTTCAGGGTAACTTATTCTTGTTTGGAAGTCTTTATCTTTAGCCTTTTGGACTAATGTATTCTAAGATCTCTCATTTTTTAGTATATACTTTCAGGTTTTGTGTGAATCTGACTGTGGATCCTTGTTACTTGAACTGCTTCTTTCTAGATACTTGTAGTTTAATTTTTTTTTTCCTTTGACGTGGAAGCTTTAGATTTTCTCTAAGACATTCTTGACTTTTGAGGTTTTTTTTTCCCCCCAGGAGGTTAGGTTAGAACAATTCTATCTTTAGTTTCCCCTAATAATAGTTCTAATATAGACAGCTAAGTGGTGTGGTGAATAAAGCAATGGGCCTGGAGCCAGGAAAACCTGAGGACTCATCAGGCCTCAGACGCTTACTAACTGTGTGATCCTAGACAAGTCACTTTACCTCTGCCTCAGTTTTCTCAACTGTAAAATGGGAATAATAGAGGTTTATGAGATTTGTAAATGTGTTAGCACAGTGCCTGACACAGAATAGGCACTTAATAAATGCTTATTTCCTTTCCTTCCTTCCAAATAGGTCTGGGGCAGTTTTCATATATGATTTTTTTGAAACATAATAGCCTGGAAATTTTTTATGTCTTTTAGTGAGTCCAGTGATTCTTAAATTACCTTGACTTTTTCAAAAGGTCAGTTGTTTTTGATATAAAATATCTTACATTTTCTTCTGTTTTTTAATCTTTTGATTTTGTTCTCATATTTCTTGCTGTCTAATGGAGTCACTGATTTTTGTTCTAGTTTTCAGGGAGTCTGCTGCTTGAGTAAGGTTTACCTCTTTTTCTTCTATGATATTTATTCTCCTTTCACTTCTCTCCTTAGGAGCTATTATTTAATTTTTTCGTCTCTTGCTTCATTTCTTCTAGGCATTCGTATAGTCCTTGTACTTTTTTCTTTGAAATCTCTGTTTGCAGTTATTATGGAGTTAGCCTCCCTTTGGGGGGGGGGCGCATCTCTAGAATCAGTAATTTTGATTCTGCCACTATCTCCTTCACCCATCTTACATTATGAAGTGACCTTACTCCAAGGCCAGTTCCTCCATATGTTCAAGCAATCCTATTCCAGCCTATCTCCTCCAGCACTTGCCCTCTCTGTGATCCCCACTCTCACTTATTTTTAATCGGTCTACTGGCTCTATCTCTACTGCCTGGAAACATGCCCATGTCTCCCGTATCCTGAAAAAACCCTCACTTGAACAACTTCCAGCTCCACTAACTATTGTCCTATATCTTCTCTGCCACTAAACTCTTTAAAAAGGCCATTTACAATAGGTGCCTCCACTTTCTTTTCATTTTCTTCTTGACCTCTTATGATGCAGTTTCCAACCTTATCATTCCACCAAAACTACTCAGTCTAAGCGATCTCTTAATTGCCAAATCCAATGGCCTTTTCTCAATCTTCATTCTCCTTGATCTCTCTGCAGCCTTTGACATTGGATCATCCTTTCCTCCCTGATACTCTTCCTCTCTAAGTTTTTGGGACACTACTCTCTCCTGGTTTTCCTCCTACCTATCTGACTGTTCTTTCTCAGTCTCCTTTGCTGGATCCTTATCCAGATCATGCCCTCTAACTGTAGCTGTGCCTAGGGTTCTGTCCTGGGCCCTATTCTCTCCACCCTCTTACACTACTTCATTTGGACAGCTTCCATGGACAGTTTATCATCTCTATGCTGATGATTTTCAAATCTACCTATCCTACCCCAATTTTTCTGCTGACCTCTAAGCTCACATTTCCAACTGCCTTTCAGACTTCTCGAACTTCTCGAACCCTCTCCCCCCATCCCCGCTCTAGTGTACCCCCTTCATCACTTCATGCCTGGATTATTATAATAGTCTGCTGTTGGGTCTGCCTACTTCAGGTTTCCCCACTCTATTCTATCCTTCATTCAGTCACCAAAATGATCTTCCTAATGCACAGGTCTAACTATGTCAACCCCCCTTATTCATTAAACTCCAGGTGACTCTCCATCACCTCCAGGATCAAATACAAAATGCCCTGTTTGACATTCAAAACCCTTCATAACCTAGCCCCCTTCTACCTTCCCAGTCTTCTTTCATCTTACTCTGATCAGGCTTCCTGGCTTTTCCTTAAATGAGATACACCATCTCTTAGCTCTGGATATTTTCTTTGGCTGTCTCCCATGCCTGGAAATGCTTTTCCTCCTCGACCCATGGACTTCCCTTGCTTCCTTTAAGTCCCAACTAAAATACCATCTTTTACAGGAAGAGTTTCCCAACCCTTTTTAACTCTTAATTAATTAACCCTTCTTCATTTTAGTGCCTTCCCTCCTGCTAAATTACTTCTTATTCTCTCCTGTATATAGCTTGCTTTGTATATGTTTGTTTGCTTGTTGCCTCCCCCATTAGTTTGTAATCTTTTTGAAGGCAGGGACTGTCTTTGCCCTTTTTTTTTTTTTTTTTTTTTGTATTCCCAGCACTTAGCACAGTGCCTGGAACATAGTAGGTGTTTAACAGATGTTTGCTTAGTGATTCATAGATACTAGCTGGTGTTTATTTTTATTTATTCATCTCTCCTTTAGTTCCTGAATTAGGGTTTTGTTCCTAGAGCCAGCCTCTGCCCTCTGCTTTTGAGTGGTGTGGTTTGTCCTCCTTGGTCTTGCCCTGGGAGCCCTTGATTCCTGTGGTGACTTCCACTTCCATGGGTTAGAGCCATTAGGCGCTTCTGGATCTTAGAGGTACAAAGCACTGTATTTTCAAAGGCCTTTGTTTTGTCTCTGGACAGAATGCTAGGGACTTGAAGCCTTGAACACCTGAGTTGTTCTTGTCTGAGTGCTGCCCTGAAGCTCTGGTCTCTCCCTACACTAATCACAGTCCCTTCCCAAGGTCCCTGCTGTGACTTTAGAAGTACCCTTGGTCTTTCTTGGGGCCCCTCCTGTCTTGCTGCCTCCAGACAGAGAGCTCTGCATGTGACTCATATTTCTGGCCCCTCTCTGGTTGTGGTTGAAAGTTACAAGTTTATTTGCCAGTATTGGTGATACCTTTGCTGTTGGCCCCTTTTCCTAATGCCCTTGGGTTTCTGAGTGATTTCCTATGCAGTTCTGGAGTAGAAGTAATTTACTGTAGTTTCTCATTGGCATGCTTGATCATCATTCTTTCTTTTGGAACATCAGGGTTTTGCTGGAGTAGGTATATGGGAGCTAGGCAGTTTGCTAAAGCCTTTTCTACAGGGGGCTCTCTGCTCCTTACCAGGCTTAGGGCAGTAAATTCAGGTCTCACTGGTCTTGTCCCTCCTTGTGGAGATTTTTCTGTAGTAAAGCCTGATTTACACTAGCTATATTTTCTGGTAATCTTCACATTGTCTCAGACTCTAAGAAGGGCGGTTGTTGCTGTTGTTCGTCCTTCATTCTTGAAGAGGACCAATGATGTAAGGAGGACCATGTCTTGACTTACAAGTGAATTGGATTTTAGTGAGGCAGAGCTGTGCAAAGTCATCAGCCTCACTCTCTGCTCCAGAGTCATTAGACTCCAGTGGCAAGACAAAGGTCAAGATGACTGGTGATGGCCCCCAAGGTGGCTGGGTTAAGCATTGGTCTGCCTCCAGACCAGGGATAGAATTTCAGTCAGCCTGAGGTGATTTAATCTTTGAGGGAAGTGGGTGAGTTTAAAGGGTTTCAGCATTATTGATGTAGACACATTCAGATGGCAAAAGCAATCACTATAAGACATACTGTGTAGTATAGATATCTGTACTGAAATAAAGAAGTCCCCCATTCTGGGGGCTATACCAGATGGGAACATTCAATTCAGGACCTACTATGTTTCTTGGATCATATTAGGAACTAATTACGAGGAAAGGAAGAGAAGCAGAAGTTTCAGCTCTTGTTTCTAAGGAGCTGTTAATTAGCAGACAAGACTTGTCCCATGAAATTTTTGTAGTGGTTTTGTTGTTGTTGAGTTGTTTCAATTATATCTGACTTGTTGTGACCCTATTTGGGGTCTACTGGAGTAGTTTGCCATTTCTTTCTCCAGCTCATTTTACAGATGAAGAAACTGAAGCAAAAAGGGTTAAGTGACTTGCCCAGGGTCACACAGCTAGTTAGTGTCTGAGGCTGGATTGGAACTAAGTCTTCTTGACTCCAGGTCTGGTGCTCTGCACCACTTAGCTGCCTTCTTTAGTGGTTTAAGGTTGACCAAATACTTTCTTCATAATCCACCTGTGAGGTGTTATTTAGCAGTGTTCTACAGAGGAGGTTCAGAGAGGTGATGACTCACTAGCCATGTGACTTTGGGCAAATGGCAGATCTGACAAAAAATAGTTGGCAAACCCTGTAAACAGTATGTAGTCACAAAACTTAGGCTTGGTTATCATTGCTCCAACTTGCTGCCTGACCTTGGGTAAGGCTACCAGCTCTCTGCATCTTAGTTGCCTCATCTGTAGAACGCAGGGGTTTGACTTAGAGCAGCATTTCCTAAACTCATTTGGCTATGAAATACTTTGAGGCCTAAAACTTGAGAGAACCCATAAAATGCTCTTCTGGCATGGGGATAGAGGGCTGACGTTCCCCAGGATAAAGGAGGGGTCAGGGTAATTTGGGGGCAAAATACAAAAAAATTGAGCCCATTCAACTACTTAAAAATTGTCAAACACCGTTAGTGTTTCTGATACATATTCAATTATAGACTGGGAAGAATACTTGGTTTGAAGTCAGAGCGTAGGTTTAAATATGGTCTCTGCTGTCTATTAGCTGTGTGAGCTTAGAAAAATTATTTCCTTTTTTGAGGCATCAGTTTCCTCATTTATAAAATGAGGGAGTTGGACTAGTGGTCACCTTTCGGCTCTAGTTCCTATGACTATTTAAGATTTTAGAGGGTTAAAGAATACTGACAACAGCTTTTTTATATAACTCTTTATTTTACTAGGGTTCTATGATAATCTTATTATAAGGTTGTATTGTTCTATAGTAACTGGAGCATAGTTATGGGAAACACTGGTCTAAATGATCTGTAAGGTTCCTTTTAATTCTGCTGTTTTATGATTATAAGAATGTATAGTAGTGCAGACCGTAAGAAGTATTATTGGCCACAAAAAGGAAAAAAAATAATGGTTAGAATTATAGGTGAAGGCTCCTGGAGTTTGTGCATTCTATATGTCCTGGGCCTTAACAGATTGATGGGATCCAGTAGGAAGAAATTTGGGTGTTGACCATGATAGGGGATGGGAAAGTTACAATTTTGACTGTCAAAATGTGAAATTGTTTTAGGAAGCAGTTTCCTCATCACTGGAAGCCTTTAACAGAAGCCTGTATAAATCTTCTTGTTGGTGATAGTGTAGAGAGGGTTTCTGTTCCTGCCAAATGTTGAACTGGATGCCCTTTAAAGTTCCTTATAATTCTTGGATTTGCCGATTCTAGAGGTAGTAAGTTAATTGTTTTGCCTGGAACACTAAAACTGGAAAGGAAGGTAGGAATCAGCTTATCAAGGACTTCGAATGCCAGGGTAAGGAGTTTGGACTTTATCCTATAAGGATTAGGGGACCCATTGAAGAATTTTGCCCTAGAGAGTGATACTGATGAAAGGAGTGTTTTCAGAATGTTAATCTGGCTCCAGGATCAGTGCTCTTTCCATTAAGCCACATTGCCTCTCCTTATAGATTCTGTGTAGGCTCTTAATACCTGGGTAACTGATAGCTAAAATATTTTACCTATATCTTTGGTAAAATAAGTCCTACAATGTAAAACCCCCCACCTCTCCTTTTTTTCAAACTTCCAGTATGGCTTTGTTCCCTGAAGTATCAGAGGATCATAGATTTAGAGATAGAAGGTATCTTACAGGTCATCTAGACCGACCTTCTTACTTTTGTTTTAGAGATAGCAGACTGAGGCCCAGGGAGTTTGTGCTTGGCTCAAGATCATACAGGTACTAAGTAGAGCCAAGTTTCAAAGCCAGGTTCTCTGACTCCAAACCCAGTGTTCTTTTCTCCTCTCCCATGTAGGAAAAAAAATAAATACTTTTTAGTCTGACATTCAAGGTCCTCCATAATCTGGCTCCAGGCTGCTTTTTAGGCCTCATTTTATACTTTGTTCCCCAATTTCCTCCGGTCTCTCTGTGATTACGTGAATATAGGTCTGTACCTAGAACTGACTCTTTTCTCCCCCGTCTCTGACTTTTGATACTACTCTTCCTTCAAGGCCTACTTTAAGTGCCACCATTTCCACAATGCCTTCTTGTGTCTCTTGGACCCTTTTGTTTGACATGTCTTACTCAGGTATTTTCCAACTTCTATAAATGTCTCGGCTTCTTTGAATTTATTTTTCAGTTGTATTACACATAGTAGGCTTTTATAAATGTTTGTCGGATTGAATTGAACAACTCTGAAGTCTTTGAGGCAGTTTTTCTCCAAACATTATCTCTACACGTCCCCCATGTTTTAGAACCACTTCCTTCCAGTTGCTCTTCTTCCATGACAGGCAAGGGCAGGTGGCTTGAATCCCAGAAACTGAAAAGCACTGGGGTGTGTTAATGGTGGTGGGGCTTCCATCAACTGCTGCACCCTACCAGTACAGCTGGCTCTGTACAAGAGAGATGAGAATGTGCCCCAATGGAAAGGGGAGTAGTCATTAGCCCAAGCAGCATATATGTTGTTCACCTTTTCTTGGCAATTCTCTAAATATGTTGTAGCCCCCTATAGAATGTAAGGTCTTTGAGGGTAGGAACTGTTTCATTTTTATTCCCATTGCCTAGCACAGTGCCTGCCATAGATTAGGCACTCATAAAATGGTTCTTGATTGGCAAAGTGAGATCAGTTTCCAGCTTAGGCTAGCCAGAGGTGGGGAGGAATTTCTTGGCAGATGGTCAGATTTCCTCAGCTCTTATGAGAAGCTCATTCTCTCTTTCTTTTTATATCTGTTCCCAGAGGTTTCTTCCTGTCTTCCCTGGAACTGATGAGACTTTAGTCAGTTATGCTTTCCAAGCCCAGAGCCTGGGAGGAAGATGATCCTGGGGAGCAGTGTTTGTCAGAGGCACCACAGTGTATTGGAACGAGTACCAGATTTAGAATCAGAAGTCCTGGATTTGTAGCTCACCTCTGAAATTTATCAGCTTTGTGATGGTGTTGACCAACTTTTGTCTCAGTTTCCTAATTTGTAAAATGGGGATGAGGTAGTGCCTGCCTCATAGAATTGTTGTGGGGAAAGAACATTGTAAACCCTAAAGGATTATTAATTCAAGTTGTTAACATGTGAGTATGTATTGTGGACTGAAGGGGAAGGCATTATGGTCCAGGTTTGGTTTCCCTTCTTTTTGGATTTCTACCCCTGCTGTCCTGCCCCAGCAGCACTGGAAAGGACTCTAGGGGCCATTTAGTCCAACCCTCTCCTTTGTAACTTGCTCAAGGTCCCAAAGATAATAAGTAGCAGAGACAGGATTTGAATTCAGGTTATTTGACTCCAGATCCAGTCTTCCTTCCATTGTACCACATTGGCTTCTAGAAATTGGGCTAGAACATTCTTCCGGCTCCTGAGAATAAAATCTATACTCCTTAACCTGACATTTGAGGCGCTTTAAGACCTGGTCTTATATTCCACTACTCTCCCCTTGTCTGGTTGTTTCACTTCCTGGCCTCTGTACATGTCATGGTGGTTTTTGCTTTGCTCACACTATTAACTTTCCTCTGGAAAGCTCACCTTGCTACTCTTCTCTCCTCCCCCACATCCACTGTGTAAGAAGAATCTTGTTCCCACTCTAAGGCCCAGCCCAAGTGTCACCTGTTTTTCTTCTTCCTACAGTTTTTTATGCAGTGCTAACTTTTACTAGAACATAAGCTCTTTGGGAACAGGAAACAGTCTTATCATGACTTCATGTGGAAGAAGGATTGTATTTGTCCTGTTTGGCAGAACAAGCAGTGAGTGGAAGTTTCAAAGAGGCAGAGTTCTTGTAGATATAAAGAAAAATTCCCTTACAATGGGCTGCGCAGAGGCTTGAATATGTTGGAGGCATTGTAGAAATTAATCTGTTCAGGTATTGATTGGACTAGATAACCTTGAGGATCCGTCCAACTCCAACATTATTTGATTCTGTGTTCCCTACTCAAAAACCTTCATTGGTTCCCAAGTACCTATTGACCAAAGAATATGCTCTTGGTCTTGATGTTCAAGACTGTTTACTATCCGGTTCTAACCTAATTTTCCAACTTTATCTGATATCACACTCATTTGCATATCTCTGTTCCAACCAAACTGAACTATTTTCTATTCCTTGTTCTTTTTTTAAAAAATAAGTTTTTATTGATGAATTTTATATAATCATAGTTTTCTTCAATATTTCTTCCTCTCCCACTTCCAGAGACTCACCCCATATAACAAATTGTATTTTTAAAGACAAAAAACAAGAAAATAAAGAAAAAAATCAGTACAACTTATCAATGCATTGGAAAAGTCCAAAAACATGTGCGAAGTGCAACTTCTGTGGAGCTTCCACCTTCACCAAGGCCATCCCCTTTCTTGTTCTTCCATCTGCCATCATAGTTCCTTGACTCATTCCAAGAACAGTTTCCCCCATTTCAGACTTTTGAAGTTCTTCTGCGCTTATACCTTTGCTTGGATTCCATGAAGAGATAGAACTCCTGATTTATTTCCCTCTCTCGTTTTCCTTTTGGCCCAGGTGAAAGTGGTCTCTCCTTTTTCCCATTTTCTCAGAGCAGTTTTTGTAGACTGCCCCTTTGCACTTGTCACTGTCTTCTGTCATAATTGTTTGTGTACATGTTTTTTCTTCCTCTTATTAGATTGTAAGCCTTAGAGCAGGGTTTGTGTACACATTTTCTTTGTATCCCTAACACCAAGTACAGGAATTTGTAGGTGTATTCTATTTATTAAATGTTGGTAGAATGAATTGGCTGGATGACTAGGCTAGTTGAAAGTGATGTCTTGGAGCTCACATGCTAGAGAAGTTATTTGCCATGATTCCACTTGGTCAGAAGACATTGAGTTTCCCTAAATTCCTGTTTCCCTGCAGAGAGCTAAGCTGAGCTGTAGGTATGAAGGGCCTGTGCCCTGTGGTGAAATGAGGACGTGCTGTTCTGAGAACATTCTTGCTAATAGGCTACTTCTCAAGAGTGTGCCCCTTGCTGGTCTTTGAGTCCTGTGCCAGGAGCATGCTGGCCAGTACGGACATTTGATTCAGGCCCTGAGCTCTGAACTTTCCCAATTCCAGGGACAGCCAGTTGCTCCCTACCCCAGGATTCAGGAAGTGCTCTAAATGAACACCTTAACTATACTAGTAGAAAAGGTCAACCTTCAGGAAATGTGCCTAATTTATTTAGACATAGTCAATGACCATACAGACGTTGAATACCTGAGTTAAAGATAATAACTCATTTCTGTAGCACTTTAAGGTTTACAAAGTGTTTTTCCTCCTGACAGTCCTATTTTAGATAGTATAAGCACAAGGGGCACACTCTTGAGAAGTGGTCTGTTAGTAAAAATGTTCCCAGAGCAGCACATTTGTTTTCCTGCAGATTGTGACTTGCCTCAGGTCACATGCCAGTCAGTGTGTGGAAGCTGGGATTCAAACCAAAGATGTATCTAATTGCCAGACTCTCAGGTTTTTAGGTGTTGTGCTGTAGCAACCTTTCTCATATCTCTACACTAACAATCTGGAGTAGTCAGTATTTCTTCTTACTTAAAATGCCTTTCCCCTCTTTGCCACCTTTTTGAATTGCTTTCCCTGTGCAGCTCAGGTCCTGTGTTTTCTAGAAAGCTTTCCCTAACTATTGTAGCCTATGCCATCAGTCAGGCAGTAAACATTTATTTAAGTGCCTGCTGTGTGTCAGGTACTATACTCAGCTCTGGGGATTCAAAGAAAGGCAAAAGACAGTTTGCTTTCATGGAACTCACAGTTTAATGGAAGAGACAACATGTAAACAACTATGTACATACAAGCTATATACAGGATAAATAGGAAATAATTGACAGAGGGAAGGCACTGGAATTAAGGGGGGTTGGGAAAGATTTCCTGTAGAAGGTGGGATTTTAGTTGGCTAGGAGGTGATTGAGAGGGAGAGAATTCCAGGCCCAGTGGACAACCAAGGAGAATGCCTAGAGTCTGTAGAAGGAGCCTCTTGTTTGAAGAATAGCAAGGATTGCAGATTGGAGGGGTGGTGTGGGGAGAAAGGTGAAAGAAGACTAGAAAGGTAGATGTGGGGGCTAGATTATGAAGGGCTTTGAAGGCCAAACAGAGGATTTTATATTTGATCTGGAGGTGATAGGAAGCCACTAGAGTTATTGATTGGGGAGGGGGTGACATGGTCAGACACTGACCCCTTCTTCTCTGACCTTCCACAGACCTCATGGTTTGCACGCCCATTTGGCATTTGGCATTTTACTTGCTGCTTTATACTGCTAATTGTCTTTTCATTATGAGCTTTAGGTAGTAAGTTAAAAGGCAAGAAATTTTGTTTTCTGTATCTCCCCCTCCCCACCCCCCACATGACCTAGCACATATACAAGTCTTGCATATTATAGATGCTGGATGTGGATATGTATCTACATCTACATGTACACAGAGGTCTTGCATATTATAGAAGGGTTGGCAGTGTTTGATTTGATGCAGTAATTAAAAAAAAAACCAAAAACTAATCAAAAGTTTTTCCCCTTTTTCCACAATTCTATAAAGTCTTCTAGAGAGGCAGTAGTGGGGTTGTAGCTCCATGTCAGTAATTTCAGATGAGATATTTGTAAAGTGCTTAGCACAGTGCTTGGCACATAGTGGGTACTCAATAAACGCTTCTTTCTTCCCTCCTCCCAAAATTTCCTGTTGAGATGGCGAGCAAGGGTCATGTTATGGATTTAGAATGTCAGACATGGAAAGGACCTTAAAATATATAATAATAATGGCTCATATTTATCTAGCACTTTCAAATTTGCAAAGCACCTTACACATCATCTCATTTGATCTTTACAACAACCCTGTGAAGTAGGTGCTATGATTATCCTCATTTAGAAAGTGTGTATGTATCTATATTTGTATATGTGTGTATAAAGACCTCAGAGATCATGTAGTTTAACTCCTATAGTTTATGGTAGGAGACTGAAGCCTAGAGTGGGGACGGAGCACTAGATTTGCAGTCCGAAGACCTGGCTTCGGATTCTGCTGCTGCCACTTACTGCTGTATGACCCTGGACAAATCACTTGACTTCTTAGAATTTTTGCTTCCTCATTTGTAAAATGGGAATAATAATACCTGTATTTCTGACCTCAGAGTTGTCATCAGAATCAAATGAAATAATATGTATGTAGTGCTTTGTCACTCATTCTGTCAGTCAGAATTAGGCTGATTCTCTCCGTGGAATGGATTTTGATGTGTTCCCCCTCCATGGAGGCTTTCATTTCAAGAAGAGGCTAAATGACCGTTTGTCGTGGATCTTCTAGAGAGGATTCTTATTTTCACAACCAGTGAAAATGCCTGTAATCAGGAAATGGAACATCTTATTTGACAAACAGTAAGGAGGGCAGTGACCTTGGATCATACAATATGCAGGGATGAGGGGAGCTGTAAAGTGTAAGAACACTGGAAAGGTAGGAAGGGGCCAAGTTACAGACATCTTTAAATATCAGAGAATTTTATATTTGATCTTGAAAGCAACCAAGAGTCATTGGAATTGATTGAATGGGGAATGGGGTGACATTAGATTTGTACTTTAGGAAGATGAATTTGTCAGCTGAGTAGAGGATGGACTGGAGTGAGGAGAGCCTTGAGGCAGGCAGACCCACCGGCAGGTCATTGCAGTAGTCCTGAGGAGTCAATGATGGCCTGTAACAGGGTGGAGGCAGTGGCAGAAGAGAGAATGGGGTGTGGTGTATATGACAGGACTAGATATAAGTGATGGTAATGAGAGAGTGTTATGAAATTAGGAAGAGGGGAGGACTTGGTTGGGGGGAGGAGGAAAATAATGAGTTCAGTTTGGGACATGCTGAGTTTAGGATGTCTATGAAACATGCAATTTAGGTTGTTGAAAAGGCAGAGATGTGAGACTGGAGGTCAGGAGAGAGGTAAGGGCTAGACAAATAGATCTCAGATCATCTGAGTAGAGCTGATAATTGAATCCCCTGGGAGCTGATGAGATCACCAAATGATACAGTATAGAGGGAGAAGAGAAGAGGTCTAGGACAGAGCCTAATTTTGTAAACCGCAAAGTGGTACATAAATGATAGTTAATAGCTGTTATTGTCAAGGTCATACAGTGAGTTAGTGTGAGAGTTAGGTCTAGGACTCTGGTCTCCAGACTCCCTGTGCAGTGTATCATTAAGATTTAAACTAATTTACTAATAATAGGTTTCAAGGCCTTCTGTTAATTGCCTCTTTCCCTTCCTCCCACCCCATCTTTAAGTGATTGCCTTTTTCACTCACTGCTCTGAGCCCTGAACACTGTGGCCCACCATCCCCCATGTCTGACTCAGGTGCTTCTCACTGGGTTTGGCCAGCTCAGGTGCCTGCCATCAGTCACTGCATTCTCTTTCCTACCTCCTGGTGCAAAGAATCAGAATTTTCAAGTGCTATAGTCAGGATTGAGAACTGAAGGTGACCTTAGGGATCATCTGGTCTAATTCATTTTAAAGATGAGAAAACTGAGGTGCAAAGAAGTAAAGTAAGTTGTCCAATTCCACATTGCTAGTAAATAGCAAGAGCTGGGTTTTGAACCCAGGTTTTTGGACTCCAAAGTCTCTGCACTACACTGCCTAAGACCTTTCCTGGGCAATAATTTCTGCTGAATATCAGCAAGAAACTAGAATTCTTAGGAAAAGCTAGGCTTTTAGTACTCGTGTGAGCCCATGGTCTGAGGGATTTGATGATAATTCTGATGATGGTTTAATGACAAGCTTTGGTATTTGAGCTTCCGTTTTAACACAGAAGTGCAGATAATACCAACAAAGCTGCTCCCCAGTCTGCTGCTTCTGGCATTCCCTTGTGCAAATGGAAGTAGTATGTGTATGTGAGAGCCTCCAGAGAGTTAGTAGGAGACCCCTAAGAGTTTACCCAACTTTTGGGGGGGTATAGATTGGGGTAAATTTTAGTTGTTTCAGCCTTGCAAAAAGCCATTTGCTCACTAGCCCAGAGTGAATGGTTAGTTTCATTGGATAAATTTGATTCTCTATGGTCCATAGGTTTCCTAACAAGTAGAACTGTATAACTATGGAATTGACTTTGCTGTGTTCCCTTTCCATGGAGTTTTTTAGTTTCAAGAAAAGGCTAAATAATCACTTAACATGGATCCTTCTTATTTGGGTGTAGATTGGACTAGAAGGTCTTTGATGTCTCTTCTAATTCTATGATTCTCTGGAGAGAGAAAGGGCCCTAATAAACCAAGGAAGGGGTGGCAATGGCCATTGAGAGCATCAAAGACAAGGCAATAGTTGGGCTTTGGGGAGGTCCTGGCCAAAAAGATGTTCTCAGGTCCCTGGGTCTTATTATTAATACTTATTTCAAAAGGTCAGGGCCTAATTTTCATACACTGGTTGCCAGTGTTCCACTGATAAGCCCTTCCATAATTAGATTTTTTTACACCGCAGACACACAGGTTTTCTCTGGGCTGTTTTTTGCTAGGAGCTTAAATTCTCCTTGCAGAATCTTGCAGAGCCTTGTCACTTCCACATATCTTTGAGGAGACATTGGAGGAGGCTTAATAATTACCATAGCTTTAAAACAGTAGCACTTTAGGCACTTTCACATGCATTATCTTGGTTGACCTAAACTGGGAGGGGTCGGTATAAATCCCTTTCTTCATCTCCCTTTTTATAGAAGAAGCTAAGACTCTCTGGGACTTGAATCAAAGACTTCAGAAGTGCTATTTCCTTTCTACCAGTCTGCTTCTAAGGGGAGCTACTTAGGTCCCCTCAAACTGATCTTTACATTTCTCATAAGCTAGGATACTGTGATGCAGAAGATGGATCACACTAATATTTTCTGTTGCATACCTTTTATCTTCCCCTGCTCCCTCTTGGATTTAGGATAAAATACACACTCCCCTAGCTTGGCATTTAAACCCCTTTATGGCCTGGTTCTAACTTATTTCTAGACTTAATTCACATTACTCCTTCATACAATTGATATTTTAGTCAGACTGGCTTTTTTGCTCTTCCTGCAACTTGGCATTTAATCTCCTATCTTTGTGCCTTTGCACAAGCTGTGCCTCACCTCATGGATTCCCTCACTGTCTTCAGATCTGGCTCAGAGCTAAACAAAGCCTTTCCTGTTTCCAACAATTGTTAGTGTTCTACTTGTCATGAAATGACTTTGATTTTATTTTATAAAAACTTAGTATTTGCTTTTTTATCTATGTAATAGCTAGTATCTATATAGAATGTTAAGGTTTGCAAAGGGCCTTACATGTGTTATCTTAGTAAACCATAAAGGTCTTAAGGTAAGGGCTGTTTTTCATTTTGTCTTTTGTATCTATAGTAGTTAATACAGTAGGCACTTAATACTTTTGGAATGAATGAATGAATTCCCCCATTTGACAGCTTTTTCTTCAGTGAACTTGCTCATTTGCCTTTCAGATGGAGTCCTGTAGAAAGTGAATCAGACTAATGCTGCATAGGGGTCATTTTAGTGACTGGGTCTTCATTCCCCAAGCTGTAGCATGTATTAGTGTCATACCTAGGGCAAGTGGAAATGACAGTGCTCTTGCACTTAGGTAAGTGACCAATATAGGAACTAAA
The DNA here is from genome assembly GCF_011100635.1 of Trichosurus vulpecula. NCBI lineage: Eukaryota > Metazoa > Chordata > Mammalia > Diprotodontia > Phalangeridae > Trichosurus > Trichosurus vulpecula. The sequence goes on along the minus strand of NC_050574.1, from coordinate 88,315,087 downwards.
AGGCACACATGAAATTGCTTTAGGGTAGTTTATTGTTTAATTGTATGGAGCTGGCTGTAAAAGCAACCTGAGATCTCTAGAGGACCAGTCATTGCAGACCAGATGAATCAAGAACAGCTTCCTGGAGGAGGAAGAAATTCTCTCAGGACCTACGTTGCATAAGTATAACCATGTGCCTCCCCTGCTCAAAGACAAACGTCATAACCTGGCATCAGTCAGGGTCCAGCATAACTTTCAAATGGAGGTTAGATGATCCCTTGTTGGGATTGATTCCTGCTCAGGCACAAGTTGGACTAGAAACCCCTGAAGGCCCTTCCAGCTTTGGAATTCTGTGATTCATTACAGCCTAATTTTCTGCTGTTGCTCATGCACTGCATTCCAGTGTAACTGGACTATTAACTGTTTTCCAATCTCGTTCTGCCATCTCCTGCCTCCAGCCAATCAAGCAGGTCATTTACTTTGCTTGAAAGGCATTCCTTCCTCATTTCCACCTGTTGAAATCATTTTACTTCTTTAAAGCATAGTTCAGGTGCCACCTTCTTTATGAAGCTTTCTTTAATCTCATCTCTGCCGCCCTCCACCCCTCATTGAAATTGATTACCCCCTCCTTATAGTTCTCATACCACTTTGCTGGTCTCTCTATTTTGCCCCTGTCACATTCTACTTCAGATGAAACTTGCATACATGCTGTATCGCTTTTCATCTTTGTTTCCTCAGCACCAAGTAAAGGCCTTGCACCTATGTGCACCTTAGGTAAATGTCTGTTGAATTGAATGCCAAGAATACCAGCAAGACTGTCCTGAGTTTGAGTTTGCCCCAAGGGATGTAGTGGTACCTCTGGGGGTAGAGGAGAAGTAGGCAAATAAATGAGTTAAGTAGGAGGCTGGGCGTAGAGCTAGAACTCATATGTCCGGCAGAATGGTCTTGTTTGGTGTGTTACTCCAGAAACTGGCTATTTTCCTTATTTTTCTTATTACAGACTTAAGAAACTCTGAATATTTCAATATGCAAATGACAGAAAATGAAGATTATATATGAAATTATCAACTTCCCTTATTTACAGTTTGATTTTTAAAATGTATATGTAGTACAATAGTAAAAAACTGTCCCACTCATTTGTATCACCTTCTGAACTTCCTTCTACATACTTTTAATGTTTCGTTGATGCTTTTTTTTTTTAGTGCCACTCATTACCCACCCACTCTTCCCTGATAATTCATCCCCCTCTCCTCCAAATAAAACCTCTTCTATAGAGGACTCAAAGACTAGCATAATGAATCATACATTGGCCATATTTGAAAATGTATGTCTCATTTTCCACCTCTAGCCCATTATCTCTCTAGCATTTTTTCCTGTATATAACCTTGTCTTCATTTAGCTCTCCCACCACAAAAACTCATTCTTCTGACTTCCTTGGACTAGAGGGAACAGAAGGAAGGAAGGTCCTGCTTCCCTGATAATTCTTACTAAGACATATGCTTGTAGAAATAAGCCAAGTGGAAACTGGCCACTTGATACCAGGCTCATGGAGTTATCCTAAATTCAGTTTGAAATGACTCCTTCCCTTTCCTTTTTTTCTTATGAAGGAAAGAGACTTGCTCAGGGTCACATAATGAAGCTAGTGGCAGAGTTAGACATGGAATACAGGTGTATACTGGCAAATATCTAACAACCAGATCTTTTGGGGACAAAGTGTACCTGTAATACATTTGTAAATTTAATTTGTATTGTTAACATTTTCTCAGTCTTTTCTTAAGACTAGGTAATCAGCAAAACAATAAATCAAGCCCAGATTTGTAGTTGGCTAATTTTCAAGGGTAAATGCTCACACTGAATATTTAACGATTGACTTTCTGAGCAGTTGTTATCTTGTACAAACACATCCTTGATATGGGATATCATTCTAGGGCTTCATGACAGTGGCCTCTTTCTTTCCCTCTGACAGAATTCTGCAGGATTGACAAGCCCTTGTGCCACAATGAGGATGAGCAGCTCAGCTTTGAGGCCGTCCGAAACATCCACAAGCAGATGGATGATGATGCCAACGGGAACGTGGATGTGGAGGAGAGTGATGAGGTGACAAATCCCCACCCTTTCCTCTCTTCCTTTGTCATGTCTTCTTGCTCTTCTTCTTCCTTCTAGCTTTCCTCCTTTGCCTTTGCCTTATGTGTGAGGTCTAGCTCTGAAGACAGAGGGGGTGCAGGATGTCTCCTGTTGAGGAGCAGCCAGGCTGCTCCTGGGTGGAATGGGGTGGCACCAGCCTGTCTGGGCATTATGATGGCATACAGCCTTGTGAGTTCTCACTAGTAGCTCAGGGGTGGGCGGGCCTGGGAAGTGATGAGAGGTTGATAGTTGCTACTGCTGAGCATGGTATCTCTGTAGCCCAGGATTGCCATCTCTGTTTTGGTTAGTCCATTGTGCTGACCAGATCATTCATTTCTGGGCTACTCCAAAGCACTTAATCTTGACCAGTTTTTCCCAGAGCCTCTGACCTCTCTGAGAAGGGCAATGAAAAACATTAGCTATACATTGGTCATCCTGCTGAGTCTAGTTAGTTTGAGATCATTTGGGCCTGAGGCTGTCATCACTCACTAAACAGACAGGGGCTTAAACCAGCCCTAAGATTTGATAGGACCTTATCGTTTTGTCACAGAGACAAAAATCTCACACTTGAAAAATTAATGGATTATGTAATATGAATTCGTTTAGTGCCAAATGAATGGTACAGCCTATCAGGCAGAATTCTGAGAGTTTGAAGGAATTAAAAATCCTCCTGCAAATAATTTCTTTAATGGTGTTTCTGCCATGCTTACTCCCATATTAACATAAAGTTCTGATCTGCATGAGGGTTTCAGCCCATACATGGGTGAGCCATCAGATGATAGGGCATAGAATACTGGTTCCTGTTGTTACATTTCCATTCCCTAATCAAAATGAGGAGACTGGAACCTGAGACTAACTCATGTACTGAACTGTGAAAATATGGAGAATGGGATATGATGGGTAACTTCCAGTGTCTGAAGGGCTGTACTGAGGACACATGGAACAGACTTGTTCTGTGTGGCTCCAAAGGGAGGAACTAGGAGGATGGAGGCAAGGAAATGTATCATAACCAAAGAAAATTAAGAATGATCAAGAATGTTATTTAGTCCAACCTCTTCATCTTACAGATAAGGAAACTGAGGCCTAGAGAGCTCTGTTAAAGAACTTGCTTAAGTAGGTAGTAAGTGAGATGGGATTTGAACCCAGGTCCTCCGACTGCAAATCCAGCACATTTTCCACTGTACTACACTTTCTCATAAGGAAATGACTTGCCCAAAGTTATACAGAGAGAGCAGAGCTGGAATTTAAACCAACTCATTTATTCATATATTTAATGAGCAAATATTTACTAAATGTCTTTTGCGTGCAGAGATGGGGGAAATACAAAATTTAGGCATTCTTGACCTGATGCAGCTTACAATTTCATGATCTTCTGACTCCAAATCCAATGCTTTCCCTCCTTTCTCTGATGACTCAGGAAGGCAGATTCTGCCTCAACATAAGGGAAGACTTGTCAGAACAATCTGACAGTGGCTGTCTTAGTAGGGCGAGGTCATTTCCCATCACTGGAGGTCTTCAGAAAAATGTTTATTTTATTATAGACTTGATAGTGGTCAACAAAAACAAATAATCATATGCAAAGTAAGGGATACAATCTTACATAAAACTCATCGAGCTTTACAAGGAAAAACTAAATGAACGAACAAACAAGCAAAGAAGATGCTTTTGTTCTGTGTCTCCTTCCTGTTGTATGTGATGATCTGGTATCTCTTATTTCTTCTCTCCTTCCTTTTTCTCATTTTCCTTTATTGCCTTTCTTCCTCCTCCTCTTCCTCACCTCGTAGGTAGTCATAGTTGGTGTGAATGTAGTTCTGCTCTGCTGATTTCACTTGGTAACACTTACTTCATGTAGATCTTTCCATATTTCCTTGTATGCTTCATGTCTTTTTAAAAAACAGCACCATAGTATTCTATTACATTAATATACTTTAATATTTATTTGGCAATTTTCTAACTGTTGGGAGTATATATTGTTCATAAATTTTTTTTTATTGCAGAGTACAGATAGATTCTCCCCTGCCACCCTTTTATTATGTTTTTGAGATAAAATCCTGTTAAGGGAATTTTGAGGTCACAAGATGTATAGTCAACTTTGGGCTCATTACCAATTGCCATATTGCCTTTCAAAATATTTTCACCAATCTATAATCACACCAAAAATGTCATAGAGTACTTATTTCATCACAACTCTGCATATCTGAGGTGCTATCTTTCTAATGAGGAAGACTGGAAATAATACCTTAAAGCCCAGATTATCGCATTCTCTCCAGCTTTGCCTACAGTTCTTACAGATATTATCCAGTGGCCTGTTCCTGCAGGCCATGATGGGCTACATTGTAGAAGTCCTATCTGTGCGTAGTGGGAGGCTGTGAGTTGGGGAGCCTAATCTGGCTGTGGCCAGAAGTCAGGACACTGGGCTCTGGGGCCTAAGGGACTCTTAAAAACATCTAAGGGGTTTTGCCTGAGTTAGGAATGGAGGAGAACGCCCAACAAATGATTAAATTGTTTAGGCAACAAGAATATCATGAACAGCTGTCTAAGCATGTCCTTTGCTGGGCAGAGGAGCCCAAACAAGAAGATGTGATCCCTGCCCTTAATTAAGGAGATGATGGAAGGAGGCACACACCTGAAAAAAAAATAACCATGTCAGGCTCTATGTGATCTAGCTTAAATAGGCTACCAAGAGACCTAGACATGTTAGAACCATGGGCCAAATCTAATGAAATGAAATAGAATAAGAAAATGTAAATTCCTTTACTTGATTTCAAAAAACCAACTATACCAGTACAGGCTGATCTGGTTGGAGAGACAGGAATGTATTGAGGAATTTTAGGTGATGGATTCAGGGAATCTATCTACTTGGTTCTTGACTAGGACAACAATCGTGGAGGGGGTGGTGTTGAAGTTTTGAAAATTTTGAAAACTTGGAATAGGTATTAGGATGCCAGTAATGGGGAATTGGGGAGTAATATAATGAAAACCTTTGTGATGTTTACTTAGCATTTTCAAGCATCAGTGGCCCTTGAAAGCCAGATTTAAGTCAAACAAATAAATTGCTTATTGTAGAGAGGTGGCTTCTTGTTTCAGGTGGCACAAGTCTTGGCACAAGGCTTGCCATGTGGTCTTTTCTTAGGAACTGGGCTATCTTGTTGGTGACTTCTCTGTAGCATTTGACAGTGCTTATTAACTCCTACTGTATCCTGGTTTCCCACAGCTTCTGAGACATTGTACTCTCCTGGTTCTCTTTCTACCTCTCAATTCTATTTTTTTCCCTGCAGACTCTTTATATTCTTTTTGACCCTTTTAATGTAGGTTTGTTCCTCTCATCATTTTCCCTCTCTCTGTAAATACCTCGCTCTTGGTGACCTGTCATTCATTCCAAGGGCTTCAACCACCGCCTCTGTGAAGCTGACTCCCAAACTTAGAGCTGACCTCTGAGCTCCAGCTGCCAACAGAGTACTGCTTTGTATATACAGTGTGCCCAATAATAACATTCCTATAGCACTTTATGATTTGTAATAATAATAATAATAATAATAATGATGATGATGATGATGATGATGATGATGATGATAGTTAATACTGACATAGTACTTCCTGTGTGCCAGGCACTGTGCTTTAGTGTGTTTACAAAACACTTTCATCACACCTGTCCTGTGAAGGAGGCAGTACAACTTTAATTTTCCCCATTTGACAGGTGAACAAATTGAGATTCAGTGAGCTAGGTAAAATAAGTTCTCCAAACCTGCACAGCTGGTGTCAGAGCCAGGACTAGCAGTGAGCTGAATGAATAGATAACTCAAAGGCTGGGGCAGGAAGTGGTTATAAGTGTCTGTATGGGGGTGCGACTTTTTTAGGTGTTTTTACTGTCCCCTCCTCCTCTTTTTTCCACTTTGTGCTGCATCTTGATGTCAGTGAAGGGAAGAAGAAAATGTTCTCTTTAGAAGAATGTTACTACAAAGAAAAAGCTTGTCAGCGCAGACTGTTCAAAAATCATACAAAAGCTGCCACCCTTCTCTTGACTGTGCCTGCCGGGAGCTGTTCTTTTCCAGCAGTGTCTATCTCTCCATGGCCCCAGCTACTCTGCCTTCCTACTCCCCACCCCCTACTGCCGGCTGTCTTTGTGGCTCCCAAGGCTTGTGGCTTTTGAGAGAAGAAGCTTGATTCATTGGGGCTAATGGCAAAATTGTGCTTCTTTCTTGCCAATCTAAACAAATAAGAGCAGGCCTGCAGACTAAATGGGCTTTACCAAGAGGCCACATGGTTAATGGTGAGGATACTTGATAGTGTTGAGAGCCTATAGTTTGATGGAAATCATAAGAACCAAGATTCCTCTAATGTAGAGAAGACTATCGCCTAGAACTTGGGTTCAGCTTCAGATAATACCATGTGGTTGGTGGGTGATATCTCATTTATCTTGCCCCATTAGAGGAATAAAGTATGTGACACAGTTCCAGAATAACTGGGGCTTACCTTCAATAAACCTTACTTTGTTTTAACCATTTTTGGAGGAATTCAGTAGCCACTAGACCCTAAGCAGTGGAGCCAAACACTAGGCTTTTTGAGTCCACTTACTCTTTAAAGTTTTGATTTGTTTTTTGGCTCCTTCCTTATGATAGAATCTTAGAATTGTAAGGACCCTCCAGGAACATCTATTCTAAACCTATACTGGAAGCATGAATTCTCTGTCTCTTTAAAAGGGGGCATTTTAGTCTCAGACTAAAAACCTTCAGCGAAAAGAAAATCACTAATGCTTGAGGCACTCTTTTCCACTTTAGGTCTGATTGTTTGAAAGTTCCTTCTTATTTTGAGCTGAAATCTTCTTTCTTGTAGCTTTTTCCCATTGCTTCTCATTTTGCTATCTGGAGCCAGGCAGAATAAACCTAATTCTTTTCCCCATTTTGTCTTGTTTAGGTACAGGTAGAACCGAGTTCTTCCCTTCCTTTGAACTTTTCTGGCATATATTATGTACTGTATTTTTAAATAGTCATATTCTGTCTTGTGTTTTGTATGACTTGTTTCTTTATGTTTGTAATTCTTGTTTCCCCAAATAGACTGTAAGTTCCTCAAGTGCAGGGACCTTGCACTCATAGTGCAATATTAAGAACACTAAATTTGGAGTCAGAGGACCTGGGTTCTTTTCCTAGCTCTATTATTTGTTACCTATGTGTAAGTCACTTCCCCACCCCCACTTCGGTTTCTTCATTCAACAACTTTATTAAATGCCTAATGTGTGCTGGGCAGCCTGGTGTAATGGATAGAAAATGGGCCTTTGACTCAGGAACACCTGGGTTCAAGTTTTAGCTCTGACACATAATGTCTGTGTGATCCTTGGATACTCACTTAACCTCTCAGTTCCACCAGGCAACTTTTCTAAGATCATAAATTGTAGAGAAGGTGCCCAGCTGCCTTGGCAGAGGAAGTTCCTCAGACCTCACTATACAGACAAAATCACAGGTCCAATAAAAAAAAAATGTGTCAGGTGGTGTTGTAGGTGTTAGTGATATAGTAACCAAAACAAACAGCCCCTGCCTTCAAGGAGGTTACATTCTAATGGAAAGAAGCAAATGTACACAGATAATCGAATTCAGAATATTTACAAAATAAATTTAAAGTGATTTGTAGAGGGAGAGTGCTGATAACTGAGAAAATTAGGAAAGCTCTCTTAGGGGTTTCAACTAATTCACATTTAAGGTCCCTTTATCTCTTAATTTGTGTGTTTGTATTGCTCATGGTACCAAGTATTGAAATGAGCACATAATAGAAAGTGTGGTATATAAAGGGCTTTGCATGCATTAAGAAGATCTAGCTTTGAATTTTGGATTCTTCAGCAAACCTTTTTTCCTCTATGAGCCTCATTTTTCGTGTTTGTAAAATTAAAGGGTTAGCAGGGAGGTAGATTAGATTATCTTTCAGTTCTGTCCCAGCTTTACCATCCGAGGTGCTCAGTTCAGACTTCTTAGTTGATTTTGTTGTGAGTTGGGGCTTTTGGGAGTACACGTATGGCCTCCTCAGAGAACTTGTATTGTAGCAGACTCATTCCTGCCATCTGGGATAGATCCTTATCATGTCAATGAATATGCATAGAAACAAAAATTGAGTGCCAGAGAAATATAGGATAGAAGTAGTAAAGGGAATGTTTGCCTCCCTGGGGTTCTGAAGACTAGTTGCACCCAATATGCACATAGACAAATATAGACCCAGAGCATAACAGAGACAATTCTTAGTTACTTGCTGTGTTGACTTTACACAGTAGTCCTTTCCTCCCAGTAAGAGGCTGGCTTCCTCCTATAATTGAGCTGCCTTTCTTAACCATTGTGATCATGTCAGTGATGCTTCAATTCTGTGGTTGTCCTGAGATTGTCCAGAATGTGATTGCTGAGGGTTTGACAAAGGAAGTTTTTCCTGTCGTTAGTCCTGTCATTAATAGATATGGACCTAGGGCATCCTTCACTTTCCCTAATATCTCATCTATTAGAATGTACATTTACATATAAAATAACTTTGGATCTTTCTAAGTGTGATGGAAGATCAGTTTTCAATCACTCATTCAATAAATTAAGAAGTATTAAGTGCTTACTATGTATCAGGTGCTATGCTAGACATTGGGGACCCAAAGACAAAAATGAAATAGTTTCTGCCCACAAGGAGTTTGCACATTTGGGGGAAGGGGGAGTAGTGAAGTGGACAACATGTACACACATAAGCAGATACAAATTATACAAAGTAAATCCCAAGGAATTTCAGGTTGGTGGTTGTACTAACATTTCAGGGGGACAGTCAGGAAAGACTTCTTGTAGGGAGTGGTACTTGAGCTGAACTCACACCAAGAAAAACCTAGATAATGCATTCTGAACTCAAGTCAACCCTCTGGGCCTACCCAGTGTTTTGGATTCTTCAGGAAGCATCATGAGTTAGGACAGAGATTCTTAACCATTTTTTTATGTCATGTACCCCTTTGGCAATCTAGTGAGGCCTATGGACCCCTTCTCAGAGTTTCTGTAAATGCACAAAACAAAAATATATAGGATTACAAAGAAAATCAATTATTGAAATGCAGCTATCAAAATGTTTTTGAAAAAGTGTTCAGGAGTCCCAGGTTAAGAACTCCTGGTTTGGTGGAAAGAACACTGGGTCTTGAAATAGAACTAGATATAAGCCCTGATTCTGCCACTAACTAGCTATGTGATGTGGACCATTGATCTTATTAGACTTCATTTTCTGAGCCAGTTTTCTCCTTTATAAAATGTGAATGATCATCTGCTATCTCACAGGGTTGTTGTGAGGCAAATGCTTGGTAAACCATAAGGCTCTAAAGAAATGTGGGCTATATTATTATTGCCCTTCTTCATGATGACTTATAAAGCATCATGGCTAGAAAGAAGCCCTGGGAATCATATCGTTCTGCTCATCATTAGATATAAAAATAATGCTAATCCTGATAACTGTCATAATGAGAGACTCTCAGACCCTTGTGCAGTGAACCGCTTTTAGGCTGGTTTTGCTTAATGGCAGGGCAGTATAAGAAAAGGCACTGGAAAGCACCAATGTAGAGGCCTCAGGGCATTCTTCCTGGGAAGGAGAAAATAGTTTTTCTGTGGGAAATGTCAGAGCCACCCACAAGGTTCTACTTAAATCTTCCATGATGTAGATCCCCTGGAGCCCTTCAGTTGGCAAATTACTGTGGAATTTCAAGGCCCTTTGGGAAGAGAATCATTGGCAAATCGCTGGCTTCCTTGTGGTAGATCCTTTCTAGGTTTTTATCTTAAAGATCAGGAGTAGTGCAGTCTCCATGGGCCTTCTTTCTCCCTTCTCAGGATTTACTCAGTGCAGTTACCGTGTCACTTCCAAAGGAGGCCCCAGGATCCTTCTTGTCAACAGTGAGCAGCTTCCATGAGAGTCGCCATCTTTGGGAATTTACCCTATAATCCTTGGAGAGGTTATCCCAGGGGTTGAACACTTTTGTGAAGTGGCTTGCCACGCCTTCCTGTATTTCCCCTGAAGCGAGGGTGGAAGGATTGGGAACGTTTTGGCAGAAATTGCCCTGGGCCTTAGCTCCTGAGCCTTCAGGGAGTCCGGATGGGAGTGGCCAACTTGGAGGAGGAGGGAGGTGACAAACTAAGTTTTCCCCGCCCAACCATATAGCCACATACACCTCTTTCCACAATCTTAACTGCAAAAAATCATCTGATAAACTGCCTTCGACCTACACACCATAGGCTGCCAACCTCTTCTGTTACATTAATTTTCTTTCATTGTTTTATTCCACAAATATTTTATAAGTGTCTACTGTGTGCAGAGCACTGTGCTCGGTAACAGGCTAGATAAAAAGTTTTAGTAAGACTACATTAGTGCCTTTATGGAGTTCCCAATGTAGTAGAAATATAAGACATAAACAGAGAAAAGTATACCTAAAATTTTATGTGATAAATTTATCCGAGAGGCATAGAGAGGTGTTATGTGAGACTTGAAAGGGAAGGTAATTACTAAAATGGGTGGAAGGATCTTGGATGGCTTCCCAGAGGAGGTGGCTTTTAAATTTGGCTTTAAAGGAATGCAAAGAATTCAACAGGTAAAGAAGGTAAAAGAGGACATTCTAGGCAAAGGGAAGAGCACAAGTAAAGACATGGTGGTGGGATAGCTCTTGGCATGTTTTAGAGGACTGAGGAGAGACCAGTTTGGGACATGGAGGGCTGTGATATGAAAGAAATTCAAGTCTTTGGATTAGGTTTTGCAACTCAGTGCATCTTCCCACAAGTCTATGGGACATGTTTAGACAGTGTCTTTTTTAGACTCTGAGCAACAACTTTCCATTCCTTGAATCCTCTTTGGAGATAGAGGGAGAAGAAAGTAACAAAGCTGATATTATTGATAGTTATCTAACTTGTTCTAGGAGTGCCCTGGAAGCCTGTTTCATAGCCCCGCTTTCTCTTACTGCCAAAACAAAGAACGTCAACATTTGTTGCTGACCCTGTAACCCCTAGTTACTTTAAGTATGTTATTGAATTTTGTTAAAATGATCCTGTTGTATTCCACTGAAGTCCTGAAGTCTCATCACTGTGTGGAGGTAACCTGGGTTCTCAAAGATTGTGCCTATGGAGCAAAGGCTCTGGCAGGTCCTACCAAGTTTTGAATATGTGTTTGTCATCAGAAAACCAGACTAGCTAAGAGTAGAGAGACTGCTCACTGGGAGGTTGGCCACTAGATGATTAAATTTTTTTGACTAATATATATGTCTAGAGGGATTGTAAATGGTATTGGTGTAGGGAAACTTACTGATGAAATTATAATCTTTTGAAACTTTGGAGTTTTGAAGAAAACTTTGTTGGAAAATATAGGACTTGAAAACCAAATGCTGGTCACCAGTCTCTGTTGAATTAACAAGTGAAAAGAAGTATGCTGCTTAAAGGTAGGCAGTATCCTGCATATACCACTTTCTGCTCTTTTTATTTTTTTTTAAATAGTATTTTATTTTTTCCCCAGTTACATGTCAAGGCTATTTTTATTATTCATTTTTACAAGATTTTGAGTTCCAAATTTTTCATCCTCCTTGCCCTCCTCTCTTCCAAAAACGGTAGGCAGTTTGATATAGGTTATACATGTGCCATCATGTAAAATATATTTCGTATTAGCCACAGTTGTGAAAGAAGAAATAGATCAAAAGGAAAAAAACATGAAAAAGAAAAAAGTAAGTGAAAGAAATATGCTTTGATCTGCATTCAGAGTCCATCAGTTCTTTATCTGGATGTGGATAGCATTTTCTTTCCTGAGTCCTTTGTGCTTGTCTTAGATCATTGTGTTGCTGAGAAGAGCTGAGTCATTTATAGTAGGTCATCACACAGTGTCACTGATCCCGTGAACAATGTTATCCTGTTCTGATTATTTCACTTTGCGTCAGTTCGTACAAGTCTTTTCCTCCCCTTTTTAAAATCTTCTGAGGCTCTGGATCTTTTTGTGTGGTAGTAGGTTGGGAGACAATATAGCTTTCCTACACAGTTGTATGGTTGTGAAAAGAATCCTGTTTTTGGAGTTAGAAGACCTGGGTTTAGATTTTTTTACTCTGCCACTTACTGGTTGTGTGACTCTGGGTAAGTCACTTAACCTCCTAGAGCCTGAGGGCCTTCCACGTGTTTAAAATGAGCATAACAATACTTACCTTTTAGGCTTGTTGGGGCAATCAAGTAAAATAATGTATGTAAAGTATGATATGATAAATGTAAGCTCTTATTACCAATTATTAGATTTTAAGGTCCATAAGAGCAGGGATCCATCTTACCTCAATTTTATGCCTTCCTTAGCACTGGGCAATAATAAAAACTATCTGATTTAAGTTATGTGATGTGGTCTCATTTGATCCCCATAAAAGCCCTGTGAGGTGGGTGCTTTTATCACAAGACTCTATGCACAGGTGCTTAAGAAATGTTTTTTCAACCAAATACCACACAGTATATAACCAGATATTTTGCTTAAGGATCAGCTCCATTCTTCCATTTACATAATGAACACATATTCCACTGAACTGTAGTGGAATTGGAGAAGAAATGCTGGTTCTCTCTTCTGCAGCCCTGGACACCCAATTGGGCCCTGGGGTGATAATTGGGAGCCAGCCTTCATAACAGAACCCATTGGTGAGATTCTTGGGTGTGCTGAAAGGAGCAGTATTGTGTAGAAATGCTGTCAAACCAGCCTATCATGAAGTTTAGGTAGGACACCAGGCAGACTACTCCTTCTCTCCATCAGTAGAAGTGGGCACAGCTCCCATTCTGCTCCAGTGCCTTTGCCAGATACAGAGGACAAGGAAGCCATTTCCACAGATGGTCCCATGGGTTTCTAGGAAAACCCAGAAAGTTGCTTGTTCTGACAGAAGGGGAGATCCTCGCCCACGAAGCAGATTGTTCCAGGGCTCTTGTTTTTCCTTCCTTCCTTCTGCATCTGTGAATCTTTCATGGCTTATTCAGGGAATGGAAACCCCTTGGTGGCAGGGACGAGCTCCAGTTGAAGAATACTTTGTAGGAAAGGATGTGTATATGTGTCTCTGTTGTCTGAGCCATGTATAGCATAATAACAAGCCAAGCTGTGTTGTTTCGATAAGTCAGTTCCCTTCTCTGGACTTTTGTTTCCTTATCTGTAAAACGGCAATAATAGCATCATCTTTTCTACGACTATTTTGGGGATTGAATGAGCTGTCGTTACACAGTAACAGCACCTTGTCTGTGGAGGAGAAATTGGGAGCAAGCTTAGTTGATACAATTCAGGTAGGCAGTGCAGAGCTGGAGCTGACCCCAGCTTACTTTGTCATTGGTTCTCTAAATCTGTTGCTTGTTTATCTTTGGGTTCAGGAACAGAATGAGGCATGACTCCAAACCAATGTAGATACCCGTGAATTTCTTACCCAGTGTCTTTTCTCTCTTCTTAACAATAACTATGAGAGCAAGAGGCCCGGGACCAAACTTTAAAGGTGTCAACCTCCCAACCCAACCAGTTTCTCTTCATGAACTCTTACCCCATGTCATCTCACCACCAGGTGCAGGAGAGTTTAATCCAAGAGTTAACCCTCTTTTTTATTATCTGCCTTCCTTAAATGCACTCATAAAAATGCTAGTGTAATAAGTTGCCACTTACTTTAGCTGTTCATGACAGTGTCCTAAGAGAATAAACTTCGCATTCTTTTCTTCCCCTGAGCCCCATGATACCTGATTTTCCTCTTATACAGATAGCTTAATCCATATTTCTAAGACTTGGCAGTCAGCTGCTACCAAACTCTGAGAGGCATGGATACTGGCCCACCAGATAGTCTGGTTTTGAAAGACATGACTCCATTGACTTGGCCTGAGCTTGACAATCATCAGTCCTTCACTTAAAGCCAAGAAAGCCTTGAGGGTACCTTGAAAGTTGTAGAAGAGATTCATGTTTCAGCTAGACCCTGAGGGCCCTTCCAACTGAAGAGCCTCTGTGATGACTTGTCCTTTAGCTGTCTCTAAAGCTGCCACTTCCCAGGCTCCGTCTCTTGACAAGGTCAAGATAGGAGTTGAAGGATCATAGGATTCAGAACTGAAAAAGGTATTGATTTCACTTTCAGTGATTTCAGTCGTGTCTGACCTTTTGTGACCTCTTTTGGGGTATTCTTGGCAAAGATATTGGAATGGTTTGCCATTTCCTTCTCCAGCTCATTTTAATGATGAAAAAACTGATGGAAACAGGATTAAGTGACTTGCCTAGGGTCACACAGCTAGTAAGTATCTGAGGCCAGATTGAAGAGGAGTCTTCCTGACTCCAGGTCCAGTACTGTATGCACTACGCCACCTAGCTGCCCTGGAAAGGATATTAAGAACATTTAGTACAGTCTTTTTATTTTAAAAATGAGGAAAGTGATAACTGTGCCGCATCTAGGATAGAAAATAGCAGAGATAAGATTCGAACCCAGATCTAATGGCTCCATTTCTATTGTCTTTGCCCATACACAACACTGAGTCCACTGTAGGTTGCCTAACTTCAGGGACTGAGATCTGAAGCTCAAGACAAGAATTTGGTTCAAGACAAGAAGCAAAGGTCCATCACACAGTTTCTCTGTGCCAGGAATGTCTTCCCTTTTCCTGTTCATGTTCCCAAATCATTTCTGTCCTGGAGTGTCTAGCTTAGGTTCCAGCTTCTCCAGAAAGTCTCCTCTACCTACTCCAGTTCTCACAGTTTTCTCCCTTCCTTTGAACTCATATTACATTTAAAGTCTGAATCACATTGTTATCATTTAAATATTCTCTTTTTGTTTTGCATGTTCAAGTCTTACCTCACCAAGTTGATCTTATGTAAGCTCCTTGAAGGGAAACATTATTTTTTCCTTTTTCATAATTTCACAACTTCAAAAGTACAAGATAAGATGGGTGTAGCTAGGCAGCAGTTTGAGAGAGAAATTAGGAGATTAATGGATTGCAAGCTCAAAATACATTGAAAATATTGATTGTAGCAATTAGAAAGTTAATAGAGGCTACATTAGGAGAGCAGTGGTGACCAGAATACAGTGCTGCTCTCCCCTCAGTAAGAAGGGACATTGGTGGCCATCTAGCCCAACCTGTACCTGGAGAAGAATCTTTACTACAACATATTTGACAAGTGATCACCCAGCCTTTGATTGAAGATCTCGAAGGAAGGTGTCTGCTACCCCTCAGGGTGACCCATTCCATTTTTGGATAGCTCCAATTGGTATTTTTTTTCACTAACATCAAACCTAAATTTTCTTCTGAGTATCTTCTGTGTATTGCTTCTAATTCTTTTCTCTCAAGCAGGCACAAAGCACTGGGTTAAGCAGTGGTGATACATGAAAGAGCCCTTGCTTTAGGAATGTCACTTTGATAACTGTGTGGAGGAAGGATCAGAGAGGGAGAGAGATCTGAGACAGTGAGACCAATTTGGAAGCTGTTGTCATAATCCTGCCTAGACATAAATAGAGAAAAGGGAATGGATGTGAGAGATGTGCTGGAGGTAGAATTGACAAGGCACCAACTGACTAGACATGTGGGGTGAGTGAGAGTGAGGAGTCAAAGATGATAGTGAGGTTTTGAAGTTAGGTGACTTGGTAGGATGGTGGTATCCTTGACAGAAATAGAGAAGTTAGAAAGAAGGCTAGGTTGGGAGAGGGAAATGATGAGTTATAAAGAATTATGAAGATACTGTGCAAGTTTCATTTGAAGGAATTGGGGATATTTAGCCTGCCGAAGAGAAGACTTAAGGGGTACATGAGAATTATCTTGAATTATTACAATGGTAGTCATGTGGAAGAAGGATTAGACTTATTTTCTTGGCCCCAGAGGGCAGAACTATGGGTAGAATTTGGTGGGAAGCAGATTTAGGGTTGACACAAGGAAACTTTCTTCATTTAATTTTTTAAACATTTTTTATTTTAATTTTTTTGGAAGGGTGAAGTCAGGGTAATTGGGGTTAAGTGACTTGCCCAAAATCACACAGCTGGTAAATGTGTCAAGTGTCTGAGGCTGGATTTGAAGTCAGGTCCTTCTGTCTCCAGGGCCAGTGCTCTACTCACTGCAACACCTAGCTGCCCCACAAGGAAACTTTCTTAAAATTAGTACTATATAAAATGAAATAGGCTGATTTAGGAGGCATTAGATTCCTCTTACTAGATATTTTCAAAGTGAAGGGTGGATGGCCACTTGTTAGGGATGTTATAGAAGAGATTCTTGGTTTAGAAAGCCTCAATGGTCCTTTCAGTTCTGTGATTCAGTATAGAGCTGGGCACATAGTAGATATTTAAGAAATACCTGAATGATAGAAAACTCAGGAAAAAATTTATCCCTGTCTTCAAATATCTGAAAGGTGAAAAAACAGACTTGTTCTTCAGGCAGACATTCTTTATGGGCCTATTTAGTGTGATCTATCCCTGTCTAAGAGCCTGGCCTAAATATCTAAATCCCATTTTCTAATAGCCTCTTCTTGGTGAGATATACTATTCACTTCTTAGATCTTCCTTTTTCTTCTGAAGCCTCTTCCTCTAGTCAGTAGCAGCGATGAATATTACTGGTGTCCTGACTTTTTCATTTGCCTGTTTAGACTCCCTCAACAGTGTAAATCTTGAAGCATAGGATAGACGATCATTTCTGATGAGTGGTAGAAGGGATGTTCATGCGTGAGTTAGAGTAATTGACCTACGAAGTCCTTTCCAAATATGAGATGCTACAATTCTGTGTTCTTCTTGTCCTCAGAAAATAGAATGAGGATGAAGGGTTGGCATTATAAGGAAATAGACTTTGGCTCAATATAAGGTGCAACTTCCTAGCATGGAGCTTCCCAAGTAGAGTGTGTTCTGTATCTCTGGAGGTGATCAAGTAGAGGTTGGATGGATACTTGTTGGTGATACTGTTGAGGGGATTCATGCATCAGAAGGGGAATAGACTAGATGATCTCTTAGGCCATGGTAGCCCTGGAGACACAGGGCCCTTTTTCCTGAATACTTCAGCTGAGGCATTGGGTCCATACACAGTCTTAGAGTCTCCTGGCTTTCTTCTGGCAGAAATTACAGAGCACCAAAGAAAACCATGTAGCAATGTGTGATAGCAGGCAGGCCCTGGCAGAGTTAGTGTTTTGCCCTCTCCTCTCCAGCCACCTGGAGGAAAGAGTACTGCATATAAGAACTTGGCAGTCCACTTACCCACCTGCTTTCTTACTCTGGCATTTTGAAGAGGCAAGTCTAAAAATAGAAGGGCTTGGGATATGAGTTGAATGCTGTTCCTTTTGAATAAACAACTCTCCTGCATCCAGTTGATTCTGCTATTGTCTGTTTTTTGGGGGGAGGGGCAGGGCAATTGGGGTTAAGTGACTTGCCCAAGGTCACACAGCTAGTACATGTGTCAAGTGTCTGAGGTCAGATTTGAACTCAGGTCCTCCTGACTCCAGGGCTGGCACTCTATTTAACTGTCCCTGCTATTGTCTCTAGACATAGAAATTACCCCACCTTGCCATTTGCCTGGGTAGGGTCCTTGGTGATGTAAGGCTGGAAAGGCAGTATAGTATAATGGTATCACTACTACAATATAATGGTAAGAGTTCTGAGTCCCAGGGACCTGAGTTCAAGTTTTGGATCTGATGCTCATTAGCTGTATGATAATAGGCAAGTAACTTAAGGTCTCTGAGCTTCATTTTCTTTATTTGTAAAATAGGGATGATAAGATCATAAATAAGAGCTGGAAGAGTACTTCGAGATAGTGTAATCCAACCCTTTTATTCTATAGATGAGGAAACCATGGTCCAGAGATATCATAACATTCCTAAGGTCACACAGCTGGTTAAATAGTAAAACCAAGATTTGAACTTAGGTCTTCCAACACCAAAACAAAGTTTTTTGGTATATTTTTTGCTTTTGTACCATGCTATCTTTTATTTGTATGTTGTACATCACAAGTCAAAGGTAGGAGGGTTGTTATGGGAATCATACTTGGTAAGTATTACAGTGCTATAGCTACGAATTATTTATGTTATCATTAGCCTAAGGGATGTCATGATGGCCCCAATTGACTAGGAACTTTGGGGACCTGAGCCCTAGCTAAGGAGATGTTGGCTCACTACTTGCTGGATGGTATAAAAGAGATTCCTCTTCAGGTATGAGTTGACTTCTTATTTTCCTTCTAGCTTTGAAATTATATGATTCTGTGACAGTTTGGAACTTGACCAGGAGGGACAGTTGAGGGACCAGGATTACTACCTTCCCTTTGTCTTTGAAATTTATAGTCTCCTTCATGTGAATGGATATGTAGAGTGTGGACTTCCAGGAAAGGTAAATGGGCTAAAATACTCCCTTGTCACATTTGCTGTCTTTGTATATTTTTTCAGAAGGGAAAAGTGGTCTTTGTAAGGCAATTCCTTTGGGAAGTTAGGAATAATTTTTACCTCTGAACCTCTAAGTTACTACCCGAGATGGATTCTTCTCTTTGCTTGCTCTCTTTACCTTTAGGCTAATCTGGAGCTTCCAGTATATATGGCCATCTCTCTGACTTCTCTGGTCAGAGAGTTAGATACCTTTCTCTTATCTGAGACAAAATTGAAGATTATTTGTTTTAAAACTTTACTAAGGAACAGAACCAGGGGAACAATTTATATAGTAACAACAGTATTATGAAGATAATCAACTTGGAAAAATTTAGAAACTCTGATAAGTACAGTGGAACCAACCACAATTCAAAAAGGATCATGATGAAACATGTTATCTACCTCCAGATAGAGAACTGATGAACTCATATGCAGATTGAAGCATATTTTTTTGGATGTAGCTAATGTGGGAATTTGTTTTGCATAACTATACATATTTGTAATAGGTTTTGTTTTGCTTACTCACTCAATTAGTGGGGGAGGGGGAAGTAGAAGGGAAAGAATTTGGAACTGAAAATAAACTCAAATTGGATTAAAAATAAAATCTTACAGAAAAAATAAAGTAAAAAAAACTTTGTTTAATAAATTAAGGGAAAGGACAAAGCAGAACCACAAGATTGTATATTTAGAGCTGGAAGGGACCTTATATTAAATGGGGTACCAAGTATGGGAATAGCCACTTACTATGTTTGTCATCCCAGGATGAATCTAGCTAGGTTTGGAGAGGCCAATCAGCAGTTGATTTTGGAGTGAGGAATATTTTTTGGCAGAACAACTAACCAAGGCTGTCTTCTGCAGAATAAAGGATTGCTTTCTGCATTGGAGGGAATACTCACATAGATTGAATCATAGATCCTGGAAGTATGACCACTATAATGTAGTCATACTCACGTGGATATATATGACAACCAGATCTGACAAAGCTGTCTTATTCCACCCTACCCTTGACCTTTCTCCTAGACCTTTCTTTTATTTAGATGCTTAGGGGAAGGGATGGCTAAGGCCAGACATATCTATCCACTACTGGCGCCCCACACCCTTCCACCCCAGCTCCAAGGATGCTCAGCTAGTTAGTGGGGACCACCTTTGTCTTCATAGTTCTAGAAAGTTTGACGCTACAAAGAAGTGAGCACATTTTTGATGCTTATTGTCACTATATCTGGTCCAAAGTTCAGAGATGCTCAGATTAGGAAGAGACATCAGAGGTCATCTCATACAGCTTAATGAAATTCATCATCTGCTTGAAAACTTCCAGACATTGGGAGCTCTATATTATAAGTCAGCTATTCTTTTATTATCGTTAATTGTTATGGAAATACATTTCAGCCAGTTAGATTCAACCCATTTTAGGTAGTTTTGGGCCTCAATTATTTTGTCCTTTGTATAAAATGATCCTTACAGCTCTATGTCATCTAAAAAATTTCTTGTTCCCCTTTTGCAGTGAAGAAAAAAAGGACCATTTTCTTCCTGGTTGGCCTGACTTTCTACTCCTAGTCTATCATTGGAACCTTCGAAGATAAACACTATCTCCTGGAACATCCTCAACCCCACTCATCTCTGTAGCCTCTCTGGACTCCTCTGGCATAACTGAGAGTCTATACTGCATAATTACCACTTAACTAACCTCTGTCTTGTGTTAGTCTCTGATTTATGATTTTCATAGGATCAATGTGTACCAGATTGGGAGTTTTCAAAAAATCTAGTCTCCAAGGGTTTTTTTCTTCTTCTTCATATAATTGGACCTCTAGGTAAAGGCTTTTTCATCTATCTGGAACCTAAAGGACTGAATGGATTGCTGAATATTAGCTCTGGCTTAGGGCTCTAGAGAGCAGCATGGCTGTGAGGAGGAAATGCTAGGATCTGAGTTTAATGCTGTTACCTATCCTTGTCAGTCAATTGATAAATATTTATTAAGCACTTATTATGTTTTAGACATTATACTAAGTGCTGGTGATACAAAGAAAGGCAAAAGACAGCCCCTGCCCTCAAGGGGTTCACAGTTCAGTGGGGGAGATAACTATGTAAATAACTATGTAAAAACAAGCTATATACAAGATAAATTTGAAATAATAGAAGACACTAAAAGTGAGAAGGATTAGGAGAGGTTTTGTAGTTGAGATTTTAGCTGGCACTTGAAATACGCCAGGAAATGGAGATGAGGAAAGAGAGATTTCCAAGCACAAGGGATTGATTACCAATGAAAATGCCTGGAGTCTGGAGAGGGTCTTGTTTGTGAAACATGAGTATGGAGGGGATATAAAGTATAAGAAGGTTTGAAAGGTAGTGGCAAAGGAAAGGTTATGAAAGGCTTTTGGTGGCAAATGGGATCTTATATTATTTGATCCTGGAGCTAACAGGAAGCCACTGGAGTTTATTGAGTAGGGAGTGGTGACATGGTCAGTTTTAGCTTTTAGGAAGATTGCTTTGGTAATAGAGGGGAGGTTTGACTGGAATTGGGAGAGACTTGTAGCAGGGAGACCAAGCAGCAAGCTATTGCAGTAATCTAGGTGTGAGGTGATGAGGGCCTGCACCAGTGTGATAGTAGTGTCAGAGGACAGAAGGGGACATATTCAAGAGATATTGTCAAGGTAAAATCAACAGGTCTTGGCAACAGATTGGATATAGGAGGTATAAGAGAGTAAATAGTCAAGGAAGACACCTATGTTGCGCGCCTAGGTGATTGGGAGGATAGTGGTATCCTCAGTGGTAACAGGGAAGTTAGAAAGACAAGAAGATTTGAGGTGAAAAATAATGAATCCAGTTTTAGACATATTGAGTTTAAGATGTCTACAGCATGAGTTCGAGATATCCAGTAGGCACTTGTAGATTAGAGGTCAACAGAGAGGTACTGGATAAGTAGATTTGAGAATTATCAGTGTAGAGATGATAATTGAATCCATGAGAGCTGATGAGATCACTTAAGTGAAATAGTGTGAAGGGAGAGAAGGGCTCAGGATAGAGCTCTGTGGAACATCCATCTTTAGTAGATGTGACCTGGATGATCCAGCAAAGAGACTGAGGAGTGGTAAGACAGAAGGTATGCCAGGAGAGAACAATGTAACAAAAAACTAGAAAGAAGAGAGTATCAAGGGTGATTGACAGTGGCATGGGCTGTAGAGAAGTCAAGAACGATGAGGATTGAGAAAAAGGCATTAGATTTGGCAATTTAGAGGTTGTTGGTGACTTTGGAGAGAGCAGTTTTGGCTGAATAATGATGTTGGAGGCCAGACTGCAGAGTTAAAAGAGGCAGAGCAAAAGAAGTAGAGGCATTTATTGTAGATGGACTTCTTAAGGAGTTTAGCCACAAAAGGAGGAGAGGTAAGGGATAACAATAGCTAGCAGGATCAAATGAGGGTTTTTTGAGGATGGGGGAGAGACATGGGTATGTTTGTAGGGAGTAGAGAACCAGCCAGTAGACAGGAAGAGATTGAAGATAAGTGAGAGAGAGGGGGGGATGATAGAGGAGGCAATCTGTTGGAGAAGATGAGATAGAATAGGATCACTTACGTATGTAGAGGGATTTGTTTTGGCAAGAAGCAGGTCTGCCTTATGTGAGGCAGGGATGAAGGTAGAGATAGTGGCAAAAGACACCTAGAAGATATGAGATGAGGAGGAGAGAAAAGGAAGCTCTTAGCAAATGGCCTCATTTTTTTTTCTTCAGTGAAATATGAGCCAAGGTTCTCAGCTGAGAGGGTGGGGATAGTAGGGAGCTATGGGAAATTTGAGGAGGGATGAAAAAGTTTGGAAGGGCCACTGTGGTAAGTGGGATAGTGAGTCAATTTGGAAGGTGTAAAAGGGTTGCCTTGCTGCCTCGAAGGCCCAGATCTGGATAGTAGCAGCTAGACTAGAGCTATAACTAGAAGTTTTGTGCTCTGGGTAAGGTGTACAAAAGACACCTTTAGTTGAAGGAAGAGAGGCAAAAACCCAGGCATTTCAAAAGACTACTGCTATGGAGTCATTGTTAGGGAGGCTGCCTCCAGGGAAAGAAAGTTCATTTCCTGGCAGTTTCCTATTTAACTTAAGTATTTTTGCTAAGTAAGTGTTAAGGTCTGTTGTTTCTTCATACTTAGTATCCAGAGAAAGCATGATTTTGGGGTGATAGGCATGTAGTGGTAACCCTTACAGCAGATCTGTGTTTTTGAGGAGAGTTGGAAAAGGGTTGAAGCCAGCCCACCCCAGATCCTTAGAGTTTTATGGCAAAGTACTAGAGTTAAAAGGCTGCTGAGGGATCGTCTAGTCCAGGGGTGGGGAACCTGCGGCCTTGAGGCCACATGTGGCCTTCTAAGTCTTTGGGTACGACCTTTTGACTGAGTCCTAGTTTTACAGAACAAATCCTTTCCTTAAGGGGATTTGTTCTGTGAAGTTTCGATTCAGTCAAAGGGCTTCACTTGAGGACCTAGAGGACCACATGTGGCCTTGAGCCCACAGGTTCCTTACCTCTGATTCTAGTCCAACTGTGTTTTATAAAGGAGGAAATTGAAACCCCAGAGGAAAGAAGAATCACAGAGGAAGCCTTTCAGTTCTTATTGTAGTAGAAGCAAAGCTGGCCTAGCATCAGAGCTCACATTTCACAGACTTCTTGACTGTTAGAACTGGAAGGGCCTCATTTTGTAGAGGAGGAAATAGGCCCAGAGTTAGTGTCAGAGGAGGGACTTGAAGAACCTAGGTCTCCTAGTACCAGAGTTCTTTCAGCCAGATTACTGTAATGTGATATGAGATAAAAGTAAGGCACAATCTGGGGAACCAAACCTTCTTTTGTGGGCATCAACCCCTGAACTAGTGACTCAGAATGAATAGCTGAATGGGGAAGGGGTGTCCTCATCCTTTTCTAGAAGTCCTCAGATCCTAAGCTAACTCACAAGGAGGGCAGCCCAGCAGCCTCTTTACTTCATTGCACCTATCTGCTTTCCTCTGGCTCTGTTGTTGGCCCTTGTTGGCATGTAGGGGGCCACGTCCAGGCTTTTCTTCCTTTCTGTAGCCCAAAGCTTGAATTTACCCGACATACTCTCTGTCTTTTCTCTACTCTCATCTGGGGAACCCTGTAAGCTATTGCAGAGCTGGATTTTTTGGAGTGTTCCCTTTGTGGGAGGTTCTTGTCAGCTTGTCACTATCCTTTGCCCTGCCACAGCAACTACTGCCACTGTCACAAGCTATATGAGTGCCCTTTAAATTTTGCTGCCCTGGTGCAAAACCTTGGTCCTTCTGCCTTAATTATTGTTACTGTGACTGAAACTTAGTAGTAAGGCAGATAGCCACTTATAGCACATCATGTTGGAGAGGGGAAAAAGGATATGTTTTACAAATGCACATTTTAAAAATGCCAAACAATCTTGTTCCTCAGGGTTTGTCAGTTTTTGTTTTGTGATGGATCAAGTCACAGAGAGGAACAGTGTATTGTAGCAGAAAGAGCCTTGGATCTGGAGTCAGGTTTGAATCTTGACCATTTTACTCATGTGATCTTGGGCAAGCCACTCACAACCTCTGGACTCCAGGTATCAAATAAGGAAGTTGGCAGGGGCTACAGCCTGAAGCTTATGAACCCTTTCTCAGAATCATGTTTTTAAATTCATAAAATAAAATAGGATTGCAAAGGGAATGAATATTGAAATAGAGTTACCAAAATACTTTTTTAAAAAAACTCATATCCCTGGACTAGAGGATCTTCTGGCTCTAGTTTCTCCTGACCTCCATAGTGGTCTGCCAGGTGTATTCTAGTGAGGATTCAGAGCCTTAGTGGGGCTGGGAGGGAGTGAGGTTTAGATAGTACAGGTTTCTTACCTAGTTGAAGATGCCCATGATTGTTCTGGTTCAGGAGGAAAGGTTTTGGGAGGGATGAGTGGTGGAGACATATATAGATTTTAAGGGCTTCTAAGATTCAGGAGAAAAAATAGGAAGAGTCCTTTCCCATAATGCTATCCAATCCTGTCCTAGTCTCGATCATGGTTTAAAAGTGGCAGCAATGACCTCAATTAAAGAGCGGAAAACCCAAACTCTCCTGGGAAAGCCCTTCTAATTAGCATTCTATTTCTAATCTTCCATCATCAGTCAAAGGTTAGTGAGCCACCAGTTCCACCCAAGGTAAGGTTCTTCCTTCTGATGACTTGTTAGATTGACTGGAATTGACAGCATTTAGTTCAGGTAACTACTCTCCTATAGGCCACTTACATGCTTTGCATTTGTCTGTAGCTCCTGGCAAGCACCTGCTTCTGGTCGATTATTATATAGCACTGGTCATGAAGACAGATGATTTGAGTTCTGTCTTGAACATTTATTAGCTGTGTGATCACAGGTAAGTCACTCAACCTCTCTGAGCCTTGGTTTCTTCATCTAAACTGTGGGCACAATATAGGTAGATCCCAATTAGCACAAATAATGAAGTAGTTTCCTGTATTTCAGTTCTCGTTTTTGAAGTAATGATTATGTCAAATGTGCTCAGTGGAAATTGCAGTGCAGATTTGATTAATGTGATCATTTTAGCAGATCTATTATTATTCCTCATTTCTGCTACATGGCCATCGCCTCTCCATTTCTGATCATAAATTTCCTTGATGTATTTTGTGTCCCTTTTGCAGATCAATAATAATTAGTAACTTGCTAAAACCTAGTTATACCTGTCATTGCCCTTTGGGTTATTACTGATAATTTTGATTCTTAGGAGATTGTGGCCCATGATTCTCAGCCATATATTAATAGAATATGGATGTTAAAAAGATACATTTCTACGTCCAGGAGCATCTTGGAATTATTGAAGGCATTGCAGAATTTCCAAGATATAACCCAGCCTACTTTTTTTCTT
This sequence comes from Trichosurus vulpecula, assembly GCF_011100635.1. Classification (NCBI taxonomy): domain Eukaryota; kingdom Metazoa; phylum Chordata; class Mammalia; order Diprotodontia; family Phalangeridae; genus Trichosurus; species Trichosurus vulpecula. The sequence continues at coordinate 88,289,817 of NC_050574.1, read as the reverse complement.
CACAAGTGATTATGAGTCCAGTTATTTTGTAGCCCCAGTCACTGTCTCAGAACTGTGTGCTGATGGACTAACTCAATTACCTGCCTATTCCACTGCATGGCATAGATTATCTAGAGATAATCGGGATTCTTTCATCCATTTATTTTTTCTCACATGAATTGTTAGGCCATTTTATTTTGAGTACATCTCATTTGAGAGACTCTGTGGTACTCAGAGGTTTGATGCATTTAGCATGATGTCACCTGCAAACATCTGAAAGCCCTCACTCTCTGTCAGGAGCCCTTTCTCCATATGAACTCTGTATTACATAGTCTGTGGCAGTACTAAACGTCTTAGGCATGCATGTTAAAACTTAACTTGATTTTGATAATTAGAAGATCGCTGAACACATTTTTCTTTGTGGCTACAGCTATCAAGGAATCCTGCTTTTGTCTTAACTTATGAATGGGAGCCACCCTAGTTAGAAGAGGCCTAAAGTCTGTACAAAGTTGAATGCTTTAAAAAGAAAGTTTTGTTGATGGCTTTTGTTTTTTATATCACAGTCATTTCCCTATCTATTTCCTCCCCATGAGCCCTATCTCTTAACAAAGAAATTGTTCAACAAAATCTATTGTCACACTAACTGGATCTGGCAGCATAGACAACATTTCACACCCATACCTCTCCTTACCTCTCTAAGGAGAAGAAGGATATGTTTCATCATCTGTCTTTCAAGACCAAGACAATTACATTTCATATGAGCTCACTGCCTTTATATTGTTTTTGTTCATTGTGTGTATTGTTTTCCTGGTTGATTCTGCTTTTTCCCTTGTGCATTCCTTCATACAGGTCTTCCCATGTTTTTAGAAATCCTTATTGTATTGTTATGCTGTGATAATATTCTATTACATTCATATACTATTTATTCAACCATTCCTTAATCAGTAGGCACCCACTTTGGTATTCGGTTTTTTGCTACACACACACACACACACACACACACACACACTGTGAGTTGTTTCAAATGCTTTTTGATAACAAAGATAACAGAGGAGATCTTGCACTTTCTACACTTTTCAGTTTATTTTGTACCAATGAAGATATGGTAAATTGTTTAGAGAAGAAGCCCGTCTGTTTCTCTCTTACCCAGGGTACCCTAAATACATATGTAGAATGCTCTTAGAGATGAAAAAGTAGACATATGGGTTGATGGTGATGTCTTCATTACTTTTGGGGGGGGAGGGGAGATAGGCAATACATTTTTCTATGAAATTTTAAATAGTTTGTTATATTCTTCTCTTTTAATACCTTGAGAATTTATCCTTCTCTATGCTTTCAAAATTGTGTTGCTTCTAACATGTATTTCTTTTATGTGTTACTTGATGTGGTTCAACATTCTTGACATCATCTTTTGAGTACTGTTTTCACTTCCATATATATGTAGGTAGATAGATAGATAGATGGAGGCAGCTAGGCGGCTCACTGGGTAGAGACCTGGGCCTGAAGTCAGGAAGATCTGGGTTCAAAACTGGCCTCAGACCCTCATTAACTGTGTGACCCTGGGCAAGTCACTTAACTTCTGTTTGCCTTAATCCACTGGAGAAGGAAATGGCAAACTACTCCAAGTATCTTTGACGAGAAAACCCTGTATGGATTCTAGAGGAGTTGGACATGACTGAATGACTGAACAATGAACACACATACACATACATATGTAATATTGAGAACTGATGTTTCAGTGTCCAATATGGTAGGTCTATTACTATCATTGAAATGTAGCAATATCTGTTCCATATTTTGCTTGTTTTCCTCCAACTTTCATCTATAAATTTTATTGGGATGTTTTGGTTTGTTAAGGTCTCATACTAAGGTGTTTGTACTCTTTTTCCCCTCCACTTCATTTTGCCCTTTTGTGGGGCTGCTGTTCATATTCTTGTAACCTTCTATCCAAGATGTTTTGTTGTCTATTCTAGATTGTTGTTGCCTTTAGATGTTGTGTCTCCTCACTTGACAAAAAGATGGAATGTTTCCTGAATGAAATGATTTCTGAGGTCTTTTAGCTTCCTTTTTATGATGATTCCTTAACATTAACATTGGTTAAATTATAGGAAATGTTAATAAGCAGGATCATTTGTGTGTGTGTCATCCCTTTCCCATTTTTAAGTGTGAATAGCTTATTTGAATGGTTCAAATTGTAGCTCTTCAGGTTGCACACATTATCTTCTCATTTCTATCTTCTAATTTAGTCTTAATCTTTTACCTTTACTTTAATTAGGTCAGTATAGGACTGTACATTGCATACTTATTTAGATATGCCTCCCCACTTTAATAACCAGTCATTTTCTGTCATTAAGACGTAGTTTTATTTTGGTGACATTTTTGGTGTTCACCGTATTCAGCACCTTCCCCCCCCCGCCTTTTTAATAGAGTATTTAATATATACATACCCAGCTTCTCAAGAGGGCCATACTACTAGACCATATTTTCCAGCAGTTCTTACTTTCTTTCCCTTTGCCCATTCTCACTTTGAAATAATTATTATCGACATGTCAGTTTGGTTTGGAGTCACTTATTCCCATTCTTTACAGAGTTTCTCTAACTCTTTATGTCCTACAACAGATCTTTATTTCATGGTGGTCTTTTTGCTCTATTCACCATGGATACTGCAAGGAAAGATGACCAGAGATTCCATAAATGATGTTTATTGTTGGGTACACAGTTAAAACATTTCTTCTAACATTTGCCTTCCCAGGCGATCTTCTGAACGAGACTTCTATTTAGCTGCAACTTTCTTATGTTTTCTAGTTTCATTAGAAATGTCAATATTGATTCAGTTTCTCTAGCAATAAATTAACTTGTTAGTCATCAGACAAAGGTCTCACATTTATGAATGTACCAGCAATTATGAAATTATATAAAGGTATGTATAGAGTACTATATCTTTGAAGTTGGGTAGTCCACATTTATTAAGAGAGTTTAGCTAATGTTACCGGGAACAACAGACTTCCTCTCTATTGTTTCAGAAGCGCCTGTTACTTGACCTGGTCTAGGTTCCTCCTAACTTGGTGTATGGGGTTTTTAAACCTTCCAGAAAATCACTTGCATATAATATTTCATAAATCCTTTGGCTTATAAAAATAACCCTCTACTCTGAAGTACAATCCCTAGGAAAATAACTTCTTTCTCATTTTACATTGAGATTTTTATCTATATTCCAGCTTCATAGGCTCAAAGAAGAAAATACACTCACAGTATAATTCGACTGTTACTGCAAAAAATAAAAGATACTACAACATAGTATTGAGATTTCCCACATGGCTACTCCCTCCTCAGATAGGTGGCCCTCTGCATTCAGACTCCAGAGGTCTTTCTCTGGATCTGGATGGCATTTTCCATCATGAGTCTTTTGGAGTTGTCTCAGATCCTTGCATTGTTGAAAAGAGCTAAGTCTGTCAAAGTCTGTCATCGCACAGTGTGGCTGTTACTGTGTACAGTGTTCTCCTGGTTCTGCTCATTTCACTCAGCATCAGTACGTATAAGTCTTTCCAGGTTTTTCTGAAGGCTGCCTGCTCATCATTTCTTATATCACAATAGTATTCCATTACATTCTTATACCATAACTTGTTCAGCCATTCCCCAATTGATGAACATCCCCTCAGTTTCCGATTCTTTGCCACCATAAAAAGAGCTGCTATAAATATTTTTTTACATGTGGATTCTTTTTCTGTTTTTATGATGTCTTTGGGATATAGACCCAGAAGTGGTATTGCTGGGTCAAAGGGTATGTGTAGTTTTTTTGGGGGGGGCAGGGCAATTGGGGCTAAGTGACTTGCCCAAGATCACACAGCTAGTCTGAGGCTGAATTTGAACTCAGGTCCTCCTGACTCCAGGGCCGGTGTTCTACTCACTGCGCCACCTAGCTGCCCCGGGTATGTGTAGTTTTATAGCCCTTTGGACATAGTTCTAAACTGCTCTCCAGAATGGTTGGATCCATTCCTAACTCCACCAGCAATGCATTAGTGTTCCAATTTTCCCATGTCTTCTCCAACATTTATCGTTTTCCTGTTTTGTCATGTTAGCCAATCTGATAGGTGTGATGTGATACCTCAGAGTTGTTTTGATTTGCATTTCTCTAATTAGTAGTGATTTAGAGCATTTTTTTCATATGTCTATAGACAGCTTTAATTTCTTTCTCTGAAAACTACCTATTCATATCCTTTGACCATTTATCAGTTGGGGAATGACTTACATTCTTATAAATTCGACTCAGCTCTCTATATATTTTAGAAATGAGGCCTTTATCAGAGACACTGACTATAAGAAAATTTTCCCAGCTTTCTGCTTCTCTTCTGATTTTAGTTGTATTGGGTTTGTGAAAAACTTTTCAATTTAATGTAATCAAAATCAAACATTTTGCATTTCATAATGCTCTCTATCTCTTGTTTGGTCATAAATTCTTCCCTTCTCCCTAGATCTGATAGGTAAACTATTCCTTGCTCTCCTAGTTTGCTTGTAGTATCAGTCTTTATACCTAAATCATGTGCCCATTTTGACTTTATCTTGATATAGGGTATAAGATGTTGGTCTATGCCTAGTTTCTGCCATGCTGTTTTCTAGTTTTCCCAGCAGTTTTTGTTAAATAGTGAGTTCTTATCCCAGAAGCTGGAGTCTTTGGATTTATCAGATAGTAAATTACTATAGTCATTGACTATTGTGCATGACATCTACTTTTGAGTACTTTCTACTCCTCTGGTGTACACAATTCTAGGTGGAACTCAGGGAATATAAGGAAAGATCTGCCATTATAAACATGGGTTTCCTTCAAATGAACTTTTATAGATACTATAAAAACCTTGTAATTATTAGCACCCCATACTACTTTTTGTTTTTGGTCTTTCTGATCCTGTCATTTTTAGAACTAGAAGTTGCTAACACCAGTTAGGACATGGAGGGTCATTTAAAATTTTTTCTTTGTTTCTTAGATTGTCTTACTTTGCCTCTCAGTAATTAGTGAGGCTGGTCCTTTGATAGCAGGTACAATCTGTCACAAAGAGCATAGGTTTTTTTTTTCCTAATTGCTTCTCCTCCCTACCCCCCACTCCCTTTCTAATATATTCTCATTCCTGCTGGCTTGAAGGTCATCCCCTCCAGCTCAGGCCAAGCCACCTGAGGTCCCAGGGGAAAACACATTTTCTGTTAGCAGTTACATTATTGAATGCTGATAGACTTGGACAAAAAGTTCCTTCTAGTCATCCATTCAACATTTCTTTCTAGAATGTATTTACATCCCTGTTGTTGGAATGGAGACTATGTGTGGGGAGTAGCATTTAGAGAAATGTGGATACTATTTGTCTCCAACCTGCCAAGAGCTTTCCATCTAATTAAAATTCATTATTAAGATGCAAGTTGTTTACAGTGAAGAGGTGATAGTCCCAATGTACTCTGCTTTGGTCAGACTATGGCTAGAGATTGTTCTCAAGTCACATTGACAAACTAGAACATATCCAGGGGAGAGTAGAATGGTAAGAGGACTGACCGAAGACAGCGATAATAGGAGCATCAGTTGGAAGAATTGTAGGCGTTTAGCCAAGAGAAGAGAACACTTAGGAGAAGGGAAGAGGGGGAGGGGAATGGCATGTTAGCGCATTTCAAGTATTTATATAACTGTCCTTTGAAAGGATTATATTTGTTTTGCTTGGCCTTGGAGGTCAAAATTAGGAATAACAGAGGAAAATTGTTGTAAGGTGTATTGTCTCAAGGCATGGAAAAACTTTCTAATGATGTAAGCTATCAAAAAGTAGAATAGGCTGCCTTGGGAGACAGTAGTTAGTTCTGCATTCTGGGATAACAGGGCTTGCACACATACAGAGTTTATGTAACAGTTTAAGACATTGTGTCCTAAATACCAAATAAGTTGTATAAGCACTAAATGCTGTACGCCTTCAGAGGAACACAGAATCTCAGAATTAGAAGAGACCTCATGCAGGGACATCTAGGGCAATGCCCAGTTTGAGACAGAAATCTTTTTTATGGTACCCTTAACCAAAATGGTCATCCTGTCCCTGCTTGATTAAATACTTTCAGAGACAGAGAGCTGCCTCATGAATCAATTTCTTCCATTTTTGAAACAGTTTTAATTGTTAGAAAGTTTATAACGTCATGGAAATTGAATCTAGAAGGATTCTGAGAGGTCATCTAGTTAGTAGCTGTCTAACCACAGGCAAATCACTTAACCTCTTTGAATCTCCATTTCCTCATCTGTAAAATGGGGATAATAATAGAACCTACTTCAGAGTTGTGACAAGTAAGAGTGGTGCATGTGAAGTAAAGATAATGATCATAATTGCATGTGAAGTACTGTGCAAACCTATTATTTGACAGAGGAGGACACAGATGCCCACAGAGAAGTGGTTTGCTCATGATCTCCTAGCAAGAGATAGGACAGGTCTCTCTGTTCTCTTTATTCTTACTTCATTGACTTTATTTTGGTGGTTGCTCCCCACCTTATGCCACTTTTCCTTATATTAAGTTGAAATGATTTTGACTTTATGCAGTTGACTAATAAATCTTTTTATCTAATCCTAATTTCTTTCTTGAGCACTGGTCTTACATCTCTAGGTGCCATCTGGACATCTTCATCAGAACATCTTGCTGGTACCCTAAACTCTATATGTTTTAAATAGAATTTGTCATATCTTTCCCCGATTCTGCTCCTCCAGGCAAATCCTTTCTTTCTGTTGCTGGTCTGATCATCCTCTCCATAATTCAGTCTCAGAACTTTATAGGTGACTTTGACTTTTCCTTCTTTCTCATCTTCCACATCCAATCAATCAGTTTCCATATCTAGTCCTTTCTGTGCATCCTTCTCTCATCTGTCTCATATTGTTCACATATGCACACAGCTATCACTGCAGTTCAGGCCCCATCACCTTTTGCCTGGCCTCTTATGCCTTTCATTTCATCTTGCTGTGCTTGTTTTCTTCCCTCTCCAATCTATAACTGTCAAAATAATATTTTTAATGCACAGGTCTGATCAGATTATTCCCCGATTCAGAAACCTTCATGATTCCCTTTTGTCTCTAGGATAAATACAAATTCTTTATGCTTGTGTTTAAGGCCTTTTGCAGTCTGTCTTCAGCTTACCTTTTCAACCTTATTTCACTTTAGTCCCCTGCCAGTTGGACTGTTGTTTTCTGAATTTTGTTTACCCTCACCTCTCTTCATATATTCATGCAGGCTATCTTTTATGTCTGGAATGCATTCCCTCCTTAAGGCTCAGTTCAGGGACCACCTTTCTCCATGAAGCTTTGCTTGGTTCTTCTCCCCTTCCCCCCATCCTTAAATTTGTTATGTATTATGCACCATAGTAAGGTTTTTAATTAGTCTTTGTTTACTTGAATCAAGCACTGAATCAACATTTTTCTTTTACTGTCCTCATGTTCTCTACCTTATATTGTACTAATATGTTGTAGCCCTTTGGCAGTAGATTCTTCCTTGAAGAGGATGACTTTCTTTTTCATCTTTTTGTTCCCTGGTGTCTAGTTACATAGTGGGTACTTTGTAAATATCTGTTGAATTTCTTGACTTGATAAAATCTGTCTTACTTTAACTTTCTGTGAATAATACTAGTTCTCATAGAATGTGCCTAATCCTTTTTCCACGTGACAACCCTTCACATGTTTAAAGATAGTGATCATAATCCCCTGCTAAATCCTTTTTTCTCCATGCAAAATATTCCTAGTTTCTTTAACCAGCCTTTCTGTGGTATAGTCTCCGAACAGCTTCCCCTTGCTGTCACCCTTCTTTAGATTCATTCTTGCTTGTCGATGTCCCTCTCCCAGAAGAAAGAGAAATCATTGTGTGACAGATTTTCAAGGACGGCTCCCTGGAAGAAGAGGCAATTGATTTGGACCCCAGAAGGTTGCAAAGAGCTTGGATGGATAGGGGAGGATGGCATTTGATGTGGAATTAATAGCACGAGCAAATGTGCAAAGGCTAATGAGCCTCATGTGAGCAGTAGGCCTAAGTAGCAGAAGATTAGAGACATTGAGGGATAGAAAGGAATGTGAGGATTTAGAGGACATTGAACACTGTTGTTTAGAGCAGCAATTCTCAAAGGGACCCCTGTGTCCCCCCAAGATATTTTCATTGTGTCTATGAAGTCAAAATACTAATATATTTTAATTTCTAATGTAGTAAACATCTATATAACCCACATAAGCAAAAGACCTTTTTCGGGGGAGGTCTTCAATAATTTTTCAGAGTGTAAAGGGGTCCTGAGACCATAAAATTTGAGTTTCTTGATTAGAGTGTTCAGTGCTGTGAAAATGCACATATGCCTATGCTTATGCCTTTGAATTTTAGAGGAACAAATTCTGTCCTTTTAGAAAACCTTTGGAATACAACTACCTGACAAAGGTGACTTGGCTTGCAGTTTAATCGTGAAGCTCCTAGGGCAGAAGCTCCCCTGAGCAGTGACTGAGTGGGGTTTGGAGGCAGAGGAGGAAAGGAAAGCTATTTTGATAGATCTCTCTTTAAAGAAAGCTAAGAGAAAGATCACTTTTCTCTTCCATACACTATGAGCTAAATATACAGAGCAACAGCTGATCCCTACCTCCCTTGGGAAGCTCTGAGCAGCCAAGTGGGAGGACACTGCTGCATACCCCTGTAGGTCACAAGTGTTGTTGGGGGAGGAAGGAGGGAAGCAAGTCAGATAGAGATCAGCCTCCTTTACACTTTTAGACTTCTGAGTTTCTGAATATGTGAATTGTGATTTTAGTCCCATTCAGTTAAAGTACACGAACATTTATTAGGCCATAGATATACCATGTACCCTGTCCCAAGTGCCAGCGATGCAAATACAGGGTACAATACAGTCTCCTTTCAGGGCTCATATGATATGATATAGAGAATGAAAGTGCATTTGCAACTTGATACATGTGAGAATAACAGAAATACAAAGGAGAGGGACAAATGAGATGCCATGAGAATTTAGAGTAAAGAGAAATCATTTTGATCTGGAGGTAGGATTAGGGAACACTTGGGGAGTTGACATCTGAGGAGGGCCTTGAAGGAAGAAAAGGATGTGAACAAATTAATCTGGTGATGAGGAGGAAGTCCTTAATATGAGCAAAGACATGGAGGTACGAGAGGGTAGGATGAGAAGGGTGATTGAGGAGGCATTTAGCTTGTCTGGAAGTTAGAATCACTAGAAAGCTTTTGCTGATGACAGTGAAAAAGACCACCTTTTACTGGACATTTTTATAAATCATTTAAAGCTTTTACAACTCTAGGACTCTGTACATTTAGCTAGGTTTATCAACTCTGAAGGTGCTTCTGGTAAGGCCATTTCCCAAACTTTGTGGCTAGTAGACCTTCACCTCATCTGTCATATTTAATTATTTCACTTTCAAGATTGAGAGTACTTTACATTTGTCTCATTTTATCCTCACAATAACCCTAACAGAATTATAGTTCAGTTCAATTTAATTCAACAAGTATTTAAGTGAGTTGTGTGTGCAAATGTTCATTGAATCTTGGAGTTGGAAGGGGCTTTAGAAGGTATCTAGTTAAAAATCATATTTGAGCAGTTATCTTCTTTTATACCATTTCTGACAAGTAGTTACATAGCCTCTCATTGAAGACCTCTAGGGATGGGGAATTTATTAAGTCCTGTTTTGACCCATTCTACTTTTGAATAGTTTTGATTATTATAAAATTTTGCCTTCAGTTAAAAAACTGCCACCCCTTGGTCTTGAGACAGTTCCCTGGATGGGGTCTGAAGAGGTGGAGTAAAACAGGAATATCACCTCTTTCACCCTGAATAATACACGTTTTATTTTTTCCCCAATTACGTGTTAAAACAATTTTTAAACTTTTTTTTAAAGCTTTTGAGTTCCAAATTCTATACCTCTCTCTTTTCCCCTTGCCTCCCCTGACAGTTAACAATCAGATATAGATTATACATAATTCACATCTTGTGATGTAGCCTCATTTTATAATAGGTTAGATTTAGAGCTAGAAGGACTTTAAAGGCCAGTGAATACACCCCTTAATTTTGCATGTGGCTGAACCAAGGCGGTTGGTTATTGTCCTTTGTGCTCAAATAGGATCAAAATGGCGTCACTATATCAGGGTGAAAGTGCAGTGTGTCCGACTGTGGTTGATCAAACCAATATGAGCTTGGAAGGCTCTACCATGGTCAGACAGAGATAGTCTATATGAACATTTAGAGTGGAGATGTCTCTAAATTTGCACATCTCTTGTTTATTTTGAGCTACAGCAGTTCTGCAGTAACTCATTTTAGGAGGCTATTGTAATAGTTTAGGTGGGAGATGATAAAAGCCTGACTAGTATGGTAGCTATGTAAGTGGAGAGAAGGAGATAGAATATGATATCATGGAAGTAAAATTGAGAAGATTTAGCAGCTTATTGGATGTAGGGGCTGGGAGAGAGTGAAGATATGGGGAGAGGGAGAGTGACTTCTGGGGGCAGAGCCAAGATATTAGAGTGCAGGAAGCAGCCAAGCTCCCCCAATATTTCCCTCCAAACAACTTAAAAATAATGCCACAAATTAAATTCTGGAGTGGCAGAACCAGCAAAAGGTTGAGGTGAGATATTTTTCAAGCCCAAGACAACTTAGGAGGTTAGAAGGAAAGGTTTGTGACCCTGGGGTAGAGGCTGACCTAGAGCCCTCATGGTGGCAAAACCAGCTGTGGGCCTTGGAGGCAGTGACAATAGCAGTAGCAGCAGTTTCAGGAGCTGTCAAGCCAGAGATAGTAAGGGCATCTGGCATCTGGTCAGAAAGAGAGATTACAGGGGGCCAGAATCTATTTGGCACCTCCATTGGCCATACCCACTTGCAGGTCACAGTTCCAGGGTGGAGGGGAGCACTTGCAGACACAGGGGAGCAGCAGCCCTGAAGAACAGTATCACTTTTGGTCCCAAGAGAGCAGGGCCTCTGAGGAGCAGTATCTGTCATGGTCACAAGGGATCAAGGACTCTTCCTGGATAAGAAATAGAGCAAACACCAGGAGAGCAGTGACCACACCTCTCTCTAGGTCACATTATCTTGGAAGCACTGAAAATTTTCAACCCCCAGACTTAATTCTGAACACAGCAAAAACACAGCAAAAAAAGCCTAAAGCTTGGGACAATGTCCTCCATGCTGGGAAGAGTGCCCAACTTTGACAGAAAGTTCAAAGGCAAGAAATAAGCTGAAAAAATGAATAAATGGCAAAGAAATAAAAAAAATAAAAAGAACCCAACCATAAAAAGCTACTGTGATGACAGGGAAGCTCAAGATATAAACTCAGAAGACAACAGTGTCAAAACAGCTACAGGCAAAAACTCAAAAAGAAAAAAAAACTGAATTGGACACAAGTCCAACAAGAATTCCTGAAAGAACTAAAAAAAAATTTTAAAAAATCAAATAAGAGGAAAACTTGGAGAAAAAAATGAGAGTCATGCAAGAAAATTATGAAGAGACAACAGTATGGTAAAAGAGGTACAAAAATACTGAAGAAAATAACACCTAAAAAACCAGAATTGGCCGAATTGAAAAATAGGTACAAAGCTTTACTGATGAAAATAACTTCTTAAAAAGCAGAGTTGGCCAGATGGAAAAAGAGATACAAAAGGTCACTGAAGAAAATGATTCTTTAAAAATTAGGATTAAGCAAGTGGAAATTAATGACTCCATGAAACATCAAGAAACCAGTACAGTCAAAAGGATGAGAAAATAGAAGAAAATTTGAAATATCTCATCAGAAAAACAACTGACCTAGAAAATAGATCAGGGAGAGCTAATTTAAGAATTACTGGACTGCCTAAAAGCCATGATCAAAAAAAGAGCTTAGCCATTATAGTTCAAGAAATTATGCTATCCTTATGTTATCCTAAAATGAGAGAATAAAATAGAAATTGGAAGAGTCCACTAATCATCTCCTGAAAGAGATCCCAAAATAAAAACTCTCAGAAATATTATAGCCAGAGCTCCCAGGTCAAAGAGAAAATACTTCAAGCAGCCAGAAGGAAACCAAATACTGGGAAGCCATAGTCAGGATCATACAAGATTTAGCAGGTACCATGTTAAAGGAGTGGAGGGCTGGGAATATGATATTCTGGAAGGCAAAGGAGCTAGGATTACAACCAAGAAGAATATACCCAGCAAAACTGAATATAATCCTTCAGGGGAAGAATTGATATTTAAAACACATAATTGAATAGAAAATTTGACTTTCAGTTACAAGACTCAAGAGAAGCATGAAAAGGTAAACATGAAAGAAATTGTAAGGTTAAATAAAGTTAAACTTTGTATTCCTACATGGGAAGATGATACATCTAACTCCTAAGAACTTTATCATTATTAGGGCAATTGGAAGGACTCTATATAGACAAAAGGCACAGCAGTGAGTGAGTTGATTATGCTGGGATAATCTAAAAAAATGGGTGATGAAAAAGAAGAATGCATTGGAAGAAGGAGGAAGGGAGAAGAAGAATGGAGAAAATTATTTCACATAAGAGAGGCATGCAAGGAAGAGCTTTTAAAGTGTAGGGAGAAATGGGGGGCAAGGCAATGCTCCAACCTCACTCTAATTTGCATTGGTTCAAAGAAGAAAGAATATATATCTATATATACGTGTGTGTATACACACACACACACACACACACACACTCTCAATTAAGGATAGAAATCTGTCTTACCCTATAAGGAAGTAGGAGGGGAAGGAGATAAGAGAAAGAGGGTGATTAAAGAGAGGGCACAATAAGGGCAGCAGTGGTCTGAAGCCAAAGAGACTTTTGTGGAGGGACAGGTAAAAAAGAGAGAGAGATAAACAAAAGAAAATAGGGTAGAAGGGAATGCATAGTTAGTAATCATAACTGTGAATATGAATAGAATGAATTCATCCATAAAACAGCAGATAGCAGAATGGATTAGAAACTAGAATCCAACAATATGTTGTATACAAGAAACACACTTGAAACAGAGAGAGACACATACAGAGTTAACAGATTCTGTTTCAGAACTTCATTTTATGCTGAAGTAAAAAAGGCAGGGGTAGCAATCATGAATTCAGACAAAGCAAAAGCAAAAAGAGATAATCAGAGAAACTACATCTTGCTAAAAGACAGCATAGACAATGAAGTAATATCAATACTAAACATATATTTCCTCATTAGAAAGCATCCAGATTCTTAAAGGAAAAGTTAAATGAATTACAGGAGGACATAGAAATAAAATTATACTAAATAAATAAATCTAACCATAAAATAAATAAGAAAGAAGCTAAGGAGATGAATAGAATTTTAGAAAAGTTAGATATAAAATAGACTTCTGGAGAAAATCGAATAGCAATAGAAAGGAGTGTATCTTTCTCTCAGCTGTACCTGGCACCTTCATAAAAATTTACCATGTATTTGGGCATTAAAACCTCACAATCAAATGCAGAAAAGCAAAAATACTAAATGCACACATTTCAGACCATATTGGAATAGCAGTTATAGTCAATAAAGGGCAATTAAAGCATATGGTAAAAAAAAAAAAATTAGAAGGAAAGCAAGAAACGGGGAAAACATTTTTACAGCAAGTTTTTCTGATAAAGGCCTCAAATATATAGGGAACCGAGCCAAATTTATAAAAAATAAGAGCCATTCCCCTATTGATAAATGGTTAAAGGATATGAACAGGCAGTTTTTACAAGAAATCAAAACTATCAATAGTTATGTGAAAAAATGCTCTAAATCACTATTGTTTAGAGAAATGCAAATTAAAACAACTCTGAGATACCACCTCATACCTCACGTATCAGATTGGCTAACATAACAGAAAAAGAAAATGATAAATGCTAGAGGGGATGTGGAAAAATAGGTGTACTAATGCACTGTTGGTAGAATTGTGAACTGGTCCAATGTTTTGGAGAACAATTTGCAATTATGACCAAAGGGCTATCAAACTGTGTGTACCCTTTGACACATCAATACCACTACTAGATCTTTATTGAAAGGCAAAGAAAAGAGAAAAGAATCTCTTTGTATAAAAATATTTACAGTAGCTCTTTTTGTGGTGGTAAAGAATTGGAAGTTGAGGGGATGCCCATCAATTAGGGAATGGCTGAACAAGTTGTGTTATGTGATTATGATAGAATACTATTGTGCTACAAGAAGCAGAATGGTTTTAGAAAAAATATGAGAAGATTTATATGAACTGAGCAAAGGGAAGTGAGCAGATCCAGGAGAACAATGTACACAGTAATAGCAATATCATAACAGTGATCGAGTGAGAAAGACTTAACTACTCTGATCAAGACAATGATCCAAGATAATTCCAAAGGACCCATGATAAAAAAAATGCCAACTACCTCTAGAGAAAAAAGTGATGAACTCTGAATGCTGATTGAAGCATATTTTTTTTACTTAAAAGAGTCAAGGAGGACTCCAAGGTTGCTAAGTTGGATGATTTTAAGTGTACTAGACTAAAATGAGGACTTTAGTGGGGAGGGTTGGGTTTAAAGAGACAGAACTGAACTCTATTTTGGACAAGTTGAGTTTGAAATCTAGCTGGAGGTGTCTAGCAAGGAGTTGGGGTTGTAGGACTGCAATTCAGGAGAGATCTGTGGCTTGGATTTGTTGTTACGGGAATCTTCATGATCAGTAGTTGAATAAATAGAAACTGATGAGATCACTGAGAGAATTGTAGAAAGGGAAGAGAAGAGAATGCTTTACAGAGTTTTGGGGTATACCCACACATAGAAAGCAGGATGTGAATTATGATACTGTTAAGGAGCAGTTAGGTAGGAAGAGAACCTAAAGCACTAAGTATTAGAAAAACCCAATGAGGAGAGAACATCCAAGAAGGGAAGTGGTTAACAATATTAAAAGATACAGAGAGATTAAAAACAACTAGGATTGAGAAAAGGCCACTGGATTTAGTGATTAAAAGGTCATTTATTGGTGGTTTTGGAGAGAACAGTTTGAGTCAAGTGGTAGTGTAAGAAGCCAGGCTCCAAAGATTTGGTACCAAAGGTACTCAGGGGCAGAGATTAATATTTCTTTCTTTTGTATCTCTAATAGTATCTTCTTTCCCAGTATCCTGACCATCATGGGCTCATGGTTGACAGTTAAAATTGTGTTAACTTGAATTGAATCAAGGTGTGTTTGATATGTGTAGATGTCTCTCTAGTGCTAGTGAGAGAGGGCTAGTTGGATTTGACAGGTTCCTTTTTCACAGAATCAGAATTGAAAAAGACTTCAGTGGGTCACTCCTGGGCAAATGTTCCTTTAAGAAAATCACCTGTCTGTAACTTCTACCTGTTAGTCCTAGTTCTGTCCTCTGGGCCCAAGCAGAACAAGTCTGCTTCTTCTTTATTATAACACCCTTTCCAATACTTGAAGGCATATCGTATTCCTCCTTAGATCTTTTCACTAGCCTCAGTATATCTAGCTTTTTTAACTGATGCCCCTATGAGATAGCGACTAGTTCCTTTACCATTTATGTATCCTTGCTCACTGTGTCAGTCATCTCTTCCCAGAAAACAAGTGTAATCATTTCTGTCACATATTTATAAATAAGTCTTTTTGAGCCCTTCCTCCCAGCCAGAAGCTCATTTTTCCCAAACCTTGATTTTTGAACTCTCGTTGATGACCTAGTACTCTTTTCACTGTGTGCTTATTCCAGTTTTGTACCCTGCCATGTTGAATTGGAGTTTTGAGAAGAGGCATACATGAAATGATTTGTAAATTATAAAAGGTTATACACATGTAATATTGTAGATAGACTGAATACTTTACCTAGAAGTTAGACTAGATGACTTCTAATAGATCAGTATGGTCTTGAATAGTCTCAGAAGGTCCATGAAAGAGGTAGGACTTAGAACCTTGAAGAATGAGTAAAGTTGGGGGTGGGGAATAAAAACATTCCAGAATGTTCTAACATTCTAAAACAAAGGTGTATATGTAGGTGAGGATGGCCTTGATGTGTGAGGAGAATAGAGAGGACTGGGCAGAAGGTAGTTATTAAAAAATAGAGTGAGAAATAAATTTGGATAACCTAGGTCCAGGTTGTAAAGGCCTTGAATGCTAGACATAAGAGTTAGCACTTTCTTTTATGGTCTATAAGGAGCCAACTGACATTGGGGGAAGGGGTGCAGGGAGGGGGACATGGTCAGTACTTGACTTTAGGAAGGCAGCTCTTAGTATGCATGCAGGAGAGGTGGAGGGGGAATAACCCAAGTTAAGTTTGTTTTTTTAAATGCTAATAAGCAAAATTCCTTCAGTAGAATAGGAAAATAAGTTTCAAACAATATATCATGGTGGTCAGGTTTTACTTTTTCCCAGCTTTGAGCTCTTCTCCATGGTGCCCAGTCCACTTCTCTAGGAAGTGGGGACTTCTGAAAGGATTATAGCATGGCAATTCTATAATCATAGGTAGATAATTGATTCTATGCCAGTCTCTCATTAGATCTGAGAGAGTAGAGGGCTTAGCCGAAGTCTACATATTTAGTAAATGGCACAACCAGGATTCTAGCCTAGATCTTCTGATTCTCAATCTGGTGCTTCTTTCACTACATTATGCTGCTTCTTCATTTTTGAAAAAAAGCAATGGTAAGAGTATGGAACTGGTTTTGAGGCAGCTCTAAGGAGACCAATAGCCAGGGGGAATTACAGGTAGTCTGGAATGTAAAGAGTGTTGACAGGGTGGAGTCCCCTCAGCACCTCTACACTGTGCCTCCATTAGTCATTACCAAGGGCATATACTGACAGGGCCTCTCACCTGCCTCCAAGTGCATCCAAATAGTATGTTCATGTGTACCACATGCTTAAGGAAAGCATTTTAGTGCTAATGCTGCGAGTCAGCCTAGAACAGTCAAGCTGTTATCTGTCGCCTTAGGCAAAAGAGATCTGGCTTCTGGAAGTTCCCCACACCCACTAGGGTTTGCATGCAGCCCTTTTCTTGTTGAAGCCCTCTTGGCATCTCCTTCTTATTGCCCTTGAACCTGGACGTTCCTAGAGATTTTTGAGTTTTTTGCTGAAGGTCAGGAACTGTTCATTTCCATGGTGTGCTAGCCATCTGCTCTACCATTTCCAAGGGGAAGTCTTGGCTACCTGCCCTTTTTAGTCCCTGTTCTTTGCTACCTGCAACAGTGACTGAATGATCATTTTTAACGTTCTTTTTGAAAGCAAATTCAGCTAGTCTTAGTTACCTGGGATCAATACAGTCTCATTTATGCTCCCATTTTGGGGCTTATGTTGGCCCCAGGTATGGATTTTTCCTTTTAGAGAATTGCAGAACTAGAAAAAAATCTCAGAAGTCTTTTAGTCCAAACTCAACTTCAAGAATGGATCCTATCTGCAACTTCCCAAATAAGTGGTCCGAACTGGAAGATCTTTAGGTGATGGTTGCTTTCTCTTGAGGCAGCCCATTCCATTTTGGAACAGCTCTTGATTCTTATGAAGGTTTTCTTTTTGGAGAACCAATGATTACTTCTGTGGTTTTATCCATATGCTTTAGAACAAAAGAGAACAAGTTTAACTCAAATAGTTGAAGATAACAGTTATGTTCCCCTTAAGTTCACTCTTTGCCAAACTTAAAATCACTAGTTCTTTTATATAATATGGATTCCCAGTCACCTTAAGATCCTGGTCACACTCAGGGCAATAACCTCTCAATGTCCACTGTGATATACTGGAAAGACCACTGGATTTGGAGTCAGAGGACCTGGTTTTTAATTCTGGCTCTTAACTACTGCCTGTGTGACCTTGCGTAAGGTCCCTTGTAGCTCTAAAAGCTATGATGTGCATAGATGATAGATTTATGATCTCTTTCAAAATGGGATACCTAGAATGGAATGTAATAATCCATTTGTGGGGAGGGTGCTATATTTTCCCTAGGTTCTCCTTACACTACTAGACACAGGTAGGGCCTCAGAGCGTATATTGTTTTCATTCAGCAAAGCTATTTTTTAGTATTTTATTTATTTATTATATTATTTAGTATTTTATTTTTTCCCAGGTACATGTAAAAACAATTTTTAACATTCATTTTTAAAACTTTAAATTCCAAATTCTCTCCCTTCCTCCCTGACTACTCCCCACCCCCATTGAGAAGGCAAGCAATTCCATATAGGTTATATGTATATAATCATGCAAAGCATACTCATAATAGTCATATTGTGAAAGTAAATCTAGATGAGAAAAATAAGATTTTAAAAAAAAAGTATGTTTCAGTTTGTTTTCAGACACCAGCAGCTCTTTCTCTGGGGATGGATAGCAGTTATCATAAGTCCTTCAGAGTTGTCTTGGATCATTGTATTGCTGAGAATAGCTAAGTCATTCATGACTGATCATCTTACTTTTTACACAGTGCATTTCACTTTTCATCAACTCATCTAAGTCTTTGTAGGTTTTTCTGAGAGCATCCTGCTTATCATTTCTTATAGTACAATAGTATTCCATCGTAATCATATACCACAACTTGTTCAGCCATTCCCCAATTGATGGACATCCCCTCAACTTCTAATTCTTTACCCCCAGAAAAGAGCTGCCATAAATATTTTTGTACATACAGGTCCTTTTTCCATTTTTTTAAAATCTCTTTTGGTATGTAGACCTAGTAGTGGTACTGCTGGGTCAAAGGGTATGCTTGGTTTTATAGCCCTTTGGGCATAGTTCCAAATTGCTCTATAGAATGGCTGAATTACTTTACAACTCCACTAGCAGTGCATTAAAGTCTCATTTTCCCCACGTTTTCCCACGTTCCCAACATTTGTCATTTACCTTTTCTATCCTGTTAGCCAATCTAGTAGGTATGAGGTAGAATTGTTTTCATTTGCATTTCATTAATCAATAGTGAGTTAGAGTATGTTTGTGTGGCTATAGAGAGCTTTGATTACTTCATCTGAAAACTGATCATACTTTTTGATTATTTATCAATTGGGGAATGGCTCTTATTTTTATAAATTTGACTCAGTTCTCTATGTTTGAAAAATGAGGCTTTTATCAGAGAAACTTGCTTCAAATTTTTTTTCAGTTACTATTGCTAACTGTATTTCCCTCCATCCTATTCCCCCCTGCCCATTTATTCTATTCTCTCTCTTCTTTTACCCTTTCCCTCCTCAAAAGTGTTTTACTTTTGACTACCCCTCCCTTAATCTGTCCTCCCTTCTATCAAACCTCTGTCCTTTCCCTCCTTGCCCTTCCTTTATCCCCTTCCCCTCCTACTTTCCTGTAGGGTAAGATAGATTTCTATACCCAACTGAGTGTGTGTTATTCCCTCTTTGAGTCAATTCTGATGAAAGTAAAGTTCACTCACTCCCTCTCACCTCCCTCCTCTTCCCCTCCAGCGCAAAAGCTTTTTCTTGCCTCTTTTATGTGAGATAGTTTACCCCTTTCTACCTCTCCCTTTCCCCTTCTCCCATACATTCCTCTATCTTTAATTTTATTTTTTTGATATCATCCCTTCATATTCAACTCACACCTGTGCCATCCATCTACATATGCTCCTTCTAACTACCCTAATAATGAGAAAGGTCTTATGAGTTACAAGTGTCATCTTCCCATGTAGGAATATAAGTAGTTTAACCTTATTAATTCCCTTATGATTTCCCTTTCCTGTACCTTTTTATGCTTCTCTCAAGTCTTGTATTTGAAAGCCAGATTTTCTATTCAGCTGTGGTCTTTTCATCAGGAATGCTTGAAAGTCCTCTATTTCATTGAATATCCATTTCCCCCCCTGAAGGATTATACTCAGTTTTGCTGGGCAGGTGATTCTTGGTTGTAATCCTAGCTCTTTTGCCTTCCAGAATATCATATTCCAAGCCCTCTGGTCCCTTAATGCAGAAGCTGATAAATTTTGTGTTATCCTGACTGTGGCTCCACAATACTTGAATTGTTTCTTTATGGCTACTTGTAATATTTTATCCTTGACCTGGAAACTCTGGAATTTAGCTATAATATTCCTGGCAGTTTTCATTTTGGGATCTCTTTCACAAGGTGATCAGTGGATTCTTTCAATTTCTATTTTACTTTCTGTTTCTAGAATATCAGGGCAGTTTTCCTTGATAATTTCTTGAAAGATGATGTCCAAACCCTTTTTTTGATCATGGCTTTCAGTTACTCCAATAATTTTTAAATGCTCTCTTCTGGAGCTATTTTCTAGGTCAGTTTTTCCAGTGAGATATTTCACATTGTCTTCTATTTTTTATTCTTTTGGTTTTATATTATTATTTCTTGATTTCTCATAAAGTCATTAGGTTCTATTTGCTCCATTCTAATTTTCAAGAAATTATTTTCTTCAGTGAGCTTTTGTACCTTCTTTTCCATTTGGCCAGTTCTGACTTTTAAGGCATTCTTCTCCATTGGCTTTTTGGACCTCTTTTACCATTTGGCCTAGTCAAGGTTTCATTTTCTTCAATATTTTTGTGTCTCCTTTACCAAGCTGTTGATTTGTTTTTCATGATTTTCTTGCTTTATTCTCATTTCTCTTCCCAATTTTTTCCCTATTTCTCTTACTTGATTTATAAAATCCTTTTTGAGCTCTTATGTGGCCTGCGACCAATTCATATTTTTCTTGAAGGCTTTGGATATAGGAGCTTTGACTTTGTTGTCTTCTTCTGAATGTTTTGATCTTCCTTGTCACCCTAGTAACTTTCAATAGTCAGAGCTTTTTTCTGTTGTTTGCTCATTTTCCCAGCTTATTAGATGTCTTTAAGTCTTTTTAAAGATAGGGCTCTGCTTCCAGGGTGGATGACATACTGTCCCAAGTTTCGGGGAGTTTATGCAGCTGCTTTCAGAGATACTTCTAGGGACCTGTAAGTTTTCAGTTCTTCCAAGGTGATATGATCTAAGGAGAGGTGTTTACTCCTCTACTGGTCTGTGCTCTGGTCTATGAGAGACTGTAAGCATTCTTTTTTGCCCTGGAACTGTGAGGAGGGTCCCACCTCCGCTGTGACTGTAAGCTATGCTATGCTAGTGCCCCTCCTTACCCTGGGACTGCCACCCAGGACCCAGATCTGAGTATGGTCAAAGCAACAGAGTCCTGCTTCAGTGTTAGCAAAAAGACCCCTTTAGTCTCCTTCTGACCAGTTGTTCAACCACCTTAACATCTGTGGGCTGAGAGCACCAGAAGCATGTGCTACTGCTGCCACTACTGATTCAGTCACTCCCAAGGCCTGCTCTTGGTTTGCTGGAGCTGGGGCTGTGCTGGCACAGCCTGTACTGGACTGTGCTTTACTCTCACCCAGGTGCGACCTTTCCTGCTGACCCTCTAAGTCATCTTGGGCTGGAAATTTTTTTCACTCTGTCCTTTTGTGGGTTTTGCTGCTCTAGAATTTGTTTAGGATCTTTTTTTATATATTTAAGATTTTTTTACTTTTAATTTACAACACTCAGTTCCACATAACTTTGAGTTCCAGATTTTCTTCTCCCCTCCTCCCTCCCCAAGACAGCATGGAATCTGATATATCTTCTACATATAACTTCACATTGAACTTATTTACACAATAGTCAAGTTGTAAAGAAGAATTATGACCAATGGAATGAATCATGAGAAAGAAGAAACAAAACCAAAAAAAAAGACAAAAACAAAAGAGAAAAAAAAGGGGAAAAAGGTGAGCATAAAGGATTATTTTAAAGGTATTTGGAGGGGTTTAGGGAAAAGCTCAGGTGAGCCCCTGCCTCTACTCTACTGTCTTGACTCTGCCTAATCTCAGCAAGCCTATTAAGTATTTATTCTATACTTGGAATTGGAAAACAGAAGGAGGAAGAGGGTTACTTAGATGGAACTATGTGGATACTCACAGATCTTACAGCCCTTCCTTGCGTGCTTAATTGTGTGAGATTCTTATCTATGTCCATCTATAAATGTTCCATAGACTTTCTACTCAGTGTTTTTGAGGCTTTCTAATTTTTAATTTGTCTATATTTGTTGGAGTTGGAGGGAGTGATGCCATTAATGACATAAGTTTGGAGAACAGTGAGTACCGTATTTCACTGCATAATTTTCACAGATTTTATGACAAAAATTTTTGCAAAAAAGTGACATGAGACCAATATGTGAAGCTCTTCCTCTCTACTTCTTTCCTTCTCTCCCTCTCTCCCCCTCTCCCCCCCCATTTTGTTTATTTTAAAATTTCATTTCATTTTGTTTTCAATTCCAAATTCTCTACCTCCCCAACCCCATTGAGAAGGAAAGAAAAACAAATATGCATCGTCATGCAAGACAGATTCCTACGTTAGATGTGTCCAAAGAAAGAGAGGAAAATATACTTCAGTTTGCACTCTTAACTCTATCAGTTCTCTATAGTGTGTGCCTAATCTGTCACACTGATGAACCTCTTAATTTCTTACCTAGTAACAAATTGCTTTGATGATTACAGCTTTGTAGTATAGTTTGAGATTTGGTGATTGCTAGGTCTGCTTCCTTTTCACTTTTTTTTCATTGATTCACTTCCTTGATATTCTTGACCTTTTGTTCCTTTTGTTGTTATTATTTTTAGCTCTATAAAGTAATTCTTTGGTAGTTTGATTGGTGGGGCACTAAGCAAATTAATTTGAGGAGTATTCTCATTTTTATTACATTGGTTCAGCCTACACATGAGCACTTAATATTTCTCTAATTGTTTAAATCTGTATTTGCATGAAGAGTGTTTTATAATTGTGTTAATATAGTTCCTGTGTGTGTTTTTGCAGGTAGCTTCCAAGTATTTTATACTATTCATAATTATTTTAAATTGAGTTTCTTTTTCTGTTTTCTTCTTGATGGATTTTGTTGGTAATATACAGAAATACTGATGATTTATATGGGTTTATTTATATTCTGCAACTTTACTGAAGTTGTTCATTGATTCATTTAGTATTTTTAGTTGACTCTTTTAAGGTTCTCTAAGCCAACCATCATATTATCTGCAAAAGCTATACTTTTGTTCCTTGTCTATGCTTATTCCTTCAATTTCTTATTGTTTTATTATTAGAGCCAGTATTTGTAGTACAATATTAAATAGTAATGGTGATAATAGACATTCTTACTTGACCTCTGATCTTATTGTAAAGTCTTCTAACTTATCCCTGTTATAGCTAATGCTTACTTTTGTTTTTAAATAGATACTACTTTTCATTATAAGGAAAACTTCATTTATTCCTATGCTTTCAGGTGGTTTATTTTTTTAATAGGAGTGGGTGTTATATTTCATCAAAAGCCTCTGTATATATTTAATCAAATGATTTTGTTTTCTTTTGTTATTAATATGGTCAGTTATGTTCAGAGTTTTCTTAATACTGAACCTGGTCATAGCGTATGATCTTTATTATGTATTGCTGTAATCTCCTTGACGGTATTTTATTTAAAAATTTTGCATCAACATTCATTAGAGAAATTGATATGTAGGTTTTCCCCTGCTCTGTTTTAACTCTCCCTGGTTTAGGAGTCTAAACTATATTTATGTCATAGGAGGAATTTGGTAGGATCCCCCCTTTACCTATCTTAAAAAAACAGTTTATACAGTAGTGGAATTAATTGTTCTTAAAGTGTCTTGTAGAATTTACTTCGAAATCCATCTGGACCTCAGGTTTTTTCTTTGGGAGTTCATTTATGGTTTATTCAATTTCTTTTTCTAAGATAGGGTGGTTAAAGTGTTCTATTTCCTGCTTATCTGGACAATTTATATTTTTGTAAATATTTTTCCCTTACATTTAGATTGTCAGTTTTTTTAGCTAATATTTGGGCAATATAACTCTTAATAGTTGTTTTTGTTTCTTCTTCATTGTTATGAATTAACCTTTTTAATTTTGATACTTATAATTTTCTTTTCTACTTCCTCTTAATCAAATTAGCCAGTGATTTATATATTTTAATTTTTTTTCTTCATAAAACCAGCTCCTAGTTTTAATCTCTCCTGTGATTTTCAGCATTTCTATTTTGATGTTTAATTGTTATTTTTTAAAATTGTTGGCTTTCTAGTTTTTTAAGTTGTGTGCCACTACATTGATCTGTTCTTTTTCTCTTCTGTTGATGTAAGCATTTAGAGCTATAAATATTCCCCTAAGTACAGCTTTGGCTGCATCCCACAAATTTTGGTATGTTGTCTTGTTGCTGTTATCTTTAATGAAATTATCGATTGCTTCTATGATTTGTTCTTTGACTTACCCCTTCTTTAGGAGGAGTTATTTAGTTTACAATTAATTTTTATTCTTTGTTTCAATGGCCTTTTATTAAATGTAATATTTATTGCATTACATTTCTACTTTTTTGAATTTGTTTATCAGGTTTTTATGCCCAAATATATAGTCAGTTTTTGTGAGTGTTTGATGCACAGTAGAAAAGTAGGTATAATCCTTTCTGTTTCCATTCAGTATTCTCCAGATGTCTTGTATATCGAACTTGACTTTTTTCTTATTTTTATTTGATATATCTAGGTCTGAGAGGGGTTCATCGAGGTCCATCACTATTATAGCTTTACTATTTCTTTTTATAGCTCATTTAACTTTTCCTTTAAGAATTTAGATATTATGCCATTTGGTGCATATATGTTTGGTATTGATATTATTATAATTAATATTGATATTGTCCATGGTACCTTTTAGCAAAATGTCATTTCCCTGCTCATTTCCTTTAGTTGGGTATATTTTTTGCTTTTGCTTTGTCTGAGAGTATGATTGTTATTCGAAGATTTTTTTTTACTTCAGCTGAATTATAATAGATTCTGCTCCAACCCTTCATTTTAATTCTGTATTTTTTTCTATTTCGAGTGAGTTTATTGTAAACAACATATTCTTGAATTCTGGTTTCTAATCCGTTCTTCTTTCCTCTTCCACTTTATGGGTAAATTCATCCCATTCACATTCACAATTATTATTTTTAACTGTGTATTTCCCTCCATCCTATTCTCATATGCTTATCCTTCTCTTTTTTTTCACTGCCTCCTCTTTGAGTCTGTTTTCCTTTTGACTAATCTCTCTTTATCTGCCCTCCTTTTTGTTCACTCCTTTTCCCGTAACCCCCTTTCTTTCTTATTTATACTTTGAGCAAGATACATTTCTGTTCCCAACCATGTATTCTTCCCTCCTTTAACCAGTTTAGATGAGAGTGAGATTTAGGTATTGTCTCTTCCCTCCCTTTTCTCCCCCTCACCATTGTATAAACTACTTTTTTGCACAGCCCCTTTATGTAAGATAGTTTTCTTCATTCTTCCTCTCCTTTCCCCCCTCTCTCAGTGCATTCCTCTTCCTCACCTATTCCATTCTTTTCTTGAGATTATCCAACCACAACAAAATTACACCCAAGCCTTCTGTGTAATTAGACTTCCTCTATAACTCCTGATGATGAGGGCTATGTTTATCATATACCTACATAAGAATATAAACAATTTAGCCTTTTTTAGTCTCTTATGATTTCTCATTCATGTTTACCTTTTTTATGCTTCTCTTCACTGCTTTGTGTGTTTGTCACATTTTCTGCTCAGCTCTGATCTTTTCATCAGGGATGCTTGGAATTCTTCTATTTCATTAAAGGTCTACTTTTTTCCCTTGTAGTATTATACTCAGTTTTGCTACATAGGTTATTCTTGGTTGTCAGCCTACATCTTTGCCTTCTGGAGGGTCGTATTTCAAGCTCTGTGCTCCTTTATGGTTTGCTCATTCTTCCAGTCTACTTTTGTACTTTGGACTTTATGGTAATGCTGGGCTCTGCACATTTCGGGAGTGGGGATGTCTGGTCTGAGCTTCTGTCATCTTAATGTCCTTTTGCTTTTTCACAACTCTGGCTCAGGACTTCCAAGCTTTCAGGTCTCTCAGAGTAGTATGATGGAAGAGGAAGTCTGTTTACTGCCCTCCTGGTCGGAATTCTGCAAGTTCCTGACCCAGGCTTAGGTCTCTCAATGTGTTTCTGGTTTGTATCAGAAGACTGCTGCTTGTTTCAGCCACTCCTGGCCCTCTAGGAAGCTCTCCAGGTTCAAGGCAACTAAATTGCCATCTCCTCTTTGGTCTGGGACACTGCACTCTGCTCCTGACATCAGTATCCCATAGCTATCATTTGCTTCCTAGAACTCGTTCAATGCTCAGTACATAACTAGGGGCAACACTCAGAACCACTTTTCTCCACCCTGGATCTGTGACACAACACTGAATGGTGGGCAACAGAGCTTTCAAATGGTGACACCCATTCCTGTACTTAGCCTTTGCTCAGGGATCCCCTGGGATGTCTTTCTGGTGCCGTCTCATGGATCTCTCAGTCTTTGGGCTACGTTGCTTCCCACCACAGCTACTGCACACTCCTGCTAACCCTCTTCCCCAGTATCTACAGACCTCGCTGTTTCTCTAAGTTGCCCTGGGCTGGAAAAATGACTCGTTGTGACTTCTTGGCTTCCCTGATCAGAATTCATTCTTGAACATCCTCTAGATCTTTGTTGAAGAGGTATAGCAGGGGAGCTAGACTCTAATGTTTCCTCTCATTTTGCCATCTTGACTCTGCCCTGAATTATTCTCTACAAACAAATCTGCTAAGAGGTCCTAGAGCCTAGCACAGTGTCTAGCACATAGTAGGCTTAATAAATACATGTTGATTGATAGTGATCAGTCTTAAAACTACCATTAACAGGCACTACATTTTCTTTTTTAAATCTCTTCGTTATTCACTGCCTTCACATGCTCCTAATTGCATCTATTTCACTACTATCCTTAGCCATCATGCTTTTCATCTTGCTTCCATACCCCGAGTCATGGTATTGACAAGAATGGCAGTGGATCTGATAGTCTTATCTTAATGTCAAAGGCTGGTTTTAGCATTTGGAGTTGGAGAATTATCCCAAAATGAAAGTTATTGAATAAAAGTTATTTACCAAATAGTTATTGAGTGTTTACTGCGTGTCTAAAGACATAGAATATCTGGTTACTGCCCTCGAGGAAGAAGACAAGACAAAAGATGGCAAGTCTTACCAGGGCATATTTATTAAGTACCGAAAGAAAGGATACAAAATCTAAGGACCAAGGGATTTCAGAAGAAGGTGAGATCAGTGATGGTTGGGACGAGGTAGGAAAGGATTCCTGCAAGGGATATGTTTTACTTCATTTTTCCTATATGTTTGTGTGACTTTTGTGTATTTCTTTCCCAGTTTTTGAGGGAAGACCTCAACTACCATGACCCAACAGTGAAGCACAGCACGTTCCATGGGGAGGATAAGCTCATTAGTGTGGAGGACCTATGGAAGGCATGGAAGGCCTCAGAAGGTAAAGCATTGACCTATCGAAACAAAACATGGGGGAAGAGGGACCTGACTTTTGTCCCAAAATGAATGGCCCTTAGAAAAGGTAAACTCATGAAGACAACTCAGAGACTAAGTGCAAAAGGGAAGGAGAAAACATTTTTGAAGGTAGTATTAATAATGTTCCCAAATGAATGCAACTATATTATAGCCCATATTTGTAAAATACTTTAAAGTTTACAAAATAATTTCCTCACAATACGTTAATGAAAGAAATAGTAAAAAAAAATTATTATCCTCATTTTACAAATAGAGGCTATGAAAAGTAAATTGACTTATCCACGATGAAACAGTAAAGATCACAGTCAGGATTTGAATTTAGGTTTCCTGACTCCTAGTCTAAGGCTCTTTTTATTGCACTTTGGATTCATGCAGATAATTGTGCTTAGAGAATGCATTGCTGCAGAAGTTATAAGACACAGTTTCTGCCCTCATGGCACTCAGTCTTGTAAGAAGGTATGACACATAAATAACTATAATGTAATAAATTATGATGGTTATATGAGTGGTGCAAACCAGGGGAAGGAAAATAATTTCTGAGCAGGAGGTGGGTGGACTGGGAAAAGCACCCTTCTGGACATGACATTTGAATGGGGCCATGAAGTACAGATAGGATTTTAATAGAGATTGGGGGAAGGGACATTTCATTGTTAAGGAATGGCATGAAGAAATGTAGAAGAAATGAAATGCTAGATATGTATGGCAGCTAGTGAAGGAACCAGCTTAGAAGTAGTGCAGGATACTTAAAGAGTGTAATAAGCTATTATAAGAATGGAGAGATAAACTGGGATTTAATGGTGGAGGAACTTGAATCCCTCACTACCAGGAGAAATGTGCTTTCAGATCTTGAAGAATCGTTGAAGGTTTCTGGTGAATGAATTTAGGGGTTGTACTTGTAAATTTCTTTTCCCTGCTTGGACCCTTGGCAGAGGTTCAGGTTTCCTGAAGGAGTTCTTGAAGAGAATGAGAGAATGAATTTTATTAGTTCTGCCTGGTTCTGGCTTCTCTTTCCCAAGCTTCCTCTTGTTTCATAGTAGGTACTCTACTAATGGCAGGACGACCACTTCCCATGACCAAGGAAGGCAAAGAAGAATGATGATGCCAGGAAGGTTTGGGCTTGAGAAAACCAGAAAGAAATGATGCCCAGACTATTATGGTTCAGTATTGAGGACAGAGTCCTAATGTCCTTGAAAATCATTGAGTTTCAAACCTGGAATGGGTCACAAAGGTCATAAGTTCCAATTTTCTTAATTTTCTGATAATTATATTAAGGCCCAAAGAAGGAAAGTGACTGGCTCAAGGTGACAGAACCAGTTAGTGTTTCAGAAAGAAAATGTGTAGTTAAGTATTGTCATGGAGTTTATATTTCTTTAATTAATGTTCACATATCTTTGGCTTCCCCTTTAATTTTCTTACCATTGTCTGGGGATGAAAAAGGTAAACCTTTGGTGAAGATTGGGATATAATGTCCCAATTTTCAAAAAAAGGAAAGAGGTAGGGTCTGCCTAATCTAGGCTAGTGAGTTTGACTTCACTTCTTGTCAGAGTTCTGGAACATATTATTAAAGGGATGGTTTTTTAATATCTGGAAAAGGAAGTAGATATTATTAGGAGCCATCAGCCTCATTAAGAACAAAGCAAAAGCATTTCCTTTTTTAAAAACACGAGTTAATAGACTGGTAGACTAGAGAAATTCTGTCGATGTAACATTACCTAAATAGAACAAATCATAAACTCTTATGCTGTCGTTTTGAACGAGACAGATGGTGACTACATGAAAGTATGTATAGTTATGTGGATATATGTACTACATCCAGAACTTTTGTGGAGAATATGCTTTATAAACCTGTTATTACTATTATGAAAGGCTGATGAGGTGTGTTCGTGGGAACACTGCACTGCTGGGGTTGCTGGAGTCTGGAGAAAACTATTCCTGACCTTGGGACTAGTACAGCTTTTGGAAAGCTTTGGCTGGCCATGTCACTGTTTGGTTTTATTGGCCTTCCCCTGCAAGGAGGGTACCCACAAAGGACCTATTCTCTAGTTCCCTTGTTAGGGAACTAGAAGGTCAGGAAACCACTGTGGGCATGTCACTCGTGCCCACTCATTCACCCATCTATCTCAGCAAGTGCTATAGTTTGATGATTGGGGAAGTTTACCAGACAGGAAGGAGCTTTTAATCTGCTTGGGTCCTCATAGTTTGAAAGTAGAAAAAAACCAGTGTCTACCTAATATTTGTTGTGTCTATAACTCCCCTTCCCCTGCCTCATTTTCTGGGCCAAAATCATTTTAAGGTAAGAATTCTTTGGGGTTTAGTTCAACTAGCTTTTCTTTTTCCCTGTTTCCTTAGGACTTCTTGGGGGCAAAGCAGAACCTATACTTTTGTGGTATCTAAACTGCCATAGATTGATTGTGCCAAGCCCCTTCCTAATATTCCATCAACCCAAGATCAGCCTCTAGAAAGAATAAGCCTAAGAAAATTTTCCCATTCTGTTTAAGCTCTTTATATTATCTTAAATACACAGTCTCTACTGTCTTTAAATCAGAGCTTGGGAGGTGGGGAGATAGGGATAGGTGGATTGGGAGAGGTGAAGTTGCCAGAGAAACAGCACTGATCTTGGAATCTTGTAGTTAAGAGATGTAGATTTGAGTCTTGGTTCTGCCTCAATTCATCATATGACTGTGGATGAGTCCTCTCCCTTCTCTGGGTTTTTGCTTTCTTCTTTGTAAAATGAGGGGATTAATTAGAGACTAGATGATCTCTAAGGTCTTAACTTCCTAACACTTAAGGTTATTGAGAAGTGGAAACGACTACCATAGATTAGGATTAGATCTTTCCTTTCTCTGGACTTTAGTATTCTCCTTTGTAAAATGAGGTTAATTAGGGATAAAGTGGCCTCTAAGGTATTAACTTCCTTATAAGTAGGGCTATTGAAAAGTGGAAATGTCTACTATAGGAAATAGTGAATTCATCCTCACTTAGGGTCTTAGAGTGAAGACTCTTTGAGAACTACCTGTCAAGTATATTTTAGAGAGATTGATAGGTTGGACCAGCTGGCCTCTCAGATCCTTTCCAATTCTGAGATTCTGTGATCCATATTTAGCCTTTCAGTAGATCCTTTCAACTGTCATTTGAAGGAAGAAGAATAGGGACTCCTTTGATCGATAAGGAAATC
Organism: Trichosurus vulpecula; assembly: GCF_011100635.1. Taxonomy (NCBI): domain Eukaryota; kingdom Metazoa; phylum Chordata; class Mammalia; order Diprotodontia; family Phalangeridae; genus Trichosurus; species Trichosurus vulpecula. The sequence goes on along the minus strand of NC_050574.1, from coordinate 88,259,412 downwards.
AAAGCATAGAGATGGTAAGGTAATTTACCCAAGGTCATATACCTAGTTGATAAAAGTTTATGTTAGTATCTCATCTTATGCTTGATGAGAGCAGTGACTCTGTCTTACATAAATTTATCTCTCTTAAAGGTGAAAACAGTACTTTGCATCTAGTACGCACTTAATAAGTGTTTGCTGAGTGAATAACTCTTGGGCCATGGGTTCTGGGGCAGTCATTTCTGTGGCATCTTGCAACCTTGAAATTGTACAAGTAATTTAATCCCTCTCTAAGTTCTTGCTTTCCCATATGGAGAATGAAGACAATAAATCTTGTACTGCTTACAAAGGTGATGATGAAAAAAGTACTTTGTAAGACTTAAAGCACTAAAGAATTGTGAGTTATTATTATTATTATTAGATGGGTGGTCTAACAACTCCCTCCTTAGTACTTAGACCCAGGGCCTCTATGTCCAAGGAAACAACTTTTCAGGCTAACAGTCCTATAACCTTCCAGACAAAGCCTCTGAAGTCAGAGTGAAGAGGGTAAAGTGTATAGAAAAAGGCAGATTTTCTGAGTTCTGTCGCTTGAGGAAAGCCATAGCCACACACTTTCAACAACTTCCCATGTTTTAATAGGAAATAGGCCCCCTGGAGTTCCTCAGTGAACTTGGCAAGGCTGAGTGTAGGGGAAGAAATAACTTCTGTCACTGGTATTAACAACTGAGGTTCATGTATACACATCCAGTCAGTCCATAAACTTTCCCATATCATTAACGCAAAGGGTAGGCCTGCCTTTTTTCTCTTCCATAAACCTTTCCATCTTTCCCAGATGCTGCCTTAATGATACTCTGAACCACAGTCTCAATACAACATTTTGGGAGCAGCTTGATTGCCCAGCAGTTAGACGGCTGGGCCTAGAGTTAGGAAGACTGGAGTTCAAATCTATCTCAGACATTTAGTAGCTGTGTGACCCTAGGTGAGTCACTTGACCTCTGTCTGCCTCAGTTTCCTCAACTTTCAAATGGAGATAATCACCTATCTTTCAGGGTCGTTGTAAGGATCAAAGGAGATAATATTTATAAAGTACTTAACATAGTGCCTGGCACATAGTAGGTATTTTTTTTAATAAATGTTCCTTTTCCCATGGTATATGATATTTTTAAGGCCTATATCACCTGCCTTTACCTGTTGGACACCCAACTGAGGGAAAGAGTTTGTCAGGTGCCAGTGGACAAGGTGTACTACTCTAGTGTTAAATGGAGGAATGGGGTGGGAGGAGGTGGTGTCAGGGATTTGAACTTGGCAACTAAGGCACTCTCAATAGTGGGGAAGGGAACAGAATGGGCTGATCTATTGGGGAAGTAGAGGAGCTTCTCTTGCTTTTATTTAGACTCTCTCCCCTTATCCCCTTCCCCCAATACCTTATTTTTCTTTTCTGTCACAGGGTTGCTATTCTTGATAGTGAGGGCTATGTTGCTCACTCATGCCTGATTTCTTCCAAGGCACTAAAAGGGGCAGTATGGTGCTCCTTAATTTGAGTCCCAATTCTGTTACTTTTTAACTTTATGATCTTAGGTACAGTTTTCTCCACCCACCCCCTTCCCCTGCCTTGAGCCTCAGTTTCCTTTTCTGTAATATGAAGGTTGTGGGGGTGTGTGGAATTCTTTTCTACTTCTAACATTCTCTGACAAGTTAAGCTCCACTTCTATACCCATTCCTGTGAAGGAATGGGAAGCCTTTGGACTGGCTAAGATGAGATAATCAGTGATAAAGCTCTGAGTTTCTGTAGGGTCCCATATGTGGCTTGATAAACCATTACCAAGGATTTTAGCTTCCCAGGCTATCTCTGATTTCTTTCTCCATAGCTACAAACTAGTGGCTCAAGTAGCCTTGCTGAAAAGAAAGGATTTAGGGATAGAGCCATCCTTCCTGGGTCAGCCATAAGCTAGTTGCAACAGGAGAGACAGAAGAGGCTGCCATTCCAACAGCTTTGCGCTTCAGCCCATTATAAAGTAGAAAGAAGCTCCAGATGGGGCTTCAGGTTGAGACATGACTGTGAAAGCCAGTTCTCTTCCTGCCTGAGGTCCTGTCTCTTTACCATTACCCTCAGGAGCTTCAGCTCCATGAAAGGCATCTGTGTTGGAATCAAATACGTAAAGGGTTTTTGTTGAAGAAAGGCATTCATGAGCAACTGGAATCTGCTTGTTGAAAACTCATGGGTGGGCAGGTGTCATCAGACTCATATCCAAACCACTTCAAAGCTCAGAGCAAGAAAGAGTTGGCTGGCCCCTTGTGCTTTCAAATAAACAAAACCAAGAGAGATGTTTATTCTTTTGTATTGAATGTTTAGAAATGTCTTTGCTAAGTGTATCTTAAAACCAATTAGTTAGACTTCACAGCCATTATGTGCTGACATAACACCAGGGGAAGGACACAAAATGTTTTCTCTTTCCCTGAAGTGCTCTCTGACATGGCATTTTAACTACTCAATTTTCTACTTTTCCTTCTGCTCAAGAGGAGTCAATAACTCTTGGATTCTTGCCCTTCAGTACTCCATTTATCAAGCCCCAGGGGTGATTCTTCAGAAATAGGAAGGCAGATGGCTGCTGCCACAATCAGCAATCAAGGCCAGTTGTAGCCCTGGTTTTCATGAAGAGGTCCTGGTGGGGCTGGTGCTTTGAAGGTGGCCCAGCCCTCGAAGAAGGCAGATGTAGGGTCAGGCCTCAGATGTCCTGCAAGAAAACAAAGGGCCCTGCAGGGCCCAAATTGAAAAAATATTGGGTAACTAGCCAAAAGGAAATGTCCCAGAGCAGATAGGATGTGATGGCCAGACCCCAGACTCGTCCTTCCTGAGATATCACAGGGACAAGTAGTTGGCAAGGGCTACAGCCATCACACAGCGCTCTCCAGAAGAGCTGAAGTGAACATTGTGGGTTGGGAACAGGTATGGCCATTCAGAGTAGTAATCAGTGGCTCTTGAAATTTGGCACCTTTCCTTGGCTTATTTTTTTTATACAATTGGTATCATTTCTTCTGAGATAGGAAAGGCTCATGGATATTCTTCTATGAGGTCTATCATTAGAGAGCCTTAAGGCACAAATAGGTCAGAGGTTTTTTTTTAACCAACTAGACTTTGCTCCTGAGGGAGGCTACTACTAGGATTTGTAGCTTGCTGTTGACTTCAGTCTGCACTTTAGGAAGGGTTCCTCTTATCTCAAGAGCCTACCCACATCCCCCCATCCCATCCTGACTTGGGCTGTCTACAGACTTGAGCTTTGAATCACTGGCTTCTGGGTTGGTCCTTTGAAGGCAGAGAAAGGGATAATAAAGGAAGAGAGGTCACTGGTTCTCACATCAGAGTGGCTTTGCTTAGGCTGTTTCATAGGGAATTTGAGAGATTCTATTCTATCATCTTTTGGTGCTCTGGTCTGGCTCTTCCTCATTGCCAGGGACCTTTCTGGCCTGGGAGGGGGTAGGGCAGAAAGAGCCCACTCCTTCCTGCTCCCCCCACCTATCTCTTGGCTTGACTTATTCTGCCTATGGGGATAGGAGAGAAATGCTATTCCATCAGCTCTCTGCATTGGTCCTTTTTCTTGAACTGCCTAACACTCTGCAAGCACACTACCCTGAGGCCAAACCTGTAGTGATGTTTTAATAACCTTCCTAAATTCATCCAGCAAAGAGTAAATTACCCCCTCATCATACCCTTCCCATCCCAGTGATCTTGAACCCTCAGCTATCATTATATAAATTCTATTCTACATTGCCACTGCCCACTCCATTATTCCTATGCCTCTCAACCCAGCCTCCCCAGTGTTACACTCTAAAGCTGTCCACCCTTTCCACTGTGCTCTTTGGAATATGTGCTCCATATCTAACAAACTTGCTTTTATCTAAAATTTTTTCCCTCCCTATTGCTATTATATTCTGGCTCTCAGAGAGACCTGGTTCCCTCCTGATGACACAGCTTCCTTGGCCACCCTTTCCAGCACTGGCTGCCTTTTTGCTTATTCCCCCCAATTCACTGGTCAGAGTGGGGGATTAGGCATACTCCTTGCTTCCCATGACCACTTCTAACCTTTTTTTCTACCTCCATCACTCAGTAGTCTCTCATCCTTCAAGGTTCACTCAGTCCACATCTATTACCCAATTAAAATTCTGGTAGCTATTGTCTACCAACATTCAGGATATTTCCCTTCTTTCCTCACTGAGTTCAGTGCCTAGATCACAGTCATTCTTTCCTATCTAATGCCTGCCCTTATACTAGGGGACTTCCACATGTATATTGATATTCCTGAAACACCCTTACCTCTTAGTTCCTCAGCTTGTTCATTTCTCAAGATGTACATCTCCATCCCACTTCACCTACAGTCATACTCTGTCTTGATCTTGCTATCACTCACAAATGCTCCACTTCTGAAATTCTCTTATCTGGATTACAATCTGTTGTCTCTCTTGCAACTTCAAATCCTGATCTTTGTCTTTACTGTGACCTCCAGTAACATGGCCCCTTAGTTCTTTCTGAGGCCATTACCCCTAAACTGGCTATACTCTCTTACCTTCCTCATCTTGACCTCTTAGTGAACCAGTTCAACTCTACACTGGCTTCTTCTCTTGAGTCACTTGCCCTCTTATTGTATCACCAATCTTGTATTGCTAAACTTTAGCCCTGGATTATTCCCATCATCTATTGCCTTCACCCCTACATACATGCTGCTAAACAAAACTGGGGAAAATTATGCAATCATGCTGACTAGATCCACTACAGATACAGAACTGGGCCCTCACTGCAGCAAGGCAATTCTTTTATACTTCCTGAATTGACTTACGTTCTCACTTTCTCATTCACCACAGCATCTTTTTATCCCTCCTCATTCCCATAGTCCATCCTCTCAGCTCAAAATCTTGCTCATTTTTCATTGAAAAAATTAAGGCCATTCATTGAGAGCTGCTTCTTCTCCCCTCCTCCTCAACTCAAGTCTTCTAGATGCCTTTTGCTCCTATCCCTTCCTTTACCCCTGACTTACATAATGAGGTAGCCCTTCTCCTTGCCAAGGCAAACCCCTCTACATGCACAAGTGATCCCATTCCATCCTGTCTTCTTCAACAGATTGCCTCCTCTGTCATCCCCACTCTCCCACTTATCTTCAATCTCTCCTTGTCTACTGGCTGCTTCTTTACTGTCTACAAACATGACCATATCTCCCCTATCCCCCCAAAACTCATTTCATCCTTCCCATCTCTGCTGTTGTCCCTTATCTCTTCTCTCTTTTGTGACTAAACTCTTTGAGAAGGCCATCTATAATGTGCTTCTACTTTCTTTTTTCTCTCTTTTTGACTATCCACAGTCTAGATTCTGACATCATCATTCAACAGAAATTGCTTTTCTCAAAGTTATTAATGATCTCATAATAGCCAAATATCAGTCTTCAACATTCTTGACCTTTTTTGCAGCGTTTGACATTTTCAACATCTTCTCTTTGATTTTGACATCTTCTCCTTGATAGTGTCTATTAAGTTTTTGTGACACTTCTATCTCATGATTCTCCTACTCGTCTGACCCCTTCTCAGTCTCCTTTCTTGGATTCTACATTCAGGTCACACCCACTAGCCATGTTTCCATGGGACTCTGTTCTGAGCCCTTTTCTTTCTTCATACTCTTTCACTTAGTGATCTCTTCATCTCACATGGATTCAGTTATCATCTCTATGCAGATGTTTCCTAAATCTACTTATCCAGCCTTAACTTCTTCTGATGACACCCAGTCTCATATTTCTAACTGCCTATTGGACATCTTGACCTGGATATCCCAGGGGTATTAAAATCAAATAGAAATGAATACCTGTGGGTCATAGATTGACTTAGAAAACCACATATTAACGTTACTTATGTTATATTGTATTTTGATTTGTTTTATTCAACATTTTCCAATTACATTTTAATCTGGTTCAGGCTACACCTGGGAGTTTTAAGGACAGCCTTGAGTTTGACACCTCTGCTGTAGATATCTTAGACTTGACATGTCTGAAGTTGAATTATCTTTTACCCTAAACCATCCTCTCTTCCTAACTTCCCTGTTATTGTTAAGGGCACCACCATGGTCTCAACCATCCAGGCTTGTAACCTATTTGTCATACTTCTTACGCTCTCACCATCTATATCCACTCAATTGCCAAGTTCTGTTGATTCTATCATCAAAACATTTCTTGTGTATGGCCCATTTTCTCCTCTAAGACTACCCCCAATTTGGTGCAGGCCCTCATCACCTCAAGCCTGAGCTATTGCAATAGCCTCCTGGGGGTCTTTCTGCCACAAGTCTCCCCCCACTTCAGTGCAACTCTACTCAGCTGCTAAAGTACTCTTAGGTCTGACCATATCCCCCCAATACTCAATAAACTCTAATGGTGTCCTGTCATCTCTAAGATCAAATACAAAATCCTCTGTTTGGTGTTCAAAGTCTTTCATAACCTTCCTCCCCTCTATCCTTCTAGTCTTTGTACACCCTATATCCCCCAGGTATTCAGTGATCCAGTTATAGTCCTCCTTGCTGTTTCTTACAGAAGAGACTCTATCTGTAGACCCTGGGCATTTTTTTTGGAAGGGGGAAGGCAAGGCAATTGGGGGTTAAGTGACTTGCCCAAGGTCACACAGCTAGTAAGTGTCAAGTGTCTGAGGCCAGATTTGAACTCAAGTCCTCCTGACTCCAGGGCTGGTGCTGTATTCCCTTTGCCACCTAGCTGCTCCACTCTGGGCATTTTCACTGGCATCCCCCACTCCTGAAATTCTCACCCTCCCCATGTGCCTCCTGTCACAGCTAAAATCCTACCTTCTATAGGAAGTCTTTCGCAATCCCCTTTCATTCTAATGTCTTCCTTCCTGTATATAGCTTGTTTGTACCTAGTTGTTTGCATGTTGTCTCCACCAGCAGATTGTGAGCTCCTTGACAAAAGGGACTGTCTTTGCCTTTTTTATCCTCAGTGCTTAGCCAATGTCTGGAACATAATAAGCATAATAATAATAAATGGTTATCGATTGATTGGTTGAACTTCACATAGTACTTTATTTGCACCTGTCTTATGCTTATCAGTATTTATGTTCACTTCTTAGACTCTAATGGTCCCTGTCTTCCTGAGACAGTTGCCTTTTTTACTGTATTCATCATCACAGAATAGATTCTTAATAAGTGGAGTTTTTTTAATATTTGTGAGGCAAATGCACAGGTGAGTTACATGGCAGAATATGATAGGAAAGGAGAAATCCAGAGAATATACTTTAAGAAAATTATGCCAATATAAGAAATATTAATTTCATCAACCTGGGGAATGCCTAGTGGATGACTTAAGCAAGTCCAAATAATAGGTAAGTGTTTGAGGCTCTTAAAGGTCACACTGCTAGTGTCAGAAGTAGGATTTGCATCCGGGTTTTCTCAAAGTCCAGCACTCTATTCACTATGTCATGATGCCTGGGGGAATAATGACTGTTATTGTTATTGTGTTTATTATTTAGATCAGTGGTGTCAAACTCAAATGGGGGCCACTAATCTGTACATAAGGATCCCAGTGGGCTTCATATTGACTTAGTTTTGAAATGGGGTATTATCTATGTTTTATTGTGTTTTTATTTATTTTGTTAAATATTTCCCAATTACATTTTAATTGGTTAGACTGTACTTGGGAGTGTTGTGGGCCATGTGTTTGACACCTCTCATCTGGATCATCTGATCATAGATGTAGAACTGGAGGAGACCTCAGAAACCATCTAATCTAACCACATTTTTCAGATGAAGAAGCTGAAGGTCAGGAAGTTAGGTGCCAAAGAGCTTGCTGTTGCCAGATGTCAGCCCCTTCCATAAACTTTGTGTCAGGAAAAGAAAGAAAGCTCCTTTATGACTTCCCTAGGTGATATCAGGGGAAATGACAAACACTTTCCTGTTCAAATGGTGTGAGATCTACTACCTAAACCAATGGACTTTGGTTATTAGGGCTGCCTGCCTGGGCCTGGACTCAAGAGATCAAATTTGAATAGCTGATTGCCTCAGGCCTTTCCCTGACACAGAAAATTATCTCCTACCCTCTGTCTTCTGATGGCAGAACTGAAAGTTGCCTTTGTGGAGAAGGCAGGTTGCTTCCTTGGCAGTAGAGGGGGCTCCACAGGTTGCCACTTGCCTTTTTGAGTCATGTCTTCCTATCTCCTCAGCCTCTAGCATCAGGCTCTCCCAGTGTTGTTCCAGGGAATGGAAATGATCATCCGCCTAGATCATTCTGAGGTTATTCTTCTCTGAGAACAAAATCCGGTCTTCCATTCTTGAATTTTGCTGGGTACCTGTCTCTGGCCCTGTCCTTTCACACCTTCTACTGTCTGGCTCCATCATTACCTAACTGTGTGACTCTACTTGGAAAAGCAGCATTGTAGAGGACAAAGCACAGGATTTAGAAGGAAGAGCTCTGAGTTCAGCTTCCATCTTGTTTATAGATAATTCATATTACCTCTCAGAACCTCAGGTTCTTCATCTACAAAAGAGCTTTAGACATAGAACCAAAAGACTTGGGTTCCAGCTTTGCTAATGATTTAATATCAATTAAATAACCTCAGTACGGGCCAGAGCCTGAATTAATCAACCAGAAGAAGAGCCTGAACCTAACAGCTTCTTTGTTCTCTGAGTAAACTCAGATACCTCTTCCTATGTTAACAAGGCCAGATGGGGCTGATTTAAGAGCATTCTTTCCTCTGTCGATGGCCATTAAGGATCAGACCCGTAACCTGAGACACTATCTTGAATAATGTGACTTTTAATTATCTTAATATTTTATGGACATATGCTATGTTATGGCATGTTAATGGTAAATTAAACACAGAGGTCCTTGGTTTTAATTTCAACCGACACTTTGTCAACTCTCTTATCTTATTGTTTTTACAACCTATTCAATTAAGAAAAGTGCTTTTCTTGTATCATGGTTAAACATGTATGGAGATCATAAATTTGGGTGACACAGACATGCTGAGTTGGGACTGTTTTAAAATGTATTTAAGCCTTCTCATTCTTTGTTGAGACAGATTTCATCTGACTCCATACATGTATGTATGCTGCTAGCTTTAAGGAAATAAACAATATGAATTTACATATCACCTAGCCTGTTTGCCTCTTTTGACCAAACTTTCAAGTCGACACTATGTACTTGGAGCATAATTTTGAGTAAGTCTCCTAACTCCTATAAGCCTCAGGTTCTTCATCTATAAAATAAGAGGTAGAATAGATGATCTTAAGATTGATTTCATCCCTAACATGCTATGATTTTGTGAAAATGGGCACAATATTTATTCTTTTTGCCTACTAAGGTTGTTGTGAGGAAAACAATTTGTAGATCTAAAATCACTTTATAAATGTGATCTATTATAATTATTTAACCTCTCTGAACCTCCGTTTCCACATTTGTAAAAAGAATAACACTTGCACTGTCTGATACACAGAATTATTATAGAGCGCAAATGAAATAAAGGATTGGAAAGGATCGTTTCCTAGTTATCCTTCTGTCTTTCCCAGTATCTACCGTAATTCATTGCAGAATAGATGCTTAATAAATCTTTGCTGAATGTAAGAATGAGAGCATTTTATAAACCATGATGGGAGCCATTGTTATTATTATTAACTATTTCTTGATTGAGATCCTTCTGTACTGGCTCATTGGTGAACCTGGGTTCTCAGAGGTTATGTTAGTGGTATACAAGCTCTGTCAAGTCCTGCAGTACTGGAAAGGTTTCAGGCCTAGTGCTGGACTATAGGGGTCTCTCTTCCAAGGACAAGCTTAGCTGTGTGTGGAAAGGTTCATCACCAAGTGATGAATTTTTATGACCATAGCAACTCATGAAACAATCTGCCTAAGGTATGGAGGGTGTTGGAACCTGAGTTGGTGAAGTCAGGATTCATACTGATGAAATTATGAGGCCTTGAAGTACTGGAGCATCATTATTATGCTTCTTTTGATCCCAGAGTCCAAATCCATCCCTGGGAACTGGATTTGTATCTCTCTTCTTTTCCCTTCTAGATTCAAGCCCAGTCCTTCCGCAAGCTCCCAGAGTTTCTTACTCCTCCCCCGTTCATCCCTCTGTCTTTGTCCAGACGTGCCTGGTAACTATTGCCTTTGTCTTAATTTGTTTACATCATCTTTGCCCTTGTGTTCTGTACAACCTCCCTCTTGAAACTCATTTCCTGGTCCCTTGCTTTAGAATCAGAACTTCTACATTGAACACCAACAGGTTTCCAGGCTTACTATGAGAAATAATTGTGTTTATGTTCAGTGCAATCCAGCAAGTCTGTACTAAGTCCACCTAGGTCCCTATCATTCCTACCTTAGACACTATGTGAGATGCAAAAATGAGTAAAATGTGATAGTTACATACGTAAAACTTAGTCTGGTAGGGGAGATATGAGACATATACATAGATATATATATATATATATATATATATATATATATATATATATATATATATATATATATGTCTTAAATTTAGTTCACAAGATTGATGTTTTTGTTGGTATAGATCAGGAGTTCTCAAACTTTTTGGTTTTAGGACTTCCTTATGCTCTTAAAAATTATTGAGGACCACTCGAAGATCCTTGTTTATGTGGATTAAATGTATTGATATTTGCCATTTTAGAAATTGAAACATTTTACTATTATTATGAAAATAGTTCTGCCCTCAGGGGTTTCTTAAAGGGTCTCCAGGAACACTAGGGGTCCTTAGATTACTCTTTGAAAACCAAAGTTTCCCTTCACTCACATGATTTTCAGTCCCTCTGTGCCTTTGTAGATGGTCTTCATGAGTTTCATTGATCAAGAAAGGTATTCTCCCCTGGTGGCCATTATTCTGATAATAAACCTTTTCTCTCTGGTCAAACCTTTAGACCTCAGACATCTGGTCCATCTTCGGGCCTAAACTTTCTGGCTTGGTAAAGCCTACCCTACTTCCATAGCCCTTTAAGAGCACGGGATCACCTCCTTGCCACTGAGAAGTATCTGAGAACTTTAGTGTAGGAAGACACATAATCACATAAGTTAAATGCCAGGCAGAATATGATTCCTGGTCTAGAAGAGGTACAGAACATTGTGATATCTCAGAGGAGAGATTGTAGAAAAGTAACAGCAGGTAATTAGAACATCCTGTAGCCATAGATCTCTGCACTGGGCAAGCGATTGCCTTCAGGCTCACTTGGACCATCCTGAGGAAGGGCTTAGGCATAGGGAGCTGAAAAAGCCTTGGGGGAATCACCTTTAGCCCCAGGTGAAAAGAGATGTGATTAGCTATAGGGAAGATACTCCCCTGTCTGTCTTCTGAGGGGCTGATGATGAGATGCTCTGCTTGGTTTATTCTCCCTAATGGCACCTGCCTATTTTCTCCCACAGTGTACAACTGGACCGTGGATGAGGTGGTACAGTGGCTGATCACATACGTGGAGTTACCACAGTATGAGGAAACCTTCCGGAAACTGCAGCTCAGTGGCCACGCAATGCCAAGGTCTGCATGTGGTAAAGGGAGGAGGGAGGGCAATGAGAGGGAGAGGACAGTCATTGTTGTAAACTAGTGTGATGATGTCCCAGTTAACTTGAGGCATTTCTCTTGACTTGGGTTTGAGTTTAGATCTAGCCTTCCCCAGAGTCACTTCTTTTCTGTACCATGTTTCCTGATCAGTTGGTGCCTGGGTTTTACCTATTCTCCTAAACAGATATATTGTCTGGGAGCCTATTCCCCTCACAGGAACTGGCCTGGGAGTTCTGTTGATGACAGTGACCGTTGCTCTGAATTTCAGGGTTGGGTTAGTAGTTTTTATAGAAACCATTAAAAATGTAATTATAATTATGTGAATTATGCACATAATATGGATAATGCAAGTTGTTATTATTTTTAATACCCCTTCTCAGATGCAACTTGATAGAATGGAAGGACTATTGTACTTGAAGTTAGAATTCTCTGGCTTTATTCCTGGTCCCAATATTGCCTGGTTGCATGACTGACTAGGGGCAAGTCAGTTAACTTTCTGATCCTCGCTTTCCTGATTTGAAAAATAGGGATAATATTTGCACTATTTCTCTTATAGGGTTATTATGGGGAGAGTTTGATTAGGGGAATGTCATGGTCAGGCCCTCACTTTGGGAAAACAATTTTGGTAGCTGTGTAGACAATGAATTGGAGAAGAAATGATTTTTAAGGCATCGAGACCAATTTTAAGGCTATTTCAGTAGACCAGGCAAGAGGCAGTGAGGTTCTAAATGGACTTCTAGCCATATGAATAGAGAGAAGTGGATACATTTTACAAGGTGTTTAAGATAAAAACAAGATTTTGCTACTGACTGGATATGCAGTTAGGGAAAGTAAGAAGTGGAGGATAACACTGAAACTCAGAAATTTGTATATGACCTTTAATCTTTCAGACTGTTTTCTTTTGTTAGCTCATTATGCAAGCTAATAATGTTGTTCAAACAAAACAGAAAGGGAAGTATTCTGTAATTCCTTCTACCCATCTTTCCCAAATCAGAACATGAAAATACTATCTAAAATAAAACAAAAATGGCTTCAACATAGGACAGTGGGATGTGGCACTTTAGGTTTCACAAAGCACTTTTTGATAACAGTCCCTTGGGAGAGGGGGTAATACTAGTATTATTGTTCCCATTTTATAGAAGAAGAAACTGAAGCTTAGAAAAGTATGACTTGTTCATACTCATACTCTTAGTAAGCAGCAGAGGTGTGGGAGTCTAACCCATCTCTCTCTGGACTTAATATCTAGCACTTTTTTTTTCTACTGAAGTATACTTACATAAAGATCTATGAGAGAAATGTCGTAAATGAATTGACAGCTCAGAGAATCCTTTCTGGCACAAGTCAGCATATATTAAATAACTGCTAAGTGCCAGGCACTGTGCTAAGCATTAAGAATACAAAAAGAGGCAAAAAACAGGCCACACCCTCAAGCAGCTCACAGTCTAATGGAGTATACAACAAGCGAACAGATGGTACAAACAAACTGTATATTGGATAAATAGGAAATAATTAAAAGAGAGAAGGCACTGGAATTTAGGGGTTGGGAAATCTACATGATGTGAAGATGATATACATCTACATGATAATCTTGTATTCTGCCCTGATTGGGTAATACCATGAGTATTGTGTTTGGTTTTAGACACTACAGTTTTGGAAGGCCATTGATAATCTGAAGAATGTCTATAGAAGAGCAACCAGGATGGTAAAGGGCCTTGAGTTCTTGATTTATGAAGATAGTGTGAAGTTATTTGGAATGTTCAGCTTTGAGAACAGAAGACTGTTGGGTGGTTGGGAAGAAGGAGCAAACCTCAATTTAATAGCTGTCTTCCAGCAATCTAAGAAAGGGTATTTGTGTCGAAGAAGGTATAAGACTCAACTTTGTTTGGTCCCAGAGGGAAGTTCCAGGGACAGACGGGTAGAAGTTGCAAAAGGGTAAAATTTTAGAATTGTTGTAAGAAAATACATCTTAGCTATTAGAGCGGTTTAAAAATAAAATGAACTGTTTTCAAAGGTAGTAGCTTCTTCATCATGATAAATAGAATTTGCATCTTCCTCATGGTCCTTCTAGGGCCTGGAGGCACTTACTGTTTGTTGAATTGAAATTTATTGATTTGAATTTGCTCTTTTTTCTATAGGTTGGCGATTACCAATGCAACAATGACAGGTACTGTTCTTAAGATGACTGACCGGAGTCACAGGCAAAAGCTACAGCTGAAAGCCCTAGACACAGTGCTGTTTGGACCCCCTCTCTGTGAGTACTCCCTGGGGATTGGGCTGAAATCCAAGGGCATCATTGCTGGGGAGAAGAAGAGTAGCTGTTTCCTCAACCATCTGAACATTGGACACTTGGGGAGGCAAAGGAATTATCCTGTGTCCTGAAGTAGCCAGCAATTCAGTATCTTGGGTTGTTTTAGATTGTTGGACACAACATTTCAGTTTTAGCTGTATTAATAATAGAGACCTAGTATCCAAAGAGTGAGAGAGGTGATCATATTTGCTCTCCTTGCTAGCTTGTAGTAGTACTCGCTAGTTTTTGCTAGCTTCTTCCTGGAGCAAACTTTGTTTGTTCGGTTCTTGTGTATTTTGGAAAAGATATTGACACACTGATCATTAATATCAAGAGGTGCGTAAAAGAGATATATACTCGCTAAAGGTATTTGCTACTGTCTTGGAGGAAATTCAACAGAGTCTAGCCTGAGAGGGGGTTTCCCAGAGATGGTGAGGTTCTACAAATTGCTCTTGTTTGTGGGTGACATTGTACTGATTATTTCAACCCTTAGAATGTTGTAGTGATTCATAATTACTCTGAAGAGTTTGGCTTAACTATCCACATATGAAAAGCCAAATGGATAAAGAATGCCTGTCATTCAGACTATGATATGCAGTAAGATGAACAATCTGTGGAGCTTGTACATTTTTGCGCATGTATGTATGTGTATGTGTGTCTCCAAAGATTGGCAGATTGATATAGATTTATAGATGTGAAATATTATAATTCGACAATGGGTTGGGCATAGAATTGAACAGGAACAGGGGAGGAGGCTGGATTACCTTTGGGAAATTGTAAATTTCTTTTGTTGTCCTTTGGCTTCTCACTAAAACAAAGGCACATCTTTTTTATATGAATATTCTTCTGGTGGTGATATGTGGCTATGAGTCATGGTAACATACTGCTTGTTCAGTTAGTTCATTACAATGTCAAGAGAAATAAAATAAGAACCTAAGCACATTGGGTAGACCCTTCTGTGAAGAGTTTATGGAAGGCCATGAAATGTCAGAGGATGAGTATGGAGGGGTTGAAGTCTATATCATTGGAGCAAATACCCACAGAATGAGATTAGAAATCTATTTGAGTACTTTAGTATTAACATGCTATTACAGGTCTAGAGGAGAGTAAAGAGACCTAGTGCCAAATGAGTCCTACAGGAGGCCTGTTCCATCCTTCCAGATTTAGCCTGGAACACACTAGCTGGTTCTAGGCATTCCTTTTCATTAGCAAAGGTTGGGACGATCAAGTAAAACTTAGAGAAGGAAGTGAAACTAAACTTTGAAAGAGAAAACTTAGGTGCATGGTGAGGATAAATGAAGACATTTTAAGTAGGTTGAATGGTAAGATCAGTGCCACTTGGGGAGTAGGTCTTGACGTGATGTTTTCAGGGAATAATCCAGCTTGAATAAAGGCTACTTGTAGGAGAGTAGCAGAAAATAAGACTGGAAATTTAAGTTGGTTACAAACCATGGAAAGACTTCAGAAGCAATACTAATGGGTCTGGACTCTTTTAGAGGCTGTGGGCAATCATGTCAGGCTCCTATGCATTAGAGGGACATATCACTGTGCTGTGGAAAGGAGCCTCTGGGTTTGTGTGCATGATGAATAGAGATGGAGTGATTGGAAGGAAGGAGGCTGGGGAAGAAGCTGCTGTCATCTTATAGAGATAAGAGGGCATGGTGGGAAAGAAAGGGCTAGAAGCAAGAGATGTTTCCAGGTAAGGTTGATAGGCTTTGGTGAATAATTGGAATGGAGTAGGGGTGGGGAGAGAGTAAGGTTAATGACAATGTTTCAGGATTGGAGTGCTTTTACCTTGTGACATAGTTTGAGAGTATATGGACCAACAGTCTGATAAATGTTCATCCTACTTTGACTAGAGCCAGAGGCTTAGTTATTCCTTTCATTGAAGCTTTGTACAAGAGCTACTACAGCCTCTATTGGAGCCACTCAGCACTGTTCACTGCTCCTCCCACCCTCTTCTTCCCCCCTTTCAGAATGATAGTTGTCCTGGTTCTGCTATCTGGGTCCAAGCAGAATACTACGGTCAAACAGACTTATTCCTTCTTTCCCATAATAGTCCATTAGACAACAGTTTCTATAGATGTACTAAACTTTTCATGGACACGAAAGATTTATATCAGGAGCATGCTGAACATTTGCTCTTTATGTCCATAGAAAATCAAGCAAAGGGAAATGGTCTTATAAAATAAGTAAGATTGTAGACGTAAGAAGGAACTTCTTAACCATCTGAGGAATTAGACCTGTGCCAGCTGACCAAGTTTGACTGATGAGAATGTTCTTGGACTCTTTCAAAGAAAGAACAGTCACAGCCACTGGTATTTGGTTTTTAGAAATAACTTTTATGGACATTTTTTGTTTACATCATAGTTGTTTACAGAAATAACCGTCCTCCCTTACCCCATCCAAATGGAACTCTCTTAAAACAAAACAAAACAAAACCAAATTGAATTCTCTTTAGTAACAAAGAAAAAGAGTGAAGCAAAAATACCTACTATGGCAATTGTACCTGGAGAAGTATGTAACATTCTCCTCAGGTAGCCCCCTAAGTCTACCAAGAAGGAGGTGTATTTCATTATCTATTCTTTCTGGGACCATTATTTGTTTTCAGTTGCTCAGAGCTTAACTTCCTCTTACTGATGTTTTATTTATATTGTTTTAATCATTATGTATACTACCACATAGGATTTCCTTATCTCACTGTGTATCATTTCATACAACCCTTTCCATGTTTCTCTGGATTCTTCATATTCATTCTTAATGCATAACAAATTTCATTTACATTCTTATAACCACTGCTACTGCAGCCATTCCTCAGTTGATGAGTGCTCGCTTTGTTCCTAGTTCTTTACTACCACAGAAAATACTACTGTGGTTTTTCATATATCAGATCAAATTAACTTGTCTTGCAGGTTTTCATTGGCCTAGAACAAGGGGTGCCCCCCATTTTTTCAACTTTTGCACCTTTGTTCCTCTCAGAGTTTCATTTCCCCACCAAGTGTCTTCCAGGACAGGCCCTAGGGAAGTGAAACGTTGTCTTTCTTTGATAGGCCAACTTGTGCCATACGCTCACCTGAGGGCCAAGATTATTGGTATTTGTCGTTTAGGTGAATTTAGTGTGATTGATTGAAAGACCTTCAGTGTGGTCCTTGTTGAATGGAGGGACAGAACCAGTTATATCACCAGGAACTGTGCCCAGAGAAGCAGCTGGCACCAGAATGAAAAGGAAAAGCTTCTGTTTCTAATAGTCACACTGTCCACCAGGCTTTGGTTTTGTTTGCTAGATTGGTTTTTAAAGTTTTTAAATGTTTATGAACAACATATGTATCAACAGTTACCCACCCATCCACCATCTGCCTCTGCCCTTCTAGGGTCCTATGAGTCAGTTTCTTTCTCTGGGTCTCAGTTTCCTTCTCTGTAAAATGAAGGTTTGGACTAGATGATCTTAAACTCTGTGATCCAAAAATGTAGCAGGGTGCTGGAGGGAGGAAGCATGGCAGACAGTGGATTTACTTATTCTAGCAATAGAGCTGTAACAACTGAAATCAGCATCGACTCCTTAAGACACACTGGAGGTATCACATAGGGAAGTGACTTAACTTTAGGGATTTACCAGGTCAGTTGGGGAAGTAAGGTATTTATCATTGAAAGAGATGACATATACATACATATATACACATGTGTATGTATACACATATATGTGTATATATATATGTGTGTATATGTATATGTACATATACATATATACAGATATGTGTATGAAAAGTTAGTTGAATTTAGAACTAGAGCTGGAATCAACCTCAGAGGATAAGTGACTTGCCCAGTGATACACAGGTAGTAAACTTTAAGGTGGTGTTTGAAGCCAAGTCCTTCTCCTGAGAAGCCAGTGTACTTTCCATTATACCGTGCTGCCTTCCATAGCTAAAGGTAATGTGAATCATCCTAGGCCACAGTAGTACTTAAAGCTTTTACAGAGGAGGTGAGAAATGATTTGAGTATTAAAAGATGAGTTAGTGTGATAGAGTGGATGGATTCCTGGACTTGAAGTCAAAAGACTTGGATTTGTTTCCATACAAGCCATTTTTCTATTTTGAGCCTCAGTTTCTCAGTAAAATGAGGATCATAGACTTAGATTTGGAACAGACCTTAGAGGTCATCTAATATAGCCACCTCAGTTTACAGATGAGGAAACTGAGGCCTAGAAAAGTTAAGGCTTACCCAAGTAGTATGTAGTAGACTTGGGAGATAAACCCAGGTCTTCAATTCATTGGAAAGGTATGAAGAGATCACTTTGTAAATGTTAAAGTGCAATAGAAATATTCATAATCCTCATTATTATCTTTATTATGATTAGGCTGTGGATAAGAAGTGGAATGGATACTTCAGATGGAAAAGAAAGCTAAAAAGTAATCTCTTCCTCTTGAAATTTCTCATAACACTTTGCTTGGACTTCTTTGTTATACTTAACATATTTTCCTTTGCTTAATAGTTAACTGTGTACATGTTCTATCTGGCTGTTAAACTTTAAGTCCCTTGAGAGCTGGGGCTACCTCCTGTTTACTTTTTCTCCCTGTAGCTGTTTGGGCTCCAGACATACCAGGGACTTCATATATGTTTGTAAAGTAGAACTGAAGAACTTGAGCACAGACAGGTGGCACTAGGGACCTTGGCCTATGCAGACATTATGCAGAGATCAGACCAGGCTATGCATGTAGCACTGCTGTAGGGGAAGGATAGATAAAATGTACCATGACATGAGATTGGCTAGTTAAACTGTTGCCAGATTCTGGTATAATCAATACAGACCAAATACATCTATGTTTTGGTGATATGACATCTAGTAAGGAGTGATTGGAGTTGTCACAGAAAGCTTCCTGGAGGAGGTGAGTTCTGAGCTATAGATTAAAGAGTGTAATAAACCTTGTTTCTTGAGAATAGAGGTGGGGCTGGCATGGTGGTGGGAAAGAAAATACATCTTGCAGAGGTGTGGAAGCAGGCCTTAGGTTAGAAACTGAGGTGCCTCATTATAAAACAATCCCAGTATGAGTCACTGGCCTTGTAATAGAATGAGCCAGCAGTATGACATGGTAGCCAAGATAACAAATGCAGTTTTATATGTCGGTGCTGCAAGGATATTTGTGAATGCTCTCTACTAACATAGATCAGTTCCTTAGTGCCTAGAGGTCTTCATGAATTCCTATAGCCAAAAAATATCCATCTTCTAGTAGCCAGCCTTTTAGCTATGAAACTCACTCAGACTTAGCTTGGCTGATCCTTGAATGACAAACACAATTTATCACTGGGCCTGTACTTGAAGCTTTTCAAATTTGGTAGATTTTCTCTAGAGTTTAGTTGGCCTTTGAGAAACCAAGGTCACCCACATGCTGAAATGTGTTATCAGAGTAGAGCTTTCTTGGTTTGATGAAATCTGATCCTCTATAGGAATAAAGGATCCAAGATCAAGGGAGGTGGTAGCCCTGTAGTTTGCTGCCCTAGTCAGATCATGTTGAGAGTAATTGTGTTCAGGTCTAAACAACACATTTTAGAAGAGTCACTAACAGGATAGAACTTGTCTAGAGTAGGGTTTGGTTGCCTGGAAACATGACCACTGTTTTCAAATATCTGAAGGATAATCAAAAGGAAAACACAATGGTTGTTTTCCTTTGTGCCCAAAGAGGACCAACATAACATCGCTGTGTTGGGGTCAAAGTACAATGGTCCATCTGTGGCTGATGAGACCAGTACATGCTCAGAAGGTTCTGCTACAGATTGGGCGCAAATAATCCATATGAATATATGGAGTGAAGATGTTTCCCAATTTGTGCATCTCACATTTCTTTTCATCTACCGCAATTCTGCTTTGCTCATAGAGCACAGCAACTTCTTTGATGTGAACGTGCCATACTGGATGGTCCTGTGCCAGTGCCTCCCATGTCTCACAATTGATGCCAAAGTTCTTCAGAGAGACTGTGAGAGTGTCTTTGTATCACTTCTTCTGACTTCTGTGTGAGTGCTTGCTTTGTGTAAATTCTCTGTAAAATAGTCTTTTAGACAAGTGTATGGCGTTTGAACAACATGGCGCCTCAACCCCATTGGAGTTGCACTCTGCAGCAGAGTTGGAATGTGTGGCAGTTTAGGTCAAGAAAGAACCTCAGCGTCCAGTATCTTATCTTGCCAGGTAATCTTCAAAGTCTTCCTAAGACAATTCAAATGGAAGTGATTCCGTTTCCTGGCATAATGCTGGTATGCTGTTCAGGTTTCACAGGCATATAACGATGAAGTCAGCACAACAGCTCTGTAGACCTTCAGTTTTGTAGGCAGCCTAATACTTATTCTTCTCTCCCACACTTTTCCTTTGGAGCCTTCCAAACACTGGCCTATCTCTGGCAATGTGTATGTCAACCTCGTCATCTATGTGTACATCTCTGGAAAATATACTGCCAAGGTAAGTGAACTTATCCACAGTGTTCACAATTTCTCCATTTGCTGTAAACAATGGTTCCATGTATGGATGGTGTGGTACTGGCTTCTGGAGAACCTCTGTTTTCCTGATATTATCAGGCCAAAATTAGCACAAGCAACAGAGAATTGATCCATACTCTGTTGCATCTTAGCCTCAGAGGCTACATTGAGTGCACAGTCATCTGTGAACAAAAAGTCACTCACCAGCTCTCCCTCCACTTTAGTCCTGGCTTGTAGCCTTTTCAAGTTAAATAATTTGCTGTCATTGTGGTAGCTGACCTTAATGCCTTTTTTGTCCTCATTGAAAGCATCCAACAACATTGCTGAACACATCATGCTAAAAGCCATGGGAGCAAGCACACGACCCTGCTTCATTCCATTGGTAACCAGGAAAGTTTGAGAGCATTGTTCATCATTCAGAATCCGTGCAAGCATGCTGTCATGAAACTGGCATACAATACTGATGAACTTCTCTGGGCAACGAAATTTCACCATGATTTTCCACAAGCCCTCGTGATCGATGGTATTAAAGTCCTTGGTTAAATTAACAAATGTTTTGTACAGACCTCTGTTCTACTCCCAGCATTTCACTTGGAGTTGTTGGGCAACAATAATTCCTTAGCCCTTTCTGAAGCCACACTGGCTCTTTGGTAGATGACCATATTTCAGGTGAAGGATCAGCTAATTAAGTATGACTCTGGCAAGAATCTTGCTGGCAGTGATTAAGAGAGAGACCATGTGTGCCCCACCCCATCCAATCCTGTGATTGTCATAGGACAACCTATTTCTGACAATGGAGGCATCCTTGAACTCCTGGGGGATAGCTTCTTCTTGCTATAAAACTTGGAAGATTTCAGCTTTTGTATGAGCAGTGGGCTCTCCACCTTGTAAATCTCTGATGGAATAAAATCAACATCAGGTGCTTTGCTGCAGGAGAGGAGCCTAATGGCATTCAAAATCTCTTCTTCAGCCGGAAGCTCTGCTAGAGAGGGATTGACTTCAACTTGAGGTATATGGTCAGTGGTTTCAGCATTGTTTCCTGATGTTCTGTCAAGAACATTATGGAAATGTTTAACCCATCTCTCCAGGATTATGTCCTCGTCACTATTCAATGCACCTCCTTCAGTGCTGAGGAGTTGAGATGCATCGGAGGTCTTTGGCCCATAAATAGCCTTCAAGGCATCATAAAAGTACTTTGGATTGTTATTATCAGTGTAAAACTGAATTTTGCCTGCCTTCTTACTGAGCCAAGAATACTACAAATCTCTAAGCTCCACTGACACTTTACTTTTGATGGAGTTAAACACTGCCTTCTTCTTTGATGGAGTTAAACACTTGCTGTCCTAGGGACGAATGAACTATCTTGAGGGTAAACCCTGTGGAGTTCTCGTTTTTTGTTTAGCAGCTTCAGAATTTTTCCACCATTTTTGTCAAACCAGTCTTGACATTTGCAAGTGTTCTGGTCCAGATGAGCAAATGCAGTGCTGTACACCAGATACCTGAAAGCTGCTTGCCCCTTTTTTGCTTCACTGTTGCCAACCATATGTTGGCTCAGCTTCCCCTCCAAGTTAGCAACAAATTGTTCATGTTTGGAGAAATGTTTTCTAATCTGTTCATCTTCCATGTCACCTTAAATGGAAGACAGTGTTGGTGATGAAAAGGTCATGAGATGCACAAGTCTTCTGTAGTGACCGTTGTTGTTTCCGACTCCATTCCTCCCAAGGATTCCCTGCCATCTCTGATAGTTTGTGCCCACTTTGGTGTTAAAGTCACCCAGAATTATAAGCTTGCCCTCTTTTGGCACATTGATGATGAGCATCTCCGTATCTCCATAACATTTTTCTTTGACCTTCTCAGGGTTCATCATGGTGGGAGCATACTGATGATGGTGGTGTGGGTGCTTTCCTGCAAGTGGCAATCACGTTGTTACAAGCCTGTTGTTGACTCTTTTGGGGAAGCATACCAGCTTGTTGACTAGATTAGTTTTGATTGCAAGACCTATGCCAGCTTCACAGTGCTCCCCATCACTGCAGTCACTTCAGAAAAACATGTATCAAACTCTGACTTTAGTAGGCGTGTCTTCATTTGCTAGCCTTGTTTTACTCAGGGTTTCTATTCAAATGTGATACCTCCTGAGTTCTTTCACAAAAAGTGCTGTTTGTCTTTTAGGTCTGCTGCATTTTGTGTTGTCTATAAATGTGTTCACATTCCATGTACCAATGGCGAGTGAAATCATGTTTGCAAAAGTTTTTGCACATTTTTTATGTTTTGACCACAGGTTAGGATCCCTGCCTGCTGCAATAAGCAGGTCAGGGTTAGGTGAAACAGACAATTTTTAGGACACCTTTTCTAAACCCTCACACCAGGAGGTGAACAATGCAAGCCTTGAAAAAGGCTGCTCAAACACCCAGGGGACTGCTGCATCCCACTGCTGCTTCAGTCCAGTGAGAAGATGACCCTGTGCCCTGAGCCACCTGTGTGCAGGGTTGTCACTGTGTATCCACACCTACTGCTTCCGTCACTTGCCTGTCAACACAGGACTTTGAAGTAGGTAGTAAAAATGGTAAAATGGTATGAGTGATATCTTTTGACTCACACATAAATTGGATTTTAATGTGGTAGAGTTGTGTGAAGTTGTTGGCCTCACTTCTTCCAGAATCATCAGAGTTCTGTGGCAAGACAAAAATCAAGATGACTGGATGGGTGGATCAGGATGCTGTGGATGACCTTGGCATCTTTGATGTCTAACCAGGCTCTAAGTTTTCCACAGCACCTGCTTCTCAGTCTTCATGGCCTGTTGGAACAAATTTTCACATCCAAGGAAAATGAAATTCCCTCACTGTATCTGAAATATTGTGGTCACTTTGGGGTGCGTTTGGGGACAAGCTAAAGTTCCTCCAGGGGATGAGATGAGGATCAGAAACCACTGATAGTGGGGGTTGATTGAAGGAACAGTAGAGACTGAATCTTGATAAGGGAAGACTTGGAGACTCATTATAGGAGACTGATTCAGGTGTTTGAACAACTGTTCTATAAAGAGGCACAAGACTTGTTCTGCTTCTTACAGATGTAGTAGTTGGGATTCCTAATCAGATATGGACTAGTCTTGATGACCTCTGTGGTCTCTTCCAACTTGAAGTGTTTTTATAGGGATGTGTGAATATAAATACTTGTTTATGTATATGTTTCACAAGGCAGAACTAATAACAATGGATGGAAGTCTGAGGGAAATGGGTTGTGGTGTAAGGGAGAGCTTTCTAAATCACTGTCTTCTACTGGATGTGCTGCCCTGGGAGAGCAGGTGTGCTTTCTTTGCTTTGCTGACAGTGGAGACTCATACACCTGTCAGGGAAAACTCTGCTTTATGCTAGGTCCTGGTCCAGAGGCTCCTTAGATGGAATCAAAGCTAATTAGCCTCTGTGTCTAGAAGCCAGGAACTGGTCAATGGCATCAAGAGAGAACCAGAAGGAGCTGCTGACCATGGGTTATACCCAGCCCCCAAACCCAGCATCTCTGGAGTAGAAGCCAGAAGAAAGAGAGTACAAGATGTTGGTTTTAGTTGTGAAAGCTCATCTCCTACCTGCCTGGTGTCTTTTCTTTTCATGTATCTTTTCATTCTAGCTGTTCCTCCTCCCTGGCCTTATTTCACTAAACCCAGAAATAGAGAAGCTATTGGGCAGGATTGGGATGGCTTTGGCATACAGATCATCTTCCTAATAACTGCTTCCTATAGCATCTAAGCACAAACCATCTGTTCAAGGAGTGTCTCTGTCTGTGCTCACTGGAGTTTGGTTCTGTGCCAAACTCTCCTCCCTACTCCCCTGCACCTCTGAGTGGGTTGGTCCCCTTTACAATAGTTACTTGTCTGTCACAGTCTAGGCCTCCAGCAGCTAGCAGCCAAGAAGTTGATGAGTGAAGGAATTATTGCTGCATCTCTGGGCCCATCCTAGTCTCCTGACTTCGACCTGCTTGACTGAATGTTGGCCAAGATCAAATCACTGCCTCCCTCTTGACTCCCAGAACTTGGCTTTAGGAACCTGGCTCCTCTGTTTCTGAACACTGCGCTTTCTCATTCTGTTGCATTGTCAGTACAGAGAGTCTGTTCTCCTTGGGGTCTACTTTGATTGCCACCTTATAAACTTGCAGATTGATAGATTTTTAGCACTAGAAAGAAATATAGATTATGTAGTGTGACTAAGATCTCAAAGCCAAGGAATCTACAACTACAACTCAAATCCAGGTCTTTTGACTTCAAATGTAGGACTCTTTGTATTATAGTATGCTTTTTTATTTTGCCCACAAAGAAATGCCCTTTATGAACCATAAATGTTATATAGCTAAGTTGTTATTATTACTACAATGCCCTGCACCAGGGGTGGGGAAGCTGCGGCCTCTAGGCCACATGTGGCCCTCTAGGTCCTTGGGTGCAGCCTTTTGACTGAGTCCAAGTTTTATAGAATAAATCCTTTTATTAAGGGGGTTTGTTCTGTGAAGTTTGGACTCAGTCAAAAGGCTGCACTCAGGGACCTAGAGGGCCACATGTGGCCTAGAGACTGCAGGTTTCCCATCCCTGGCCTACATTATTCTTTCTTCTTGGAACTATAACTACACATATAGTCAGGACACAAATTCATATTGGATCTGCAAGAGTTTAGGTGTGAGTCTTATCTCAGAGCCAGATTGTAAAGTTCTTGGAAGCAACAGACACCCAACAGACTGATGGGGCAGTAATGGTCCCTTGCCTCTGACACAAAGTCAGCAAAGACCATAGTCTTAAGCATCTGTATCAGGAAATCACTTTTCATCATCTGAAGGTCAAAGAATTCTACCTGGGGAATACATGAAAGCTTTAGACAACCCTAAACTCAAGTTCCTAAGGACAGACATCTGTCAAATCCTGTTCCCAGAAACTATTAGACACCTTAGTGCTCTTCCCATGAGATATCTGCTGCCTCAAATATCCTCCCAAAGACAAACACCCTCCACATTACTTTTGGGACCACCAGAAACCTAATTCCAGAGGACATATTATACACCTAGTTCCACTCCAGGAAGCAGATAAATCCCACCCTTGGAGCAATAGATTATTATTCCTGCCTTTTCAAGTGCCAAGTCCTGTGATGATGGATGATAACCCCTCCAGGCTCTCTTAAATGTATTTGTGTGTCTTCTGTCTTCCTTCACAACATTATACACTGGACTGGCTCAGAATGGCCTTTAATTTGGGCTTATTAGACATACTAATTGAACTAGTATGCCCTTGATGATAATATATGCATATCCTTTCTCCAAGGTTGAGTTGAGTTTGACTGGGAAGCACTGTTCAGTCACGATACAGTGGAAAACATACTGTACTGAAAAAAGACTTTATGTACCTTAGACCAGCAAAGGGTCAAATCCTAGAAAACATGATGGTGATCTTTAAATATTAGGGTTGTATAAAAGGAAGCACAGCCCCAGACTTGCTGTATGCTTTTGGGTAAGTTTTTTTTTCTCTCTGGACCTGTTTCCTCTTCTGTTGGATAAGTTGATCTCTTAAGAGCCCTAACATTCTATGGTCTTTTCATTCTTATATAGCTGGGTGTGTTCTTGGGTGTTTTCAGATCTGGCAGCCAGCCTGATGGTAAATATTTTTGTATTTTTCTACTGACGCTTGTTAAATGTGAGTCTTCAAAACTGCAGTTAGCATTTAAAGGGGAAAAAACCAAGATGATTGCTGATGGTCTTCAGACATTTTCAGGGCTTGTCCATTAACATGCCTGAGAAGCAGTACTTAGTGCTCAGACCTTTGGCTTTTGGTTTTAGTTACATAGGCCTGCTGCCTCACTATCTTGGGGAACTGATAAGGTATCATTCTCAAGATGCCCCTGTGTACTGTGTTCCTTGCTGTCAGAATGTACTATCAACTTTCTCTGTTCCAGTCCAAACACAGCCATACCATTGCTTTGAATATGAAGAGCTAGAGAGCAGCTGGTATGCCTGCTGTTCAGTAAATGGGACAAGCTGTTCCATTGAATGCTACCTTTTCTTTCTCCTTTGTGTCTCTTTGCCTTCTTTCCCATTGTTGTGGGCTCTGGATGGCAGAGAATCTACTTCTCACCTCTTCCTGTTTCTGCTCTTCCCCTTGGGAGTCAGAGCTTAGGGTTTTTGTAGCCTGAAGTAAAAAACTCTTTTGCATATCCTCCCTAGCTAGTCAATGAACTATAGAAACCTCCTCAAGAAATCATAGGATTAGAACCAATAAGGATCTTTGGGATCATCTAGTCAAACACCTTCATTTCATAGTTGAGGAAATTGAAGCCTAGGAAGGTTGAAATGCTTTACCCAAGGTCCTCCAGGGAATAAGGTGCAGAGCTGGGACTCAAATCCAGGTTCTCTGATTCCAGATCCAGTATTTTTTCCAATATACCACAGAAGACAGGGTTATTTAGGTTGGGTTTGTGCCATCTCCTGTCCTTACCTCCAAGAGAGCTTCCACTCTTAAGACAAGGTCAATGTAGATGTAGACACACATAGTAAAGGAGGCTGGTTTATCCTTTTTTGAAGATTGTGTATTGGGAGTTATGATAATTGGAAGTCTTTTTCCTCAGATACTCTTTAACTGAATTCACAGTTGTGAACTTTAGGAGTAGTAGTAAGAGGGGGAATGTAAAGAATGGTTGGGACTAAAACCTTAATAACTCAGTGAAAATCAGTCTTCACAGTAAAGGGGAAAGATGACCCAACTGGATTTGTCATCAAAGGACCTGGATTTGAACCATTATTCAGTTATTGCTACTGAGGTTCCTTCCAGCTCATACTCTCTTCTTAAGACCCAGTTCAGGTACCACCTTTTCCAGAAGGTCTTCTCTAATCTTGCACTGTTCCCTTGAAACTACATAACACTTTGTCTACCTAATGCATTTATCATGTATTATTTTGTCTGCGTGTTATTGTTATCTGTGTATACATATATATATATATATATATATTTTTATCTATATCTCACCTTCCTACTAAACTATGAATCTCTCCCTTATCTACACCTTGAAGCTCACCTGGCTGATTTCAGGGCTCTGCACACAATAAGCTCACAATAAGCTTCAATTTGTTTTTAAATTTTCCATGTGTGACTGACATTTAGCAAGTCCTTTCTCTTCTCTGAGCCTCAATTTCCTTACTTATAAACTAAAGGACTTGGAATAAATTATCTTTAAGGTTCATTCTGGCTCTAAATCCTATGATCATTTCTTTGTACACACTCTCCAACCTTTGAACCAAAACAGTGGAATGGAATGGATGGGAAGGAATGGGGTTTGTTAAGAGGAAGACTTTTTTCATGGAAAGGACAGACCAATTCTCCCTTGGCTGGAACAGCAGAGACAACAGTGACACTGGTGGTGCTTCTTCCTATTAGCTGCTGAAAATCCACCAACAAATTAGCTTGCTATGACATGCTTAGTGTGGAGAAAAAGAGTTTTATTAATGCCTTATATTTTTATATCATCATCATTTCTAGAAGTACTCTTATCACCCCCTCCCCATTGATCCTTCACTAATAATAAAGAAAATAAGTTAAATAAAAATGCCCATTACAAGTCTGACAATTTCTTTTTGCCATAAGTAATCTCCCACCCTCTCTGCTAAGAGTAAGGAAGTATATTTTATTATCTATTCATCAGGACCATTGTTCATTTTGTATGATCTCTTCTTTGCTGACTTTTTATGATCACTCCTTCCTTTCTTAGATGCTCATTATTTGTTGTTGTTCAGTCATTCAGTTGTGTCCAACTCTTCATGACCTCATGGGCTATAGCACACCAGGACTCTACTATCCTCCCCTATATCTCAGAGTTTGTCCAAATTCATGCTTGTTGTTTCCATGATACCATCTATCCATCTCATCTTTTGTGCCCTTTTTCTTTTGTCTTCAGTATTCCCCAACATCAGAATCTTTCTCACTGATTTTTGTCTTCTTATTATATGACCAAAGTATTTAAGCTTCAGCTTCAGTATTGATCTGCCACCGAATAGCCTGAATTAATTTCTTTAAGTATGGACTGATGTGACCTTCTTTCTATCTAAGGGACTTTCTCCTCTAGCACAATAATTTAAAAGCATCAGTTCTGTGGTGCTTACTTTCTTTATAGCCCAACTCTCACATCCATACATTGCTAGTGGAAAAAACCATACCTTTGACTATATGGACCTTTGTCAGCAAGACATTGTCTTTGCTTTTTAGTATGCTGTCCACATTTGCCATAGCTTTCCTTCCAAGGAGCAAGTGTGTTTTAATTTCATGGCTGCAGTTGCTGTCTACAATGACCTTTGAGCCCAAGAATATAAAATCTGATATTGCTTCCATTTTTTCTCCCTATATTTGCTAGGAATTGATGGGACCAGTTGACAAGTCTTTAGTTTTTTTGATATTAAGCTTCAAGCCAGCTTTTACACTCTTCTTTCACCCTCATCAAGAGGCTTCTTCACTTCCTGCCATCAGAACGGTATCCCTGCATATCTGAGGTGTTTATTAACCACCCCTTTAATAATACTTTCTAGAATTTTGCCACTGGCCCATAATGTTCCATCTCTATTGCTTCCCCCTTTGAAAGTTGGGATATTTGCTGTTCAGTATTATAGTGCCACTCTTACTTCATGATCTTTCAAAGATTCCAGGCACCAGATAATAAACAATGATAGTTAACTTTACATAGCACTTACTATGTGCCACAGTGTAAGGTATGTTCAGGGAGGACTGGTACCTCTTGCATGATGACTGCCAAGCCCTTTTCAGAGCTGCTTTCCACCTTTGGTGTTCACCTGTTCCACCCAACTCTCACCTGTGGCTCCAAGAAGCTGTAGCATGCTCAGTGGCAGATGGGCTAAACCAAGTTAAGGGTAACCAAGGGGTCTCAAACCCATTGGCAAGTTGGGGGGGGTGTCTACCCCAATCATGTGAAGACTTCCCCTGGTGGAATGGGTGGATGAGAACAATTTGTTCTAATGGCCATGAAGGCAGATGAAGCAGGCACTGTGGAGCCAAGCTCAGAGCTTGGTTAGACATCGATGATGCCAAGGTCATCTACTGCATCTTGAGTCATCACCAGTCGTCTTGATTCTGTCCTGTCACTAGACTGTGATGACTCTGGAGGAGAGAGGGAGGCTGACGACTTTGTGCTACTCTGCCTCACTTAAATACAATTTATGCATGAATCAAAAGACATCACTATGTGCCAAACACTGTGCTAAGCTTTATACAATTGTTCTGTCATTTAATCCTCACAACCCCAAGTTATAGACGAGGAAAATGAGGCTGATATTAAGTGACCACCCCAGGTCACACAACTACTAAGTATCTGAGGCTGGATTTGGAGTTAAGTCTTCCTGACTCCATGCCTGGTGCTCCATCAGTCACTATGTCACTTAGCTGGGATTAGAAGCCCCATCTGCCAATTGTTTAAGTGCCTGAGGATGTGGTTCATCTAAACTAGGTGACTTGAACTCATCAGACAGAGCTAGGTATTCTGTTACTGTTTCCTTATTTATTTTTCTTATTAACTCCAAACCATATCCATTCTGTCTTTTCCAGGGGAAAGATTATTGTTCTTGGCAGAGAAAACAGAAACAAAAGAAGAATCGAATATCTTTGTCTTTTCTCTCTTCAGTTATCATCTCATCTACTTCAAGTTGTTCCTTTCTTCCAGTTCCCCCTCCCTAAAAAACAAAACCAAAAACTAACTGCATCCTTTTTGTTATACTGGAAGCAAGGAGGAAGCAATCTAAGGAAGCAGGAAGCAACAGGCCTAGCTCCTTGAGAGTTAGGGTCCGGTTCATACTTCTCAGACTACCTTTCAAGGCTCTTTGTGATCTGCCTTCCTTTCTGACCTTATTATTTTCTGTTGTTCTCCCTACATACTCCATCCTCCAGACAAAACTGGACTGTTTTTATCCTTGTTCTTCCCATTCCTGCACCTCTGATAACATTGTTCCTTATTCCTAAAATGCCTTGCCCTCTGCTCTTACCTTTCCATAACTACATTTTTGAAATCTCACCCATTCTTCATGGTCCAGCTCAGGAGCCGCATCTTCTAGAAAACTTTAAACTTTCCCTTCACTTGCCAGTCCTTCTCCTGCTTCCAGGCCAAAATTAATCTCACATTTTCTGTCATATTTCCTGGCAAAATCAGGATTCAAAATGAGCTCAACAGGTTAGAACACTGGGACAAATCTTGTAAGATTTGATAAGATAGAGATAAATGTAAAACCTTTCACTTGGGTTAAAAAAAATCAACTTCATAGTTACAAGATGAGGGAGGCATGGCTAGACAGCAGTTCATCTGAAAAGGATTTAGCAGAAGTATTTGATGGTGTATGAGCTGAATATGAGACAACCATGTAATATGGAAGCTAAGAAAGTAGTAAAATCTTAGGCTGCATTAAAAAAAGCCTAACATCTAGAACAAAGGCAGTGAGAGTCCTGTTATACTTTCTCCTGGGCATACCACATCTGGAATATTGCGTTCGGTTTTGTTGTTGTTCAGTCATTTCAGTTGTGTCTGACTCTTTGTGACCCCATTTGGGGTTTTCTTGGCAAAGATTCTAGAGTGATTAGCCTGACATTTCCTTCTCCAGATCATTTTACAGATGAGGAGCTAGCCAAACAGTTCACACAGCTGTTAAGTTTCTCAGTCCGGATTTGAGCTCAGGAAGATGAGTCTTCCTCACTCTAGCCCTGCCCATTTGGGTTTTTCTTGGCAAAAATGCTGGAATGGTTTGCGTGCCATTTCCTCCAGATCATTTTGTGGATGAGGAACTGAGGCAAACAAGGTTAAGTGACTTTCCCAGGGTCACACAGCTAGGAAGCGTCTCAGTCTGGATTTGAACTCAGGAAGATGAGTTTTCCTGCCTCTGGTCCTGGTGCTCTATCCACTATGCCACCTAGCTACCCATGTTCAATTTAGGGAGCCACATTTGAGCTCTGTACTCACATTGAGCTCACATACTGAGCACAGTGTCATAGTACTGATAAGCTAGCTAGAGAACATCTAGAGGAGTACAACTAAGATAGTGAAGGGCTTCAATTTCATGCCATGTGAGAATGAAAAGAAAGAAATGAAGATGTTTGGCCTGGAAAAGAAGACACAGTTGGGGTGAGATAACCATCTTCAAATACTTGAAGATGTGTCACATGACAGAGGGATTCTGTTTGTTCTGCTTGGGTCCAGAGCTAAGAATGATAGATGGAAGCAGCAAAGATGCAAGTTTAGGTTTGATACCAAGTAAGGAAAAATTTATAATAATTAGTTGTTCAAAAGTAGGATGACCTGCCCCAAAATGTGGTGGGGGCATCTGTCCTTAGAGTTCTTTAGAGGATGGGTGACCATTGATCAGATGTTATAGAAGGAATTCTTATTCAGTTATGGGTTATATTGGATGCCATATGAGATCTCTTACAATTCTGAGATTTTCTTATTTTATAGCACTGGGTACTCCTATGTAGTTACCATATTCCATTTTATATTAATTACTTATGTATGTTTTATCACTCCTACTAGATTATGAGCTTTGTCGGGGTAGAGCTTATGTATCATTTACCTTCCCCTGTACTGATCAGTTTTGTACTGTGATTACATGAACTCTTAATTAGCACTTGTTTATTTGAAGTAACTTAAATCTTGTTGGAAAATGAGACATAGACACACAAAAAGTTCAATAACAATACAAGATTGTGAGGAGATGGTGGATGAGGTACCGAGAAGGAACACAAGCACTCAAAGATCATAAGTCAAACAGTTTATTACTCACAGACATACAAACATAGTCTCCCCAACTTTTCAGTCCTATAGGTAAACACATGTATAGGAATATGGTTAGATTCATACCATGCTTGAGAGCCCAGAACTACTCTCAGTCTGTGCCCTTACATCTGATTGTTTTTGCTGGGAGATTGACAAGGGCTAAGTGTGAGGAGGACCTTAGGCAAAGTCATTCAGTGGGTGGCCCAGATTGCGATGTCCCTCTTTCCCTCTTATTGATCACAGGGGCATTATGATTGGGAAGATTTGCTAGCTTTATATACCTGGGTTTGATGAAGTTTGGTAAGCTGATTATCATCAGGAGATCTTTATTTTCCTTGAAATGAAGCTGATTAAACCATTTATTAGGTACATAGGAATTTCCTGGTACGTAGGTGAGTTAATCAGTGGTCAGTCATGGCATCACTTCTGTCACCTATAGCCTAGCAGTAGTCTAATCCTTGTAGATATATGTATATATATCCAGTAATTCAAAACAACAGTATAAAGAATTACACAACCATAGAAGCTAAGAGTTAGAAAGAATCATTCATTGAGTCTGACAAAATCAGCATTGTGCGTTAGCTTTATCAGAAATTTTCCTTTCAGAAGGTATTAGCAAGAATGCAGCTGGTGACAGAGATGTCATTTTCTGACACTACCATGTTACCTGAAATCTGTTACCTGTAACATTGCACTTCTGCCTTCTGGGGTCAAGAAAGAGTAAGTCTTACCCTACTGTTATATGAGAGCCCCTTGGATATTTGAAAACATTAATACCTCTTCCCTCATCAGTCTTCTCTTCAGGTTAAATATCTCTAGTTATGATAACTGCCCATAATAGAACATGGTTTAGAGTCCATTCCCCATCTTGCTTGTCCAACTCTCTGGTACACTATTATTTATCAATGGTTTTCTTAAAATGTGACAGTCAAAAGTAGTCAAAATACTCCAAATCTTTAAGTTCCCTTCTAGCTCCTTCTAGCTGGCTGTGTGCTACATGTGGTATGACCAGGGTGAGATACAGTATGGTTTAATCTTCCTTCTAGTCACTAGACTTTTTTTTCATCTGGATTGCCCTTGTCCACAATTGCCTGGGAGCCCATTGTTTCTACCTGCCCTCCAGGATGTCAACATCCTCAGTTTGACTCAGCCTCCAACTCTGCCCCATCTCCCTAAGTCAGTCTCTCTGAGCAAGTGGACCTGTCTGTTGTCTCCCCTTGAATGTTAACCATATTGTCTGAAGTTCCTGTTTGAGACTTGTCCTCTAACTACCAGCAGCCTGTAAGCTATAGTAGGTTCCTCTTCTCAGGATTGACTTAAGTTGATCTTTTCTTGACAGGTGCTCTTAATTTTCTTTCTGCATCCCACTAGCTTCTGTTCCTCCCCGCCCCCCAACATGTACTATATTGTCTCACTTAAGCTTTATCTTCTGTAATTTTGTCTTTGTGTCTTGCCTCTACTTTGGCCTCCTTTGTGAAAATGATTCTGAGTATCTCTTGAGGCATTCTGGTGTTACCTCCTTCCTCAGAACCCAATTAGCCTTATGTCACTTGAGGTCTTCTGTTTGTAGTAGAACAAAACACATATGAGATGGATAAAAAGTTTATATGTTGTAGTAGAAAAAAGTGTTGGACTGGGAGACAGAAGACCTGGAGTCTAATTGCAGCTTGGCCAGAGGACTTCTCTGGAATTTTGGGCAAGTCATTTCTTCTTTCTGAGATTGTTGCATTCTACAGTTATCCAGTCCTTATTATTTGCAGAGTGGCATGCTACATACTGAAGTTAACACAAAGATAAAAAGAGGATCCAACAGTCTCGTAAGAGATATGTTACATGCAAAGATACATATATTAGAATAAATAATGGAATGGTAACTAGATGGGAGAAGTATAAAAGTCCAATGAGATCAGTTGTGGGAGAAAGCACTTGTAGCTGGAAGACTTCCTGGAGAAGGTGTCAGCATACCTGAGCCTTGAAGGATCTGAGTAAGATTTAGATCTATGTAATGAGGTCTTAGACTAGATAATCTTTTAGGTCCCCTCTGTCTCTGGTATAGACCAAAGATTCCGTGATTCTATATGATCCTTGCCCTCAAGAAGTTTGAGGTCTATTTGGAGAGCCTCCACACAAAGTTAACAGTATCAGAGATATCACAGGATTGTGCAGAACTCACTACTGAACAAGTGAATATTGTAAATAATTGGAGGAGGGACAGAGCTATGGGGGCCAGGGTGATCAGGGAAGGTTTCCTAGAGGAGGGAAGACTTGAACTGGAGGATTCACAGTGGTTAGGGGAAAGCACTGCTGGCATGAATACAGTGCAGAGTAGTTTGGATTCTTGGTCTGTCTGGTTTCTTTTCCATGTTTTAAGTCGGAGACCTTGAGAGAGCTGTTAGTTCTGTAGCCTTTGACCCAGGCTTACCTGAGAGAATAGTGAGGGGTCAGAAAGTATTGTCATGAACACAGTTTTTTGTGGTCTTGTGACACAGAGTTGTCATTGTCTGACACTTCTGTGTTCTCTGTGCTCAAGTCATCAGGTAGCTAACTTAGAGGGGAATGCAGAGAGACCCAGAAAGCAACTCAGGAATAATAGATTCCCAGAGCCATGCTGACTTGTCACACAAGTCTCATTTGGTGTACTTTTGCTCTCTCTCTCCCCCTTCTGTACCATCAGCTCTGTACCCAAAATGTCACGGGCCAGGCTGTAGCAAGAAACCATTAGCCAGACCAGAGTGTCTAACCTGTTCTCTGCCACTTGCAGGCATCCTTAGATGTGGGAGAGAGGGTGATATGTTCAGAGAACTGTTGATAACAGCAGCTACCTTCCTACTCACTATTCAACAATCTGTTCTCCCCAGTTGTGTTAACAGGAGGTGAGATTTAAGGGTACAATTTCCTAATGAACAGATCTATTTGGTTCTCTATGGTAGGTTTTTTTTTTTGCTTCATTTAATATTTTATTTTCCCCTAATTACATGTAAAAACAATTTTAAACATTCATTTTTAAAAATTTTCAGTCCCAAACTATCTCCTTCTCTCTCTTTCCCCTCCCCGCCATTGAGAAGGGAAGCAATTTTATATAGGCTACATATGTGCAGTCATGTAAAACATATTTTGATATTAATCATGTTGTGAAAGAAGATACAAACCAAAAAAAGGAAAATAAAGTTTTTTTAAAAGCATGCTTCTATCTACATTCAGACTCTGTCAGTACTTTCTCTGAAGATGGATAGCATTTTTCATCATAATTATCTGGATCATTGTATTGCTGAGAATAGCTAAGTCTTTTACAACTGATCATTTTGCAGTATTGCTTTTACTGTGTATACTGTTCTCCTGGTTCTGTTCACTTCACTTTGCATCAGTTCATGTAAGTCTTTCCAGGTTACTCTGAGAGTATCTTGCTCATTATTTCTTATAGTACAATAGTATTTCCTCATAACTATATATTTGTTCAGCCATTCCCTAATTGATGGGCATGCCCTCAATTTCAGTTCTTATGGCAGAGAGATTTTTATGGAGATTTCAGCTCCATAAAAAGAAAAGTTTCCTAACAAAAGCTATCAAGAGGTGACATGGGCTCCCTCAGGAGATTGTCGAGCAGAAGGTAGATGGCTTTTTATCTATGGGTTGTGTAAGGAATTATTCTTCAGTTCTAGATTGGAATAGATGTCTTAGAAGATCCCTTCCAATTCCAAGATCCTGTGATTGTCCTTTTGTCTCTTTCCTGAGCTCTAGTCCCACATCTCCAACTATTTTTTTTTAGCTATTCCAGATATTTTAATAAGAGTTCTATAGAAAGCATTTAAAACACCACTTTGTGAGGATCAACTCCATTGGAGAGAGAGAATACAGAATGTAGGTAGCCACAGAGCTGAGGAATTTTCTTGATTTGGGGCAGGATCTGAGAGTCCACTGTTTTCTGATCAGCCTTGCGCTTCTCTGTCATCTTGTATTTCTCTTTTTCTGTGTCAAAAATCTCTCCTTCTTAGTGTCTAGGTTTACTCAACGTCTTCGTGCTTGAAGTAAGCAATAATAAGATGATTTGGAATTTTTATACCTGAAAGGTTAACCCTGGTAGAGGTGGCAGTGACAAATTTTTGATGGGTCCTTCTCAGAGGAACATGGTTGATGCTCAGAAGTCCAGTCACCAGTAGCAAGCCACTAGCCAGCTGCTTCAGGAAAACCACTCACTTGCCCCTGTGGCAACCAGTGAGCATGATCAGAACAGTGCCTGGCTTGATGCTAGCTTGAAGTCTCCTCACATGCTGGCTGAAGGGCTTTTTGCCATGACTTAGCAGCTTTCTAGGCACATCCTCAGTAGGGTATTACTGAGGCATTTTTCAAGTCTTTACCAAACGGGTTCCTCTGTTCTTATAACCACCAACTGGCTTTGAATTAGTAGAAGGCACCTTCTCTTTCTTTTTCCTTTCAGTCTGGGTTTTTGGTGTAGCATATTTCCGCTTGTACATGGCCCTCTGGGAATACATTGCAGACCTGGAGTATCTACCAATCCTCGGGCCAGGACTGGGTTTCTACTGAAATGCTTTGGAGGCTTTTTCACCACCTTTTCTGCTATATCTTCCTTTTTGTTCTCTTTTCTTTTTCCTTTTTGACCTTCTTTTCCTTTGGTTCCTTTGGGGGCTTTTTGTCCGCCATCTTGAGAGAAGGGAAAGAAACAACTATTTCTTGAAGATAAACATATCAAGTTTGATGAAAGAATTCATCTTTCAATGTAAACCCATCTCTCCTCCTAACTTTCCTTTTCCCCCAAGGAAACACTACTTTTCTAGTTATCCAGGTTTGAAACATAGGAGTTATGTAGAATGCTTCATTCTTTTTCACTCCCTATATTCAATCAGTTGCCCAGTCTTATCTCTCCCACTACCTTCTGTTTCCTTTTCTCTACTCATATATATCACCCTAGTCTAGGCCCTCATCATCCCTTACCTATATTATTTCAACAGTCTCCTGATTGGTTTTACTGAATCCATTTTTTCTGCTTCAGTATACCTTCTACTCAGCTGACAAACTGATCATCCTGAAGCTCAGATATGCCTATGTCATATTCCTGCTTACAAGTTTCAGTAGTTCCCCATTGCCTTTAGGGATAAAATATAAATTCCTTTGTGTCACTTAAAACTTGAGCTCTGGCCTTTTTATCCCCTCCAAAGTTTCTTTTATTTTTATGATGAATTTGATAAACCTCAACAGACATGAACATTTCCACATAAAAAGGACAGAAAAGAAGTTTATACATAATGCTGAGAATTTTTATTATATGCTGCTTTTTAGAAGCATATGTTGAATTTAACAATGAATTTCCAACATTTTCTGCTTGTCTGTGTCCCCCTTTTATGGTCTTTTAAAAACATATTACTAAACTTATTTCCTACTCTTCCTTCTCCCCGAATAAATAAAAATTCTCTTTTATAACCAATAACTCAAGGAAAACAGATCTGTACTGGCCATGTCTAAAAATGAATTGTTCATT
Organism: Trichosurus vulpecula; assembly: GCF_011100635.1. NCBI lineage: Eukaryota > Metazoa > Chordata > Mammalia > Diprotodontia > Phalangeridae > Trichosurus > Trichosurus vulpecula. Next base: position 88,221,872 of record NC_050574.1, on the reverse strand, counting down.
CTGACCTTTTAGTCCATTAACTCTCCGCCAAGAGTTAGGGAGCATGGATCAACATCAGGCTTCTGGAGTTGGGATTGGTCATTTGGTTGATCATAGATCTTCGGTTTTTCCCAGTTGTTTTGTTTTCCTTTGTAATATTGTAGTCTTTGTATAATTTGTTTTCCTGGTCACTTTATTCTCCATCAGTTCCTGCAAGTCCTCCAAGGTTTCTGTGATTTCATCTTTCATTGTCTCTTATGGTACACTAATATTCCATTACATTCACGTACTACAATTTGTTCAGACATCCCCCAGTTAATAACCATTTCTGTGTTACCGCAAGAAGTACTATTATAAATGTTTTTGTACACATCAAGCCTGCTTCTTTCATCTTTGTCAGCTTGATGGGTGTGAGGTGAAATCTTAGTTGTTTTAATTTGCATTTCTCTTATTATTAGCAGTTTGGTACATTTTTCATATGGTTGTTGAAACGTTGCTCTTCTCTTAAAAACAATCAAGTAATCAGCTAAAGAAGAAGGAGAATGACAGTTGAAGGGGCTGTCAGAGAACAGGTGCAGTAATATACTATTGGTGGAATTCTGTTCTAGTCATTCTGGAAAGCAATTTGGAATTGCAGCTAGAAAGATGTATGCATACAGATAGAGCAGAAATGTAAAGTGAATAAATGCAGATGTATACAAAGTAGTAAGGTAATCTGGAAGGAAGAACAGTAGTAGTTGGGGAAATCAGGAAAGGCTTCTTGCAGAAGACAGTGTTTGAGCTACCTCTTAAAGGAGAGGGCTCTTTGCGGTAAAGTAAGGAGAAAGTGCATTCTAGGCATGGGAAAAAGCCAACCAGTGCAGACAGGAGATGGAATGTTATGTGAAAGGAACAGAGAGAAGGCCAGCTTAGCTGTGTTGTAGAGTGTGGGAGTAAGTAAGACTAGAAAAATAGATTGGGGCCAGGCCATGTAGGGCTTTAAAAGCTAAACAGAAACTAATAGTTTATATAAACTGTTTGATATTCTTTATTAGGAAATTTTATCTATTGGGAAATGGATCTTCTTGCATATTGGAAACAATTTCCTGTATATCTTAGATATCAGACTGTTATCAATAAATTTACTGCAAAGATTTTTTTTCTAGTTGTCAGTTAACTTTTTCTCTCCTAATTCTCACTGCACTGATTTGTGTGTGTATGTGTGCAAAAACTATTCAATTTGCTACTCTGTTTCATTGCCTCAGGTTCTTGTGTACCTAATCTGTTCCATTGATTAACCTCTTTAATGTTTTAGACTACTGCCAGATAGTCTGTACTGCAAGGTCCTTTTACCTTCGTCATCTTCCCTCTCTCTCTCTCTCTCTCTCTCTCTCTCTCTCTCTCTCTCTCTCTCTCTCTCTCTCTCCCCCTCCCCCCCTGTCTTGATACAAAAATATATGTTTAATAATTAGTATCTCTACCAGAAAAACCCCAAGTTGGGTCATGAAGAGTCAGACATGACTGAAATGACTAAACAACAAAGCTGTGTTAGTGAGTGGCACTTGTCATCCTCAGATGAATTTTCACATCACGAAGTGCCATTCTGGTATAGTGCATAGAATTCTGGGCCTGGAGGCCGAAAAATCTGACAAATTCAAATTTGGCCTCAGATATTTAGTAGTTTTGTGACACTGAGCAGTCACGTTACTGTTTGCCTCAGTTTCCTCAACTATAAAACGAGAATAATAATGACACCTCCCAAAGTTGTTGTGAGGTTCAAATGAGATAATATTTGTAAAGTATTTGGCACAGTGCCTGACACATCAGAGGCACTGACTATTAATGTTGTTTTTATGGTGGTTGTTATCACTACTCCTATTTAATCCTAACATAGTCACACTGGGCTTTTAATAAATACTAAATTTGCTTTATAATACTAGAGGAGGTAAATAAAATGAATTCATACCTAAGTGTACCAATTAAGAAATAAAACAAATTTTAAAAATTTTTAAAGAACTCAGAATTAAACTTCAGAGTGACCACATTCAGGACTCCATACAAAACATTTAGCTTGAACTATTGTTGGTAAGAGGGAGCTAGGTAGAATAGTGGATACAATGCTGGGGCTGGAATCAGGAAGAGTCAGCTTCCTGAGTTCAAATTTGCCCTGAGATACTTCCTAACTATGTGACCCTGGCAAGTCATTTCACCCTGTTGGCCTCAGTTTCCTCATCTGTAAAATGAGCTGGAAAAGGAAATGGCAAACCAATCCAGTATCACTACCAGGAAAACCCTAATTTGGGTCACGGGCATGACTGAAATGACTAAACGACAAAGCTGTGTTAGTGAGTGGCACGTGTCATACTCAAGTGAATTTTCACATCAGAAAGCGCCATTCCATCCCTGTTGGGGAGAAGCTGCAAATGTAATAACATAGTGTGATTTGAACCTGTTTTGGTGACCGCCTCTCCCGGATACTTTCCCATCTCCACTTCACTGGTTATTACCTCTTCCTTGAGCTTTTCAGGTAAATCTTCCTCTAGATTCCCACTGCTGTTGCTGCTACTATTGCTCATTTGACAGAGCTACTTTCATGTCATATTTACAAAGGCCAACACTATGATTTTTCTTTTCCATTATTTTCTTTGCTGGTTCTTCTTCCTTAGAGGTAATAAAGCAGAATTCACACTTCTTGTTACATCTTGTTGGCCATGAGGAGTTCTCTAGATTCCATTTCACCGGAACCACTAAAGTACTGTACTCCCTTATTTTCTCTTCAGCTGTATCTGGAGAAAGGCGACTAACAAAAAGAATGTTTTTATATGTTTTTTATCTCCAGCCTATCTTCCCAGGCCAGTTACATCTCACTCCCCCTCACAGATTCTTCATTGCAGCTCAGTTGACCTACTTGCTTTTCCACGTACAGCACATTCTGTCTCCTGTCCCTGTGCCTTGCACAGGCTCTTCCTCAAGCATCAGTAGTCCCCTTTTGGAATAGCAAGATTTCTTCAAGGCTCACTCAAGTGCCACCTTCTTCAGCAGGCTTTTTATGATTTCCCCAGTTCTTGATGCCTCCCTTCCCAACCATCAGTGTGTATTTATTTTTAATATAACCTATATTTATCTGTGAATGGGCAGTCTCAGTTCCATATACTGACTTCCTTGGTTTTCTTTAAATTCTGACCAAAATCCCATGTTTTACTGGAATCCTTTTCCAATTCCTCTTAATACTAGTGTCTTCCCTCTGATAATTATTTCTTATTTATCCTATAAATAGCTTGCTTTGTATATATTTGTTTGTATATTGTCTCCCTCTTTAGATTGTAAACTCTTTGAGGATAGGGACTGTCTTTTGCTGTCCCCAGCACCTAGCATAGTGGCTAAGTGGCACATAATAGACAATAAATATTGATTGGTTGATTGTGCCTAGCATATAATAGGTACTTAACAAATGGTCATTGACTGATGATTGATTGAAGGTACAGGCCTGGGATGGGAAACCTTGAGGCCACATGTGTCCCTCTAGGTCCTCAAGTGCAGCTCTTTGACTGAATCCAAACTTCACAGAACAAATGCCCTTAATAAAAGGATTTGTTCTGTAAGACTTGGATTCAGTCAAAAGGCTGCACTCAAGGACCTAGAAGGCCACATATGGCATTGAGGCCACAAGTTCCCTACCCCTGGTACAGACCTTTGAGCAGTTTTTCTGCTAGATTTCAAGGGCCTGACATCAATATTTAGACCATATCCTTTTATGTCTTAATTCTGACTCCAACCACATGAGCTTCTTATACTGGAAATCACTGTCCCAAGCATCAGGGTCACCTCTCTGCAGCCACCCATCCTATACTTTATGCACTTGACCAACCTGCTGTGTACCCATCAGAAAATTCAGGAGGCTCGAATTCAGTCATTGCCTTTGCTGATTTCTTATAACTGAATAAGGAATTTATAGATGTAATTAAGCAGAACATTCCGCTCTGAACTTTCTTCTGTGACTTAAAAATACAGGCATCCAGCTGATCTAGTCCTGTTAACAGATATGGGTATCAAGGGAACTGGGGAAGAGGAATCTGAAATACAGATAATAGTCTTTTACATTTATTTTCAAAATACGTTTTTATACATGAGCCTCCTAGCAGCTCTGTGAGGTTGGGTGGGCAGGGATTTCTATCCCTATTTAACAGAGGAAAAAACAGTCTCAGAAAGGCTAAAAGACTTAAGTTAATTGTTGCACAATTCAATTAAACACTTCTTAAGCTCCTGCCTTGTGTGAGGTACTTTGCTATGTGCTGGAAGAAATATATAGATAAATAATAACTGGTCCCTGCCCACAGAAATTCACAATCTAGATAAATAACCTATACAAAAATGCCCATTGTATTAAATAGAAGATAAACACATAAGAAAGATACAAAGCACCGTCAGACTTCTGAGTCAGAGGCCAAGCAGAGACTTGAACTTGGGCATTATATCTCTGTCCTCTATACCAGGCTGCCTCCCAGAAGGAAAAGATAAGAAGTGCTTTAGTGAAAAGAATGTTGCACTTGGAATCAGGAGATCTGGGTTTGGTTCCTGCCACTTTCTAGCTGACTGAACATAGGCAAGTCATGTCCCATCTCTGAGCCTTAGATTTTTTTATCTATAAAATGAGAACAATGCTATATCATAGGGCTGTCCAAAATGTGGCCCCCAATGCGATTTATGTGCCCACCTACAAGCATAGACATTTATATAAATGCTTTAGTAAACAAGCTGAGCTACTTCAGAGCTCTCACTAAAATGGCAAATCAGAATATATATTGTTTCAATAAAAACCTAAGGTTGGACAGTCCTGCTATCATGAGGTAGTTTTGAGAAAAGCATTTTTAAAACTTGAAAGTGCAATAGAAATTGAAGTAATTATTGTTTTCTAAACGAGACTCTTCAGATTAGCTTCAATTATCAGGCTTCATTGTGACTATCTGGCCCAGCTATTAATCTTTTGGGCCAAAGAGTTGAGGCAGTGCCTTGCTAGGCTGAGATGCATGTAATTTAGTTGTAGATCTCCTGTACTGAGACCTCCACTACCCTTGAAATCAGAGTGGTGGGGGAAAGGGTGGCATGGTAGTCACTTTACTACCAGTGGGTCCCTCAGACGTCCTAGGAGACTTGAGAATGAGGGGGAATAGAGAAGTCAAAACCATCTGGAAAGGGTACAAGTCAGTCCCAGACCCACCAGAGGGCATGATTCTAGCTGGAGGTTCTTAGAGGGAGACCTGTGGGCTTTTATATCCTTCTTGGAACATAAGAGGGCAAGAGAGTGGGGAGGTCTCATCTGCTCAAGGATGTTCTTTGCTGTAAAATGAAGTTATTCAGGCAGCTACAACTGGATGATGCTTAGCAGGGATGTTGTAGAAGAGATTCCTGATCGTATACTAGAGTCTGAGGGCTGCATAAGACCTTAGAGGGAATCTAGCCCAACCTTCACTAAAATAGAAAATTCTTCTTCTTCAGGCAGCTTCTCCCCTTTTAAATAGCTCTGCTTGTTAAGAAGTTCTTCCTTTTATTTATTTTTTTTACGGATTCTTCATATTTTATTATTTATTATTTTTAGTGTTCAACATTGATTTCCACAAGATTTTGAGTTACAAATTTTCTCCCCATTTCTACCCTTGCCTCCTACTCCAAGATGGCATATATTCTGATTGCCCTTTTTCCCAGTTAGCCCTCTCTTCTGTCACCCCACTCCCTCCCCCTGCCCCATTCCCTCTTCCCTTACTTTCTTGTAGGGCAAGATAGATTTCTGTACCCCATTGCCTGTATATCTTATTTCCCAGTTGCATGCAAGACAACTTCTTTTTTTGAGCATCTGCTTTTAGAACTTTGAGTTCCAAATTCTTTCCCTTCTTCCCTCCCCATCTACCCTCTCTAAGAAGGCAAACAATTCAACATAGGCCACACGTGTATCAATATGTAAAACACTTCCACAATAATCATATTGTGAAAGACTAACTATATTTCCCTCCATCATATCCTGCCTCCCTTTTTTCAGTTTTCTCCCTTGACCTTGTCCCTTTTCGAAAGTGTATGCTTTTGATTACTTCCTCCCCCTATCTGCCCTCCCTTCTATCATCCCCCTTTCTTATCCCCTTCTCCCTACTTTCCTATGGGGTAAGATACCCAATTGAGTGTGTGTGTTATTCCCTCCTCAAGTCAAATTGAATGAGAGCAAGATTTACTCATTCCCCTTCACCTGCCCCCTCTTCCCTTCCAACAGAACTGCTTTTTCTTGCCACTTTTATGTGAGATAATTTACCCTATTCTATCCCTCCCTTTTTCCCTCTCTCAATATATTTCTCTTTCATCCCTTTATTTTTTTTTTTTTAGATTCCTATGCCCTCTGTCTGTAATATATGTATATTCCCTTCAACTACCCTATTTACTGAGAAAGGTCTCATGAATTACAAACATCATCTTTTCTTGTAGGAATGTAAACAAAACAGTTCAACTTTAGTAAGTCCCTTATGATTTCTCTTTCTTGTTTGCCTTTTCATGCTTCTTTTGATTCTTGTATTTGAAAATCAGATTTTCTATACAGCTCTTGTCTTTTCATTGAGAAAACTTGAAAATTCTCTATTTTATTGAAAATCCATATTTTCCTTGGAGCATTATACTCAGTTTTTCTGGGTAGGTGATTCTTGGTTTTAATCCTAGCTCCTTTGACCTCCAGAATATCATATTTCAAACCCTTTGATCCCTTAATGTCAGCTGCTAGATCTTCTGTTACCCTGATTGTGTTTCCACAATACTCAAATTGTTTCTTTCTGACTGCTTGCAGTATTTTCTCCTTGATCTGGGAACTCTGGAATTTGGCAACAATATTCCTAGGAGTTTTCTTTTTGGGATCTTTTTGAGGAGGTGATCTGTGGATTCTTTCAATTTCTATTTTACCCCCTGGTTCTAGAATATCAGGGCAGTTTTCCTTGAGAATTTCTTGAAAGATGATGTCTAGGCTCTTTTTTTGATTATGGCTTTCAGGTAGTCCAATAATTTTTAAATTATCTCTCCTGGATCTATTTTCCAGGTTGGTGGTTTTTCCAATGAGATATTTTACATTGTCTTCCATTTTTTCATTCCTTTGGTTCTGTTTTATAATATCTTGATTTCTCATAAAGCCACTAGCTTCCACTTGCTCCAGTCTAATTTTTAAGATGGTATTTTCTTCAGTGGTCTTTTGGCCCTCCTTTTCCATTTGGCTAATTCTGCCTTTCAAGGTATTCTTCTCCTCATTGGCTTTTTGGAGCTCTTTTGCCATTTGAATTAGTCTATTTTTAAGGTGTTATTTTTTTCAGTATTTTTTTTGGGTCTCCTTTAGGAAGTCGTTGACTTGTTTTTCATGATTTTCTTGCATCACTCTCATTTCTCTTCTCAATTTTTCCTGTACTTCTCTAACTTGCTTTTCCAGATCCTTTTTGAGCTCTTCCATGGCCGGAGACCAATTCATATTTTTCTTGGAGGCTTTGATGTAGGCTCTGTGGCTTTGTTGACTTCTTTTGACTGTATGTTTTTATCTTATCTGGTTGTATGTTTCTTTGTCACCAAAATAAGATTCTATAATCTGAGTCTGAGTCCTTTTGTGCTGCCTGGTCATGTTCCCAGCCAACCACTTGACCTTTGAGCTTTTTATCAAGGTATGACTGCTTGTAGAGTAGAAAATACTTTGTCCCAAGCTTTAGGGGCTGTGCTGCTGTTTTCAAAGCTACTTCTACTCCACAGTCACCACAAGCTCTGCCAGAGCAGCACTCCTCCTCCCCCAAGAACTGCCACCTAGAACTGCGACCCAGATCCAAGCAGGGCAAAGCAAGAGAACCCTGCCTCTGGCCCAACAGAGTGCTCCCTGCACTCCCGCTCTGATCTGCCACTTGATTCCTCCCACCGTGTGGGTCAGGGACTCCGGAAACAGCTGACTCTGAAGCTCTGGAAGCAACTGCAGGAGTTTCCTGCTGCCGCCGCTGCTGCCCCCAGAATTGGGGCCTGGACCGCTCTCACCCCGATCCAGCAGTTTTCCCACTAACCTGCTCTGTGGTCTTTGGTGTTTGTGGGTTGAAAAATCTGGTAACTACTACAGCTCAGTGATTCATGGCCCTCAGGCCTGCTTTGGTCGACTCCCGGTCTGGTCTGTCCTGGCATGGCCCACACTGGGCTGCACTCCGCTTCCAGCATGGTGCTACAGACCCTTCCCAGTGACCATCCAGGCTGTCCTGGGCTGGAGACCTGCTTCTCTCTTTTATTTCATGGGTTCCACAGCTCTAGAATTTGTTCAGAGCCATTTTTTACAGATGTTTGGAGGGATTTGGGGGAGAGCTTAAGCAAGTCCCTCCTTCCCAGCTGCCATCTTGGTTCCGCCCCAGTTCTTCCTTTTATTAACCTAAATCCTTCTCTGTAATTTCCATCCATTAGTTCTGGTTTTACCCTGTGGGATCAAGTAGAACACATCTACTTCCTCTTCTATAGAATCACAGAATCCCTGAGTGGAAAAGACCCTCAGGGCCACCTAGTCTTCATACCTGCGTAGGACTCCTTTCTCCACCAATGTGATAGTTATCCAGCTGCCACTAAGAAACCTCTATGGGAGGGAGCTTCATTTCTTCCCAATGCAGACCATCTTTCCTAATATCAAAATTTACCTCCTTGCAACTTCTACCCATTATTCATTGTTTCTGCTTTGTAGGGCCAAATAAATCTAATCCCTCTTCTATATGTCTGTCTTTCAACTTGATGACATGGTTATACTGTGGGGTCCGTTGGTTTTGGTTGCTTCAGCTAGTCCTTGTGTAGTATGATTTCTAGCCCTCTCACCATCCTACTTGTCCTCTCCTAAATGTGTTCCAGATTGTCTAGACACATAGGTATGTCCTTACTATAATGTAGTCCTGAAAACATGCTGTTTGACCCAGGGCAGAGGACAGTGGAACCATCTTGTTCTGGATACCAGTCTTCTATTAACATATGGGAGCCCTTTGAGGTCCTTTATGATTTAGAGATTCTCTGATTGGTTCTGCTTAAAGCCTAGAGAGGGTACTCTCCCCTGCTGCCTTCAGTAGAGGGTCCCCAGGCAACCACCTGCTGAAGGCCCTGGGACATGAGAAAGGTTGACTGTAGGCAAGGAGACCAGCTAAGAAGTTGTTTGAAGGGGACAAGGTCTGGCTTAGGGAAGACAGGTTCATTTGCAAGGGGTGAAAGAGGAACTGTATATGTGATTTTATTGTATAGGGGACTCTCAGTGAGGAAGCTCTCTAAGCAGTTTGTCTTTTTTTTTTTTTTAGTTGAGTCAAGCTTTTTATTTAATGTTACAAAAAATATCTAGTCAAACAGACCAAAGCCCATGTCATCATCGGTCTCCTCGGATTCTTCCTTTTTTGCTTCCTCTTTCTTCTTCTCCTCAGCTGGGGCAGCTGTGCTAGCAGGAGCAGCCCCTCCAGCAGGGGCAGCACCACCAGCTGCTGGGGCAGGTCCACCAACTCCTACATTGCAGATGAGGCTTGCAATGTTTACATTGGACAGGGCCTTTGCAAATAATCCAGGCCAGAATGGTTCAACATTTACACCTGCTGCTTTAATGAGGGCATCAATTTTATCCTCTGTGACCGTAGCCTCATTGTCGTGAAGGATGAGGGCGGAGTAGATGCAAGCGAGCTCGGAGACGGCCATTTCAGCGGATGGACGAGGAGACTTGTTTGTAGTAGTGCTAGTCGCCGGCTGAAGTGAGGGGTCACCCCAACGCGGCCTTAGCTTCCGAAGAAGAACCAAGCACCTTACAGACAACTGAAGAGCAGTTTGTCTTTTTCTTGACTTTAGAATTAGACTATTGGAACCAAAAAGGACTTTAAAAATTAACCAGCCCTGCTTTTTTTTTTTTAATTTGGAGAAGAGACAACTTAGAGGAACAGTCACTATCCTTATGTATCTCAAGGGCTGTCATATGGAAAAGGCGTTATGTTAGTTCTGTCTGGCCTCATGGGGCAGAATTAAAACTAATGGGTCGAGAGAGAGATACAAGGAAGCCATTTAAGCTCTATATGATGACCCAGCTGTAGTGGGTTTCCCACCACTCTGAAGACCACTTGGGAATGTAGAGGAATGTAGAATGATGAGTTTAAGACATGTTGAAGGAAAAAAAGTGACAGGATCGATGTAGGGCATGTAGAAAAGAGATGTTCATTTGAAGATGAATTCAAAGCTTACAATCTAAGAGACAGACAGAATGGTCACACCACTGATAGAAATAGAATTTCTGGGCAAAGAGAGGTGGTTTGAAAAGAATACAATGAGCTTTGTCTTAGATACATTGCATTTGAAGTGACAGTGAGGCACCCAAGTGGAGCTTTCCTTGCTGAGCCTCTTCACTTTGTTTATTTAATTATCCTCTGAAACAGCATTTTGTCTGGCAGCTAGGTATAGTGGCAGCTGCTGGCACATCAGATGAGAGATGGCTAGGTTCTGCTTTTACCAGGAGCAGCCAAGGAAGAAGTGGGCTTCTGTTGCAGCTTGACCTAAGTAGAGGGCATCTCTAACAGAATTTTCTCACGCTGTAGTTGGTTTAATAGTGGAATGGATCAGAGTATTTTGGCAACTTGGAGTTCTTTGAAATTAGGATAGCTCTGTGTGTATGAAGTCATTTTGATACAGTCCTGCCCTTCCTACCGGAGACAAGGGGACAGATGAAATGATCTCCCGTAACTCTTCTTGCCAAGACATATAGAATATGTGACATCATTTCCCCTTCTTCTAGAGAAAGGGGAGGATATAAATGAAGTGACCTCTGATGCTCTTCTTGTCCAGGCACATGAAGGAATGGATGAAGTAACCCTTAACGTTCTTCACATCAGATGATCTCATTATTGCAGACCAACTAGTATCTTACTTTAATTTTCTGTCATAGTGTTAACAATATATTGACCATAGGTACAGCTGCTATTCCTTCTCTTTGGTTAAGATTGTTGATTGATAGAATGGCTTTACTTCCAGGACAAAAATTTCATTCTCTGTAGGATTCCCCAGAAGTATCCCAGCAGCCTCAGTACTTGAGTGCCTTCTCAATTGCTGCTTCTCCATGGCTTGAAGTCAACATTTTATATGTTGTGCCTCTGTCTCTAGTTCATAGTGTGTATTTTTCCCCCTTTAGGGACCACATCTTTACTTTGATGAGACCAATTCTGAGAATATTTATATTTGCATTCAAGATAAATCAGAATGGTAGGAATTACTCTTACTATAAGAGGTTTCACCCAAGAGATTCTTTTGAACTTCCCTTCACTTTGAGAATTAGTTTCAGTTTTAGAACTTTCAATTTAAATAACATTCCAGTAATACAGCCCTTAGAATCAGACTCCTTGAATCCTAGAAGTAGAGAGAACCATTGCAGGACCTTTTTACTTCCTAGAGCAATCCTGTAATATTAGCAATTCCTCATGTGGAGCATTTAAGAGTTATGAAGTACCATTTTACTAATGAGGAAACAGAAGTTCACAACAGTTATGCGACTTACTCAAATTCACACAGTTTAGGAAGAGAAAAGAAGTGTGCGATTGTGGAAAGCTTTCCATCTATAATGCTTATTACCTGTGTGACCTTGTACAAGTCACATAACGATAATAACTAACATTGATATAGCTCTTACTCTGTGTTAGCCAGTAACCTCCCTGACTCTCAGTTTCTTCCACTGTGAAATGTGGGGTGGGGAAGTATAGATTAGATGGCCTCTCATATCCCTCCCAGGACCTAGGGAACTTAGCTCCAATTCCAGCATTCTTTCCACCACTGCATTATAATAACTCTTATCTCTCTTGTACTTTGTGGTTTCCAAAATGATGCTTTCATAAAACTCAAGGAGATCATTACAATGCTCCTTATAGTATTCAGTGACACAAGCAAGAGGGATTAGCATTTCAAGGTTATAGAGATTAAGTGGTACCTGGGATTAGGAGAGATGAAATGGGTAAGAAAAATTGGTAGTATCCAAGGGGATCTTGGAACAAGAGTCAGTGCTTGAGATCTGACTGGGCTTTCTTTGCTTAGGGCAGAAGGAGGGTCAGGTATAGGCACAGAAATTCTGCCTACTTTGACACTCTTCAGACACTACTGCTTTCCCCCAATCCCTTCTCAGCAAGAGTGAGGGGAAGGGTCACTTGGCATTCACTGTGAGAGAATGTGAATTCCATCTTGGTGGCAGCATAGGCACCTCTGCACATTCATCTCTGAAGGGCCTATGTAATGAATCCACTAGTTCATCTTAGAAGTTATAAGTTCAACTTCTTCTGCCTCTTGGGCTGTAGTCCCATAGGTGCCACCTTTGCTCTGTGGGCAGGGCTTCGGTACTATTCTCCGTCCTTTGGAGAATGGGTCAAAAGGATCAGTTTTTGCTCATTGATTGATCCTCAGACTCAGAAGCCTGATTCTTCTTCCATACTCTTGCAAATGGTAGGTAGATCCAAGGCTTTTGAGGGGCAAGGCTAGGAGGAACATGATTCATTGGCTTCTTAGTTTCTTCCTCAATATCTTCCTAGCCCCTCCATTGCTAGAAAAGGCTAGGGAAGTCAGGGCTTTTCCAAGGAGGCAAAAGGATTGCAGGTCACTGAGCTCTGAGAGTGATGCCATTCTCTTGGACTAAGCAAAGTGTACAGTAAAGTGCAGTTTGTCCTCTAATCCCCTTTTTGCCACTTCTCTATCATTGAGGCCTGGGCCTCAGGGAAAGGTTGGAAGTCCTTCCAGATGCCAGACAAAGTTGTGGTGGATATAGGCCAGATCCCAGTTCAACCAGTGAAAGTCACAGTAATGTTTCCAAATTGTTACCTGTTTGGCCACTCTCCAGGCTTTTCTTCCAGAAACAGAGGGAAAATTTGTCTCAGAAGGTGTACAAAAACTTCCATTCAATTCAACAAACATTTATTAAGAGCTTGCTTTGGAGAGAACCCTGGGTTGAGTGCTGAGCATACATAGATAGAGCTATGGCACAGACCCTGTTTTTTTTTTTTTTTGTTTGTGTGTTTGTTTTGTTTTTGTAGGGGGGAAGGCAGGGCAGTTGGAGTTAAGTGACTTGCCCAAGGTCACACAGCTGGTAAGTGTGTCAAGTGTCTGAGGCAGAATTTGAATTCAGGTCCTCCTGACTCCAGGGCTGGTGCTCTACTCACTGTGTCACCTAGCTGCCCCACAGACCCTGTTCTTAAAAAGCTTACAGAGTAATTTCAGGAAAAGTCATACATGAGATAAGTGCATAGAAGAAGCACAGGTAAAGTGGAAAACGTAGCATCTGTGAAGTGGAGCAGTGTAAGGCTGGGAAAAGAGACTAGAGACAGATGGTAGAAAACCTCGAATGCTGGAATCAAGAGGTTCTATTTTATTTACCATTGCAGTGGGGTGGTTTATCTGCTTGCCAAGGTCAACTCCTCTACTTGTGCTCTTGGACTTATCCCTCTTATCTCTTCTAGGAACTTGTGCCTAGTTATGTCCTTTGTCTCCCTAATTTTCAGTTTCTCCTTACCCTTTGGCTCCTTTCTTGATGATTATATGCTCTGATCTCTTGCATCCTTCAAAAACAAAAACAAAAAACAAAAATATCCTTCATTTGACCTTACAACCCTCAAGTTGTCATCCTAGGTCTAGCCTCCCTTTTGTGGCCAAACTTTGGGAAAAACTATCTATACTTACTGTCTCTATCTCCTTCTACTTACTTGTAAGCCTCTTCTCTCTCCACACCACTTGACAGAAAGACAGAAACTGCCTTCTCAGAGGTCACTAATGATTTTTTTAATTGCTAAAGTCAGTGGTATTAGTCCTTTCCCTTTCTGACCTCTCTGCAGTATTTGGAAATTTTGAGGATATCCCTCTTCTAGATATTTTCTCCTCCCTGGGTTTTTTTTTTTTTTGCCCCATTACAAATATGCATAGTAACACTTTATTCCTCCAGTTTTCTCTTACTTTTTTGACTTTTCCTTCTCAGTCTTCTCTGAAAGACCATTGTCCATGGCCTGCCCCTGATATAGAGGTTTACCCCAAGACTTTCTCTTGGGCATCTTCTTTTCTTTACACTTTGTTTTGGTGATTTCCTCAGTTCCCATTGGTTTACTATCATTTCCACGCAAATGTCTCTCAGGTCTCTACATTTGCCTTTTAGCATGCTACAGTTGAAAAAGCGTTAGATTTGGAGCTAGAGAACCTGGTTTCATGTCCCATTGCTGCCATCTTGGGTCAGTCATTTAACCCTTCTGGACTTCATTTCCCTCGTTGGCAAAATGCTAAGGTCTTTTCTAGTTCTAAATCTGTGATTCTTTGATCTTTCTCCTGAGCTCTAGTTTCACATCTCCAGCTACCTATTCAGTATGTCTAACTGCCTATGTCTTAGGCACCTCAAACAGGATTCATCTTTCCATGTAAATGCACCCCTCCTTCCAACTTCTCTGTTTCTGTTGAGGGCATCACCATTTTTCTAGTAACCCAGGTCCACAACCTAAGATTTCATTCTTTTTCTCCATTCTCACTCACTACTCCCTGCCCCCCCTGTATCAGTTACCAGACCTTACCAATCCTACTTCTCTTACATCTACCCCTTCTCTCTATTTGTACCCCAGCCACCTTAATTCAGGCTTTTTTCCTCTCATCGGGGCTATGACAATAATATTAGGCTTCCTGTGTCTAGTCTTTCCCTCTTTTGGGGACTGATTTTACATTATTCCCCTTCATACACTTTATACTTCAGCCACACTGAAATATTTGCTGTTCCTATTCATGGTGTTCCATATCTTCCCTGTGCTTTTGCCAGGCCATTCCCCATGTCTGGACTGTACACTTTCACCATTGCTTCTCAAAACTCCCATTACTCTTCAAGGCTGAGCTCAAGTACTATTTCATGTATGAGGCTTAGTTATCAGTGCCCACTTCTCCCCATTCCTGTATATTTATTTAGGAAAATTCGTCTTCCTGAGTTCAAATTGAGCCTTAGACACTTACTAGCTGTGTTATCCTGGACAAGTCACTTAACCCTGTTGACCTCAGTTTCCTATCTGTAAAATGAGCTGGAAAAGGAGGTGGCAAACCACTCTAGTATCTTTACCAAGAAAACCCCAAATAGGGTCATAAAGAGTTGGACATGACTGAAGAACAAGAAGAAAATTTTGTATATATCCTGTACTTATTGATGTATTTATATATATCTCCCTAACAGAATATAAGCTTCTTTAAGGCAGGGGCTGTTTCAATTTTTACTTTTAGAAGCCTAGTTTTTAGCACATGGCAGTCATAATGCTTACTGAAGTGAGTGGCTTCATTAAGATTTTTAAATAGAAAAGAGAGATAAAATCAGAGTCATGTATTAGAAAGACAACTAAGACAATTGTGTCATAAGGGGATCCCTTGGTCTCCCATTCCCCAAGTACTACTATTCCTTGAGTCTGTTCCAGGAGCAGCACCCTGGTCCTTTCTGTTTTTGACCTCTGTTGTAGGGAGTTGGCATATACTTTGATCCATCCTTCAGATATGTCATTTCTTGACATTTCCTTGGAGACTATAGAGTAAGGGAAATGGAGTATAGTTGGGGTGACTTGAGGTGACTTGGGGATCAGACTTGTCTAATAGATAGCAGGATGGATTAGATGAACTCTGGAGGGCTCTGCTAGCTTGAGATAAGACTAAAGAAACTGTGGAATACTTGGTTTCTGCATACTAGTTGTATGACTTTAAGGAGCCTATTCTATGTATATAGTATAGGCTAGGACAGTAATAGTGTAGTATAATAGAACTAGACTTGAATCAGGAGACCTGGATTTAAATCTTGGCTCTGACACTAGTTAGGTATCTTGAATAAGATACTGTACTATAATTTCATCATCTGTAAAATGTGAGTAATCGTTCTTATATTATCTTCTCATGAGGATATTATGAGGAAAGTGCTTTATAAACCTAAAAGTGATATAGAAATAGGAGATTTTATTATTAGGCAAGTTCTTCCCCTTCTCTGTGCCTCAGTTTATTCTTCTGTAAGATCAGAGAGTTGAACTAGATGGTCTCTATGGTATCTCCCACCCTGACATTCTTTGATTCTCTTCATGTATTTGACTTGAACATGTGAAAGGCACAGATGCCACCCTGGATCCTATAGTCAATCTAACCTGCCTGGAAATAGAACATGTTAATCTGCTTTTTATCCTAGTTCATCCCGCCATCCCAGCTGTTCATAGTCATGACCCTTGTGGATAGTCTTATCTATAGCCTTGTGTTTCAATCCCATACAGTTCCCAAATCTGTCCTCCTCATTTCCAGACTTATGAGCACACCCACAGCACTGTGGATAAGTTGATCCAAAGCCTTTTTGGGCCTCTTAGTGTCCCCTATTGCCTCCTTGCTTTAAGACTTAGAGCAGTGATGATCCTATCCCCATCTCCCAGACTCATCAGGATGCTTTACCTCCTCCTCATGTAGACAGCAGGGTGCAAGTCACATCTGAATCACCATCTCCTGGAATCCCTCAGAATGTGAGGCATAAGCTGACACTGAGGAGGTGTTTGATGCTGTGAATTTGAGATTAGATGTTTTCTGCTTTGTCTTAGAGGGCAGAAGAAAATAGGAAAGTTGCTCAGAGAGCCAGTTTTAATTAAATATAAAGAAAAACTTCGTAACAATCAGAAATGTGTATTGGCAATAATGGAATAAGCTACCTTGGCTGGGAATGACCTTGCCAAGATGCTGGCAGAAATGTTGTATAAAAAATTTCTACTCTGAGGTATGTTGGACTAGGTTATTTTTGCATCTCCTTCAGGGGGTGAAACTAAGTGACTTTTGAGGTTCCAAGATTCCGTAATTCTTTGGACTGAGGAAAGAAAGAGACTAATTGTTTTGGAATTGCAACTCTTACCCTTCATGATTCATAGTGATGCCTGCTTTGCTCTAAGGCCTTTGGCTATATCTGAAGCAGGCTTCTGAGAAAATTAATTTTAAAAAACTCTGGCTTTGAGGACTAGGCTTCATCTGCAGCCTTCTGGAGACTAGGAGAGAAGGCTTCACTGAACAAAGCCTGATTAATCAGTCAGAATGGTTAAGCAGGACTTAAGAGCTTTGAGGTATAGTTTGATGGCGGTGGCATAAGGCTCTTAAGAAGGTTGTTGGTTTTTTTTTTTATTTTTGGAAGTCAGTTATTGAACACTGTTTGGGCAAACTATGATTTACTTATAGAGAAGGACAAGTGTGGTATGGTAGAAAGAGAATTAGGTTAGAAGGCCTTGCTTCAGATCTTGGTTCTCCTACTTCCTAATTGTGTAATCTTGGGTAAGACTCTTCCTATTTCTGGGACTCAGTTTTGTAATCTATAAAATGAAGTATAGTCGACATAAGCAGAGGTCAGCATGTTACCAATTATTGGTGGTTTTTACTCATGAAATGTAATGAAGAATATGACTGAGAACATGGATGCCCAGAAGAGAAGTGGACCTGTAATATGGTCAAAGCCAGAGCTAACAAATAAACAACCCTAGGGGCTGTTCATCTGCGCATCATGATATAAAACCAGGTTTTTGACTCCAAATCAAGAGTCTTGTTGATTTTTAATGTCCTTTCTAGTTCTCAATACTATGTTCCTTTGACTTTATGCTTTGACCTGGATTTGAACATCATTAGAAACGATCTGTACCGTAAATTCAGGGGTGAAATCAATAAGCTTTTATTAAATGCTACTAAGCCCTGGGTATACAAAACCCCACAAAACAGTCTGACCCTCAAGAAGCTTACATTCTAATGAGGTACATTATTTACACACAATGTGTGCATAAATAGATATATAAAAGATACATACAGAGTAGTTGGAAGGTAACTTTAGATGGAAAGGCCTCCTCTGCTTTCTGTCTGCAGCTCTGCTTGCTCAGAACCCCATGGTACAAGATACCTCCTTTGGGTCCCCCTCACCCTTTCTAGCTTCTTTTTGTGTATTGTCTTCCTTCATTAAATTGTCAGCTCCTTGAGAGCAGGAACTGTTTTTTTGAAAATTTGTATCTCCAGCACTTAACACATAGTAGGCAATTAATAAATGTGTATTGGATTGCAGAATTGCATAAGGTGGCATTTGAACAGAGTTTTGGAGGAAGCCAGGGTTTCTGGGAGGCAGAGATGAGGAGAAAAAGCATTCCAGTGCAAGGCCCAGAGAGTAGGGAGAGTAGCAAATAATGGATGTAAGGAGTAATGTGTAAGAAGACTGGAAATAAAGGAAGGGACTAACTTGGAAAGAGTTTTAAATGCCAGACAGAGGAGATTATATTTGTTCCTGTTGGAGTATTCGGGAGTTACTGGAGTTTGTTGAACAGGAGGTGTGACCTGGTCAGACCTGCACTTTAAGAAAATCGCTTTGGCATTTGTGTGGAAGATTAATTGGAGTGTTAAGAAACTTGAGGCCAGGAGAACAATTAGGAAACTATTTCAGTAGTCTAGAGAGGTGATAAGGACTTAAATTAGAGTGGCAGCTGTGTAATTGGAGAGAAGTGGAGCATATCTGCAACAAGATTGGAGAACTAACTGATTCCTCAGATGTTGAATTCACCCCCTACCCAAATCATGAATCCCATCTACCACATTCTGATAAGTGGTTATCCAGCCCCTGTCTGAACATTTATAGTACTTAATAATGCTTAATGCTTATTGAATTGGACCAAGGCTAAATGATTATTGAGTAGAACCAGGGTAGACTATTCTCCTGTTGGACAGTTGTAATTTTATGTTAGAAAGTTCTTAAAATGGAGCTGAAACTGGTGTTTCTGCACTTTCCCCTATCAGTCCAAAGAGAATAAAGCTAATCCCTTTTCCACATGTCCCACTATGGTTTGACATTCTGACATTCTGTGTCACCCTGACCTTGTCTGGTCAGCTGTTCTCATTCCTCCTGGCAGAGGAGGGGTGTATGTATGTGTAATTTTCCTTGTGATTTGACCCAAATGAAAAACTCTCGCCAAAAGAGTGCCCTTTCTTTATTGTTTAGATCTGATTTATTCAATGTAAGTATTCCCTTTACCAGAACCTTTCATTCATTCATCCAGCAAGCCTTAAATGCCTACTGTATACAGAATATTGTTCTAGGCACTGTAGGAGATACAGAGTCTACATAAGACATGATTCATGCTTTTGGTGGAGCTACAAGTATCAGAGGGTTAAGACAAAAGCACAATAGAGCACACAATATTACATGATAAGGATATTGTATGCAAAGAAATCGTCATGCAGAGTTTGAGAGGGAAGGTCATTACCTTCTGGGGACTTCATGAAATGGAGAGACCATGGAGGCTTCTGTGAAATTTCATTTGAGTTGAATTTTAAAGGATGGTTAGAAATTCAACTGGGGAAGCTCCTCTACACTTTTGCTCATGTTGCGCAATACAACAGTTTTCCACTGGTTCTTTTTGTGTCTTAGGGTACACTGCAAAGCTGGTGCTGCCCATCTGTTTTCTTTCCTTCTCACTATGATGCTAATCCATTTTCTTGTCATGTGGATTCCCAGTGATGTTTTTCATTTCACCATGTATACACAGTAAATATGTATGCAATATCAGTATTGTAAGCTACCAGTAAGCAGTCAGCCAAATACCAGTAGCATACAACACCACATCTCTTCTTATTACCTCTTCTCTTCTTTCTAATTTTAATTTGCCCATGTGCATGTAAATTACTATAGTAAAACACATCATTTGACCTACATTGTTGGGAATGTACTATTGTAGATGAGATAGAGAGATGTGGACTAGATTATAATACAGTTAGATGAATTTGTAACTGGCTGAATGACAAAGAAAAGTCATTTATAACTATGTCATATTAGAAGGATGTTTCTAGCTTTGTAAAATTTTATAAATGGATAAAGGCTATGACATACCAATGAAATTTGCAGATGATACAAACCTGAATGGCATAGCTAACCCATTGGATACAGGATCCAAAAAATCTTGACAGACTGGAATACGGGCCAAATGTAAGATGAAATTTCACATGATTAAATGTAAAATGCTTTATTTAAGATGGAAGAGGCATAGCTAGATAACAGTTAATCTGAAAAAGTTGAGGGAGGTGTTAATAGCCAACATGATCAATTAAAGACCAGTGTGAATCATGAGTTTGGTATGGCAGTCCAAAAAAGGAATCTAATACTTATTTGGAATAACACTAAAAATATGATTAAAAATGTTTATTCTCTTTGCTCAGAGATCCTGCTGCTAGCCATACACCCTAAGGAGATTTAAAAAATGTTCCTATATAAACCAGAATACTCACAATAGTACTTTCTGTGGTAGCAAAGAACTGTAAATAATAGGTGTCCATTGATTGGGAGTTCATAAAGCAATTTAGTACACAATGTAATGGAATATTACTGTACTGTAAAAAATAATGAATATGAAGAATTCGGGGAAGTATGGGAAGACTTAGGAACTGATGTGGAGCAACTTTAGCAGAACCAGGAAAATAATATTCACACTGACAACAGCAATGTACATGGAAACCACAACATTAATGGAACTGAATACTGTGTATTTATAACAACCAAGTATATCCCCAAAGAAGAGATGAAAAAGTTCATTTCCCTACTTCTTGGCAGAGATGGGAGACTATAGATATGGAATATTACATCTACTGTTAGACTCATTCATGTATTGGCTAGCTTTGTTGAATTATTTTTTCCCCTATTTATTTTATTATTGTTACAAAGGGTGGCTTACTAGGTAGTAGAGGGCAGAGGAATATATCTGGAAATAAAGGGATGGTGATTGAAAGTTTGTCTCAACTAAGTAGTCCCCTCAAAATGAGGACCTTATGGCAGTGGCCTATTAGCCATGCTTTTCATAGCTGAGGCCTGTATGCCTCCCTTGCTTCTCCACAGCTCAGTATACTTGCCTCTTTTCTTCTTTATGTTTCTTTTTCCTTATCTGTTGGAGAATAGAAAGGCAGATAAATGAGCTTGTTAGAACTTTTTGTAATGTAAGAATAAATAAGCATTGAGGGAAGGCTCAAGGTTGTCTTCTGTGACTAAAGAATATGAACATTGAAGGAATCAGTGAAGTAGAAAGAACATAAGAGACTCTTGTATGCTTACTACCTGTATGACACTGCATCAAGGTGCTGGACTTGGAGTCAGGAAGACCTGAGTTCATATCCTTCCTTATTAGCTATATGACCCTGGCAGTCACTTAACCCTTTGCTTCAGTTTCCTTATCTAAGAATTAGGGATAATAACGGGAACAGTAACCTTTCTTCTCAGGGTTGTTGTGAATAAAGTGTATTATAATATTTGCGAAGTGCTTTGTAAACCATAAAGTACTAGAGGGATGTTTGTTGTTGTTGTTTAGTGGTTCTATCGTGTCTGACTCTATGTGATACCTTTTTTTTTTTTTTTGGCAACAATACTGAATTCCTTCTCCAGTGAGAGATGTGGAACATTTTACGGCTGAGGAACTGAGGCAGATAAGGGTTAAGTGACTTGCCCAGGATCATCGAGCTAGTAAGAATCTGAGGCTGGATTCGAACTTAGATCTTGCTGGTGCCAGGCTTGGTTTTCTATCCACTGCACCACCTAGCTGCCCCTAAAAGAATGTTTACTATTTTTGCTTCTCTGAGCCTCAGTTTTCTAATCTTTAAAATAGGGATTATAATCATAGCACTCTATTTTGCAGGATCATTGTGGAAGAAAGCATTTTATAAGTCTTTAAGTACTCTAGGACTATGAGTTGTCATTGACTTTATATTGATTTTGACTGTTGGCTTCCTTCTGGATCCTTATTCGTGTTCTAGATAAAGCAGGTTGTCAGATAACTTTCTTTTGGAAAAATGGAGTGTTTATGTATCTATATAGTAGGGATTTTATTTTCTGAAGCCAGCACTGACTTTGATCTGAGAAAGCAGGTTTCAACAAACAGTACTGTCCATGGCGGGCATCTTTAGCTTTTGCTGCATCTTTATCTGAAGGGCCTGTCATCATTTGGACCTGTGTCTCTCAAATCTACAGTCAGCCAGACGCTTTTGTTCTTTAAAACCTCTTGTAGTCAAGAGTTCCTTAGTAGTCTCTGTTGTTTGCCTGTGGCTCACAGCCAGCCCAGTCAGCACATACTTTCAGGCATGTGTTCTCTTCTCATGGCACCACAAGGCTGCCCATGGTCCACTAGCATTCCCCCAGTGTAATGAGCTCAGGTGGGTCCTGGTATCTACTAATCCCCAGGGGTGGTTTCAGTGCTGAGGCTGTTGTTATTCCAGGACTTTCAAAAGCCTTGGCCAGTTCTAGGCCCAAGTGCTGTATTGTGAGTCACCCCTGACTCGGGAGTCAGGGCTCATACCTACTTACCTGAGGCCTCTTGGTGGCCAAGACAAGGAAAGCTGGGAAGAGACCAGAGACAGAGTGTTTATAACATCACCTTTTCTCCTTCAGCACAGCCTTATCTATGAAATAAAGTTCAATGTAGGAACTATTGTTTGGGCTTGGGCAGAATTCAGAAGACAAAGGGATATGTGGGCTGGTAAAATTTCTCTGCAGGAAATAAATTTCAGGAATCTGTTACCTCAGTGGATGGTATAAACTAAAAATAGATTCAAGAAAAATGAAGTTATTTATGGATGTGCAAAGATGTCATATAGGGTGAGCCTAACTTTCCCCAAACTCTCACTGTTAGGGTTCTGATCCTGAGAGATAAGGGAGCTTTTGTTAGGTTTTTATATTTTTTTCATTCAACCCATTTAACCAAAATTTATACTCCTCCTCTTGTGGTCTTTCTTTCCTCTAGGAAGCATTCCCAGTTTCAAGCTATGCCAGTCTTTCCTTTCTGAGTTTCTGCGGTAACCCTAAGAGCCTGTACTACAGTTTAGCTGTTGGTTCTGTCGTGACTTGTATTTGTTAACACATTCATAAAGGTTGGACATATCTCCCCAGCTGGACTTCAAGCTCTTAAGACCAAGCACTATTTATTAGACATTTATACATTCCTCAGGATCCTGTCCCACAATATCCTATAATCTTAAAGCTGAAAGGCCCCTTAGATATCATCTAGTCCAACAATAAGAATAATTTCTCTTTCCATAGCGCTGCAAAGCTTAGAGAATGCTTTCCTCACAACAGGCCTCTGCGACTCTCATTAGTCCCATTTTTCAGATGAGCAAGCTGAAGCCCAGAGAGATCAAGGGACTTGTGTTAGGTCATGTAGCTCCAACTCCTTGGTTGATGGATGAATCACCTAGACAATTTACCTGATAACTTCTTCCTTTTTAAATTTTTTTTCACTTTTATTTTCTCCCTCCTATTTCCCCCTTTCCCCTCCCCCACTGGAAAAAAAGAAAAAAAAATCCTAATAGCAAATAGCCATAGTCCAGCAAAACAAATCCCCATATTGACCATATCCAAAAATGTGTGACTCATTTTACATATTAGGCCATCACCTCTCTGTAAGGAGATGGGTAGCATTATTGATCATTGGTCCCAACAACATTTTCTTGAATACCTCTAGTGATGCAAAGCTCAATTCTTAATGAGGTAGCCATTCTGAGATAGCTTTGATTACCAAGAAGCTAAAACACATAATGCGAAGAATGCTTGATTTGTAGTTTAGAGGCCTAGGTTCAGATTCTAGTTCTGACACATCCTGTGTGACTCTGGACTTTACCAACCTGTAAAATGGGAATAATGATACTTGTACCGCCCATCTTACCACGTTGTTATAAGGAAAATACATTGCAAACCATAAGGTGCTATAGAAATGGAGATATTTTAATTACATTGAACCCATCAGCCTCCCTGTAGCTCCTTCCAACCTACTCCCTGCCCCAGGCCTTTTCTGCCTTCATTTCTAATTGAAGTTCTTAATGTAGTTTTGTTGATGACTGAAGCAACTGAAGTAAACAGAGTCTTTGCATTAGTGACTTTCTCTGGCTTATGTCATCAGATTTGAGGTAAAGGATAGGGCTGAGAGGGGAATTAAGGTCATTTGCCTCACCCCTAGATTTCTCTACTAAATTTTTTAAAGGCCTATTATTCTTTTGGTGGGGAGGGAGATGTGGTTAGAGAAGGGAAAAAAGCAGAAATATCATTTGACCTAAAAGAACAACTGTGCAGATAAATCTTCTCCTCTATAAGGTAATTTGGAGAAGCACAATTTAAATTAATTAGGGCTCTGCTCTGATTATAGGCCACTCACAGGGCTTTGGATCTCTACCACTGTAATTTAAAGCTCAAGAAATTGTCTGATTGCCCCAGTCTGTGGGCCACCAGCACATAGTCTGGTTTGGGGCTGATGCAACTATAGGTAATTCCTTCCATTAAAATAATGGGACAAGTAATGATTCATAGAATCAGAATCTTGAAACTGGATAGAATACAGATGGTCAGAGCTAAAAGAGAAGCAATAAAGTGCAGCACTCTTTCGAATACTAGATTTGGAGTCAGGGTTCACAGGTTCACCTGTAAAATGAGGAGATTGAATTACATGACCACTAAGGGCCCTCCTAGCTCTAACATTATATTCATGGCACAAAAAGATCATAGGATCTGGTGCTGAAAGGGCTCTTAGAAGTCATCCAACCCAATCTTCTCATTTTAAAGATGAGGAAACTAAGGCCCAAAACAAAACGTCTTTGTTTTCTGGTCTTTCCCACAGTTGCCTATTTCACTCATCTCCAGATCTCTCAGATGATCCTCGTTACATTCCAGTCTTTCTACTCCAGTGGGGCCAGCTTCCCCAACACATACACACATATTCCAGGGTCATTCCCCTCCTTTACCTTTGTACTTATTGACCCTACCTCAGTCCCCTAATTTTCCCCTCTGTCATCCACCTCTTACACATCTTCTGAAGCTCAGCTTGAGTCCCTTGTCCTCCTGGAAGACTTCTAGAGCACCACAACCTCAGGAAACTCAAAATTATCTGAGTTGTCAGACCTCTTCGAGTCTGTGATACTTATTTTAGCATTTGACTATGTTTGTGAGTCTTATCTCCCCAACTTTACTATGAACTCTTCTCTCTCATTTCTTCTTACATTTCTTAAACATCTCTCCCTTCTCCTCTGCTCTCCTCCTCCCAGTCCTAGGTCTCCTGTAGGAGGCATTTAGTGTGCTTATGTTGAAGTGAATTGTCTCTTGCTGGTGGTACTCTTCTCCCCCACCCCCCAACATTCTATCTACCCCCAGGGATGTTCTAAGATTTGGCCAAGGTGCTTATGGGACACTAAATGAATATATCCTGAGAATTTCTCGAAGGCTCAACTCTGTGTTGTGCACCATGAAGTGATAGGAGGAGAAGACATGGCCCCTGACTCAAGGAAGCACTTAGAGAATTTGGGAAGGATTCCTGGAGGAATTGGGACTTGAACTGACTCTTGAAGAACAGATACATTCTGGAAAGAGTGATGAGAAAGGAAAGGCCCTTCTAGGTCAAAAGAAGAGCAAATGAAGGTGTGTAGGTGAGAATGGGACAATGAGATTAGAGTCTGAATTTTAGGCAATGAGGATAGGGGAGAAGTTAGATAAGTAGGACCTTGTTGCATCTCTCTTAAAATATTAAGTTTCTTATGTGCTTGCTTGTACTGAGCAGTGTGTGGGGTGTGGAAACATTCAAAGCATAGCTAAGACCTGGCCCTGACCCTTGTGAAGCTCACAGTTCAGTAAAAGGATAGGCTATCCTATAGACAACTTAATATACACTGTTATATATTAAAGCACGTTCAGTATGGTGCAGTCAAAGGGTTATGCAGGGTTTGAGACAGAAAGTCATTTCCTGCTGAGAGAATCAGAGAAGGCTTCTTGGAGGAAGTGGTGTTTGATTTGATGATATGAAAGTGTGAGTAGTTATTCAACAGATGAAAATAACAGAAGGCTGATATAAGTAAATGAAATAAGCAGAACCAGAGAAACAGTATAAGCAATGACTATGATAGTGTAAATAGGTGGGTAGTAACAACTAAACAACAAAAAAGAGGAAACTGAGCCCTGGAATTTTAATGACTAAACTTGGCCCAAACAAAGAGATGAGAAAATGACCTTCCTTTCCTTCTTTCCAGAGACGAGGGACTGTGCATGTGGAACATTGCATGTACTGTCAGATTTGGTTGATGTGTTAGTCAGTTTTGCCAAGCTGTTTTTTTCCCTTAATTTTTATTCTTTGCAACAAGAGCTATCTCTTTAAGTGGAGGAATGGGGAGGAACATATTTAGAAATAAAAGTGATATAAGAACAAGAGATATCAACCAAAAAATAATATGATAGGAAAGACATTGTATACATAGGGAACAATGTAGGCCAAGGTACAAGGCAGGAGAGTATGTGATGTGTATAGAGGACAGAGAGTTTAATTTTAATGGAATGTAGAGTATATGTAGGAGAAAAACATTAGAAGAGGTTGGAAAGATAGAGTATAGATTATCAGATTATGGAAGACTTTGAATGCTAGACAGTAAGTATCATGGTTATTTGTGTATGTGTACTTTTCCCTCCATTTAATTTTAATTTAGGGCAGAGAAAAGGTTATGTTTTCATTTTTGTAGCCCGAGTACTGAGCACAGTTCCCTGAACACAGTAGCCACTTAATAAACATTTGACCTCAGGGGCTCAGAAAAGGAGAGGTTTACAGACACAGAGGCAGTGGGTTAAGCTTTGACTCGGGCACAATACCAGGAAGGATTTATTTGCTGCTGTTTCTATTTGGTGACCCTGTTGACATTGTCTGTGGCCCTGACCATCAGAGACATGCAGGAGAGGAACATACAGAGAACTGGTTTGGGGGATGATTAACTTCCTTGTCATTCCCTTTTGCAGTGACCCGCCATAACCATTTGAAGGACTTCATGCTGGTTGTGTCCATCGTCATTGGGGTGGGTGGATGTTGGTTCGCCTATATTCAGAACCGATACTCCAAGGAGCATATGAAGAAGATGATGAAAGACCTGGAGGGGCTACACAGAGCTGAGCAGAGCCTTCATGACCTCCAGGAGAGGTAAATGAGTGGGTCTTCAAAGACTACTGCTGAAGGAGGGGCGTGCGATGTCAACTATTAGGGCAAGTCACTTCTTTGATCTTCTATTTCCTAATGTGTAAAGTACAATAATTGGACTAAATGATCTCTTCTTACTCTGGATCCTATGATCCTAAGGGTTAGAAGGAACTTTAAAGACATCTGTTTCAACCCCTCTTTTTATAAATGAGGAAACAGATATGGAGAGGTCAGCTGCCTTGTTCAGTGTCACACAAAAAGTTAATGACAAAGCTGGGACTCAAATTCAAATCTCCTTAGTCCAATGTTTTTTCATCCTCCCAAACTGGCCAGAGAATTAAAAAAGAATAACCTCTCTCTGTCCCAAGAGAAAGTGTTTTATCTTTGATCATCCTACCTCTGAACCTTGTTAGTTGTGTATGATCATGAAATTCTCTGGCTACAATAGTCAGTGAGGGGGTCAGTTATTCAGGCTCTTGTTTCTGGGCAGTCAAATGGATAGTTGACTTCTTTATTCTCTCTAAGAGAGACTTTCATGGTTTGTCTTATGCTATATTGCTTTTTTTAATAGCCGTTATCATTAGGAAATTCTTTCTTACATCTAACCTAAATCTCATTCATATTCATTGCGTACATGACCTTAGAAAAATCTCTTTTTTTAGGTTTCACTTTCCTGCAATAGGTTATAGAGCCAGAAGAGACCTTCAAAATCATTTAGCCCAATCCTCTCATTTTACAAAGGAGACTGAAATCCAGAATAGGCTAGGGATTTTCCCCAGATCAAAACTGTAGTAAGTGGCAGAGCTAGAATTTTAATACAGGTCTTCTGAATACAAATCCAGGGCTCTTTCCATTATGTCATGCTGCCTTTCTCCTATCTAAAATAAAAGGGATGGATCAGATAGTCTCCAGTCCTGACATTTTGTGATGTTTAAGTAAAGAAAGCAAGAAATTTGCCTTAAATTTACAAAATAAATTTACAAAAGACAAGATAAATATGGCTATGGAAAGTAGTGCTCAGTCAGCAAGAACTTGCTGAACATTTGTTATGAGCTCCAGGAAGATCATTGGATCATAGATCAGGAACCGAAGATGACAGTATAGACCTGCTAGTTGGACCCCCCCTCATTTTACAGATGAATAATTGAGACCCAGAGAGACCTAGTGATTTGTCCAAGGTTACACAGGTAATAAGTAGTAGGGTTAGAATTCAAACCCAGATCCTTTGACTCTGAATCTAGTACTTTTTTCAGTGGACCCAGTCCCTGCCATCAAGGTATACTCACCTTTTAGGGGAGAGAGACAGGACCCACTGGGTAGAATGCCAGACTTTGAGTAAGCAGACTCAGGTTCAAATCCTATTTCTTCAGATACTGATTAGCTGTTAAGCAAGTTGCTTAACTTCTCAGCCTTCGTTTCCTCATCTCTAAATTGGGGATAATAATATCTGTAAGCACTTAGTTCACAGGGTTTTTGTGAATATCCAATGAGAAAGTATATGTAAAGTATTTTTCAAATCTTAAAGTATGATATAAATGATAATACTGTTACTAATAATTATAATATTATTACGTACACATATCCAGTTCGGTTTACTTATTAAGCAACAAACACTATACGTGCATGGTGCTGGACTAGGCATTTGCATTATAAAGATGAACATAAAATAGTCCTTGCTCTCAAGGTGCTTACATTCTACTGGGGAAAACAACATGTGGAGCAAATGCAAAGTAACTGTGGAATAAGGATGAGGAGTAGCCCCCACTGGCAGTGGCCTTTGTGGCCCTTGAGTTGAGAGTTGAGAGGAGCAAGGGCATCCAGGGGACCGAGAGGAGGAGGCTGGAGCCAGTAGGGCTGCTGCTGGAAGAGCCAGAGCATGGGTTCTGAGAGGCATCAGGCGTGGAGGAAACATGATTACTGTGCTCAGAGCAGAGCAGGGGGATCATCAAGTGAGCACCAGAGCCACTGCTGTGCTGTGACCATAGTATCCATGTACCATGGATATAGAACACTGCATATAATGTATGACTTTTTTGAAATGTTGGTTAGTTTTGCAGAATTTATGTTTTTTAGGGATGACTTGAGAGGAAGAAGGGAGGAATACATTGGGAAATGTAGGTAATATTAAAAAAAGATAATAAGGATATACTTTTTTAAATGTGGAAGCTAAGCTAGGTGTTCTCTGGGTCTGTCCTTCTGTGATTCTAAATATTTGAAAGGTTGTCATGTGGAAGAGGATTAGACTTTTGCTTTCCCCTAAGGGAACTGGAATGAACTGGGGGGAAATTGAAGAGAGGAGAAGATGGAGGGTCTTGAATTACAGGTCGGTGAGTTTGAGGTCCATAGGGAACCCTGTCTGATCCCTAAATAGAGAGATTTGGCCAGAGATGGGCTTTGGGAAATTGATCTTGTTTCTGTTTGCAGGAGGGATGAAAGGAAAGAGACTAAAGAGGAGAAGGCAAGAGAAGATTATTGAAATCCCCTAGGAAGAGGAACATGAGGACTGGGCTGGCAGGGTTGGGGGAGGGAACCACGGAGGTGAATGAATACAAAAACCTTAAAGAAGAGGGATGAATAGAACTTGCAAACCAAGGACCATAAAGAGGAGAGGAAGAGGCATTATGAAATGTTTTGCTGCTAGTCTAGTAAACTATACCTAGAGCATACCCTTGATATAAATCTAATTTGGTCAAAAATGTGGGATTAATTTAGTTTGGTATCCCTCTTTTTGCCTCTTTGGGTCTACCACTTCCTTTTCTAGGCATTCACTATTCCTTTAATGGTATATTCTGGAGTTTTGTTATGATCGTTTTCCTTTTCTAGGCTTCTATTTCCTCATCTGTACCTTAAAATTCTCTATGATTCTCTTTTTAATGCCCCTTCTAACTCTAATCCATCATGTTATAATCCCAAATAGAAGAATGTTATTATGGAAGGAATCTTACAGACCTTTGAGCCCAACCCTCTCATTTTACAGATGAAGACACTAAGGTTCAAAGAGATTGTAACTTGTTTAAGGTCACACGGATAGTGACAGATCTGGGATTTGAACCCAGTCTCCCCTTCATCTCAAATCTAGTGCTCTTGCCACATGGATGAGGCAGTCTAGAAGTGGGAGTAGAAAATAAGTGTGACAAGAAGTCTAGGTGTGCTCTTACCCTTGGCTCTATTCAGGAGCCAGTGAAGTTTGTTTTCTCCCATAGCATCCTCTTCTCTAACCTTAAAACCGCCTTTGACTCCTGCCTGTGAAGGTCCATGGGCCCTTTCATAGCCCCAAAACTGGGCTGGAAGGGACCAGAGCTCAGCCCTGGTTATAATTAGGACACATGGCACCACCTGGTGGGCAGCAGGAAAAATCCCAGGTCCTTGGTTCTGCAGGATGACAGATTCCAGAGGATCATAGGATTTAGAACTAGAAATGAAAGAATCACGAAATTTCAGAGTTGGCAAAAGTTGGAGGGACCATCTAGTCCAATTTGTGTCTGAATGGGAATCCTTTCTACAGCATCCCTTGACAAATATATCTAGCCTTTGCCTAAAGACCTTTGGTGAAGGGGGAACCCACTGCTTCCTCAGGCAGACGATTCTACTACATGATTTCAGTCAGAATGAGCACAGCTACCAGAAGTAGTTAGCTCTAATATTGTTTGAAGTTTTTCTTTATATAAAGCCCAAGTTGGTGGATTAAATCTGCACCTACTGAAGATCATCTAGTCCAAAGCCCAGGGACATGAGCTAAATTTGTCTTTGACTTGCCTCAACACAATACTCCCACTTGGGGCCCCTCTTTCCCATAGAGGACTGTGCTGTCGTCCTCCATGACCAGTATCTTGTCAGAACTCTCACTGTCCTCACCCTTATCAGAACTTAACACTTCAAGTTCTAATCTTGTAAGTCCAGTTCTCAGCCAGTTCCTATTAAAATATGAAGTGCTAACAGTAGCTTCCTAACCCCCTCCCTAGGGGACTTGAATTTTCTAATTATTTTTGGGCAAAACCTGGGTTTTCATTCCCTAGCATGGAAACTTCCTCCATAGATACAGATTAGCAATTTCACATCCTTATGAGAAAATCATTATAGCATTGAATTATTATTATTATTATATCCCCAGCCAGACTTTAAGTGGGACCCAGTCTCCTTCTCTCCTTGTTTGCCCCACAATTTGATAAAGCACAAGTTTCTTATGCATCTCCCTTGACTTGGCATTGCTATCTTGCATACAGCATGGCCTAGTCTAGGACAAGGACCCATGTCTTTTCCTGTGCCTCCCACAGCTTGACAGAGCCTAAGACCAGGACCACTAGGTCTTCCATATAGATTTGTTACAGAATGAGGGAGGAAAATCTGGGATATATGAAACATAGTCCTTCATCTTCCACAGGCTACAGAAGGCCCAGGAGGAACATCGGACAGTAGAAGTAGAAAAAGTGCACCTGGAGAAAAAATTACAAGATGAGATCAGCATTGCTAAACAGGAGGCACACCGGCTTCGAGAACTACGTGAGGGTACAGAGAATGAGCTCAGCCGCCAGAAATATGCAGAGCAAGAACTGGAGCAGGTAGGGTGGACCTTGCTGGGTAGGAGTTGGGGGCAGCCAGTAGTACCTGGTCACATGAGACCAGGAACATAGGGGTGAGGTGGGGTGGATGGATGGGAAGATGGGGCCTGCTCCAAGATTGGGCTTTTCTCATATACTACAGTCCAGTCACAACTAGCTTGGCCACACATTTTCTGTGGGATCCTGGGCAAATCAGTTCAGCTCCCTCAGTCTCAATCAGATTTGTCAAATGAAGAGAGTGATATCTGCACTTCCTACCTCACAGAGTTATTGTTAGAAACAAAGACTTTGGAGCTGTTGTTATTGCTACTGCTATTTTTATTAATCTCCTGATCTGATTATTCTAGAGCAAAGGTTCTTAAATCAGGGTATTTCGTTAGATTTTGAGGCAGGTCTGTGAACTTGAAAGGGGAAAAAATTATATCTTTATTTTCACTCATCTCTAACTAGAATTTAGCATGTCCTTCAATTATGCATATAGGCAGCAAAAAATCTGAACAGGGATTTATAGGCATCACCATGCTGCCATTGGGGTCCATGACATAAAAACAGTAAACTCCTGATCTAGAGATTTAGGGTTTAGAGCGGTTGAAGATTGAGGTCCTGTGGTTAATCAGTATTTCAGAGGGTAGTAGATAACAGTTGTTGCACTCTCAACCATTGGTCCCTAGACCAATGGATGATATCTAATAGCTCAAAACCCAGCAAGTCCTTCTCTCTCCCTTCATTGCCTTCTCTTTGACTCTGTCTCTTTTCTGCCCTTCCCCACCCCCTTAGTTTGGGTGTGTCTCTTCCATGTTATCCCTGTTTTTCTCCTCCTTTCCCTGTCTTATTCCTCGTCCCATACGACTACTTCCTCTTCTCCTTCCTCCACTTCTCGAAGTAGCACCAAGTCTAACCAGATTAGATTTTTAGTATTTATTATAGTTTATTCAGCTTTCTGTTTCTTGATCATCATTTCAAAAGTAAACAAATTAATACCTTTTATCTTTTTCTTTTTTGGAGAGAAATCCCCAAGTGAAGGTTAAGGAGGAGTTCACATGGAGTTAGTAGAGGGAATCCTGGGCACAGGCTCTTGAAAGTAGTACCAGTACCCTGTTGCCCACATGGCTCAGAACACTTGAATATTTGTTGGACTCAACTGGGTAAAGAGCCAGAAGCCTTGGGTTTCAGTCATATCCTTGACACCTAC
Organism: Trichosurus vulpecula; assembly: GCF_011100635.1. Lineage (NCBI taxonomy): Eukaryota > Metazoa > Chordata > Mammalia > Diprotodontia > Phalangeridae > Trichosurus > Trichosurus vulpecula. The sequence goes on along the minus strand of NC_050574.1, from coordinate 88,189,200 downwards.
ATCCTGTGGGTCCTTTCAACAATAATCCGACTCCCTCATGTTGTAAAGATCACATCATCTTTGGAGGGAGCAGGGGAGAGAGTGGAGGAAGGCCCAGACTTGGTGAATGCAGGAAGCTGGGCAAAGGAGCCCTCTTCCCTGAAGCCAACTTCAGTGCTGGCCCCATCCCTTGCCGTGAGGTCTGCCTCCTGCTCAGCATGGATTGAGGGAGGCTCTAGGGACTGGTCTTTGCACTCCTCATGTTCAAGGTGGCATAGTAGAAACAGCATGGGATTGGATGTCAGGAGGCACGGGTTTGACACTGGCTCGTGACTCTGGGGAAGTCTTTTTGCTTCTTTAAGTCTCAGTTTCCTCTTTAAAATAGAGATAGTAATACTTTTACTCCCTGCCTCAAAAGGTAGTTATGAGAAAAGTGCTTTGTAAACTTTAAAACTCTGTCGAAATGTGTTCTGTTCAGTCTTCCTCCATAGACCTCAGGTGGTTGTGGCCTTTGTCAGCTTGGGGAGTTGGGCTAGCAGAACCGGAGATAAAGTGGAGGCTATGACCCTATACCCTGTGTCTTGCCATTGTAGGTACGCATGGCTTTGAAGAATGCTGAGAAGGAGCTGGAGTCCCACAGTTCCTGGTATGCCCCTGAGGCCCTGCAGAAGTGGCTACAGCTGACCCATGAGGTAGAGGTGCAGTACTACAACATCAAGAAGCAGAATGCTGAGAAACAACTACTGGTGGCCAAGGAAGGGGTGAGGATGTCAGGCCTCCTATGGCCTTATAGACCTCTGACGCACACTGTCCATGTGACCTTGGGCCAAATTGCTTCATTTCTCAGGGCTCTGGGCAGCTCTCTTAAGACAACTGTGGCAACTATATGATGCAGAGAAAAAAGATGCAAATCTGCATTGGTAGAGGGCATTTCCTCCTATAGGAGTTTCCTATAACAATGGAGTCACAAGTCTCCCTGTTTAGTATCTATGTCACAGAATGATTGTGAAGCTCAAATTAGATAATGTATTCAAGTTTTAAGAGTTCCTTAAATACTAGCATTATTATTAACATCATTATTATTGTATCATTTGGGCCTCCAGAACTATCCTGTGAGGTAGCTAGCATCAATATTATCGTCTCTATTTTACACTGAGAGAAAGCAAGCCTTGTGTTAAACTGAGACTGTTTCTTCATCTGTAAAATGGGATATTATAACTATATTGTGTGCAAAGAGTTGAGAAGCTTTAAGTGCTGTAGAATGGAAGTTATTATAATTACTCTTTGAGTGTACCCCAGGAGAAGGGAGGAGAGCCATCTCCCTGACCTCTGTCAGAGACATTGGCTCAGGGCCCCTGGCCAGGGAAGGAGAAGCAGACATCTGAGATCCAGACAGATGCAACAGCTACTAGGCCCGGGGGCTGGGCCCTTCATTGCCCAAGGATAGGTACTGGGCAGCATCTGGGAGAAAACATGCCTTCTCAGAGCAGTTGCCTAGAATGATCACTATTCTCTTCCTTTCAACTGGAATACATGGTCATGTGCCTAGCCAGAGAAGAATATAGCTGGTTCTGTAGGCCTCAGTCTGGGCTGAGGCCCATTCTTGAGCCCTGTTCCCTTTAAGGGAACACACCTTGGGTTTTTCAGGCAGAGAAGATTAAAAAGAAGAGAAACACCCTGTTTGGAACCTTCCATGTGGCCCACAGCTCTTCCCTGGATGATGTGGATCACAAAATCTTAACAGCCAAGTGAGTATTTCCTGCCATTTTGGGAAGATGGGCTCCCCAAGACTATCCCTACTGGAAGCTCTGAGGTGGGGCTCCAGGCCTGGTACCTTCTTTCCCATATAGCTCAGAAAGAAAGATGTGGCCCTATTTCCTGCCTTCATGTTTCTTAGGCTTTTCCCTGACCCAAACTGTCCCCCAGACTTTTTCTCCTCCTTGGAACTGTGGCAGGCCTTTGCCCAGGCTCAGATCCCAAAGCTATCTTGCCTAGGATGAATATGGGTAAGTGTTAGACCAAGGATTTCTGTGTTCCTACACCTTGGTTTCTCTGGCATGGGAAAACCATTCTTATGGTATTGGTTTGGGACTAGGCTGGGCTGGACTGGGCTAGGGTCTGGCCAAAGTATGCCAGGCCTGTCAGGTTAAAAGGAGGGTCCTATGCTTTTTGAGGCTTACTTCCTGCCTGGCCTCTATTTCCAGGCAAGCCCTGAGTGAAGTGACAGCAGCCCTGAGGGAGCGCTTGCACCGATGGCAGCAGATTGAGATCCTGTGTGGTTTCCAAATTGTCAACAATCCCGGTATTCACACTCTGGTGGCCGCCCTCAACATCGATCCCAGCTGGATGGGCAGCACTCGCCCCAACCCTTCCCACTTTATCATGACAGATGATGTGGACGACATGGATGAGGAAATCGTATCACCAGTGTCCATTCAGTGTAGGTAGCACCGGGATGGGGAGGTTGTCCTAGGGACACGGCAGCCAAAATCCCAAGTAGCCTAATTGGGAGAGGCTGCTTGGTCTCTATGGGAAGGCCAGGAACCCTTCCTTCCTCTGGCAGCAAGCACAGGGGTGGGGAAACTCTAGCGCTTCACTTAATGTAATCCAGTTCCCAGGTCAGGCATCAAAAGGTGACAACCCCATTTATATCTGTAGTTGTGAAAACACAACAACTTGTAAAAATTTTCAGTGCTACCATTCTATGAGTCATAAGTGATTTCTTTCTGCCTTTACCTTTGTATGTCTCTGCTGTGCATCTGTTTCTTCCTCTGTGTCTTTTATTGTCATTGTTTATCTCTTTCCATCTCTCATTCGTTCATACAGTCAGTAAATCTCTCCTGAGCATTTAACCATGTCCATGGCCCTATTTTGGAATATGGGAGGGGGAAGGGAACTCACAATACAGAATTGAATAAAATATAGTCCCTGCCCTCAAGGAGTAGGGAAGCAGTGCATTATTGTTGAAAGAACTATGAACTAGGGGCACTCACTGTGTGCCCTTGGAAAAGTTCTTTCCCCTCTCTGGGCCTCAGTTTCTTTGTTGACTTTGGCCACCTTCGGGCTGAATTGAAAGGAACTTTCCTTGAGCTATTAATATGAACAGAGGTTCAGTACAGATCCATTTTAGCTCTGAGAGTCTCTAACTCTGGAACACAGGACACGTACATAGATAACCGATACAAAATAGAAGGGGGTAAGGGCCCTCAGAGTTGTCTCAGTCTTTGTATCCTGTCTGTCCTTGTCTTTCTCCCTCTTTTTTTCATTCATTTCCTACCTCCCCTAAATTTCTGTCCTTTATTCTTAATAGAACTGAATTTTATTTTTAAAATTACTAATTGCTTATTAAATGTCATTTTACGTTCCATGTTCCTAATTCTGAAAGTAGTTGAGTGGAACTTTTACATTTTCTCTTTCTCCATAAAAACAAATACTAGTTATTTCCCCTATCTTAGGGAATCTGAAAATCCTAGACGGGAAAAATAACTTATCTAGTACCCTAGATACCCAAGAGATTTTATGGAGAAAGGTCAGCTAGGTGGAGTTATAGTGCATAGAGTGTGGAGCCTGGAGTCAGAATCATCTTTCTGAGTTCAAATGTTACTAGATGTGTGACCCTGGGCAAATCACTTAACCCTGTTTACCTCAATTTCCTCATCTGTAAAATGAACTAGAGAAGAAAATGGCAAACCACTCTGTATCTTTGCCAAGAAAACCCCAAATGGGGTCACAAAGAATCAGAACTGAAATGACTGAGCAACAACCTCAGTCTTCTCAATGCTGGGAATCCCTCTACGACATCTTGTCACTTATCCAACCTGGGCAGTTTACTCCTCTAGGGATGGGAACTTCACCATCTTCTTCCAGGCAGCCTGTTATAGGATAGTTGTAATCATTAGGAAGTTATTCATTATATTGAGCTGAAATCTCCCTCCTTCCCTGTAACTTCCTTCCACATTGATCCCACCTCTCCTCCTTCAAAATGAGCCTCAATTTGGCTTTTGGTGAGTAATCTTTAATGATAAAATGTATTTTAATCTTTACTGTAGTAAGTGGAATCTTTTTACTGTATAGGACTTCATCAAGGGAGCCAGAATGATTCCAGAACCCTGCAAAGCCAGCAACCTTCCCCTTCCCTCACAAGCTCTCAAAGCTGCCCCCCCACCCCACCCCCAGGGCATAGGTGAAATATGTAAACCGGGCAAGAGAGCCATGAGAGCAAAGGTCTCCTGCCAAGGTCTTTTCCCTGCTGCCTCAGGTTATCAGCTAACTAAGGAGGCAGGGTGGTATGGTTCAAGAAATACTGGATTTGGCACCAGAGCCTGGGCTTCAGTTTCAGCTCTGTGAGTCATTTTCTGTGTGATACTGGGCCAAGTCACTGGGCTTCTTCTGGCCTCAGTTTCTTCATCTATAAAATAAGGGTTGGACTAGGTGATCTCTGAGGTCCCTTCAAACTATACATCCTACGAATCTGTAACTAGATAATCTCAAAATTCTCTTCCTGATATATAAAGGATGGGCAGAAGCCTCCTTAGTAACTTTGGAGCTTCTAGCTAAAGATGGGACCTGGTCTGGCCTGAGGCTCACACCAATTTGGCATCTCTAACTCTAGGGGCTTAGAAATTCACATAGCAGACAGGGCTAGGAGCAGGACCTACAGATGGCACAATTGAGGTAGGCTTAAAAGACCAGAAATCCTGATAGTTAATCTGTGCTTCTGGGAAGTCTCTCCCTTTCCTGTCTCATGAGCTCCAGATTGGATTTCTTTGTTTTATATCTTCCTGTAACTCCTTCCCTAGACACCTTGTCTGTCTTCATCAAATGACATGGCAGGGAGGGAGACACAGGGATTATGTTATAGATGAGAAAATTGAGGTCCAAGAAGGTCAAGTCATTTCTCCTCTAAGACCTGGGGTGTTTAGTGGACAGCCATCTCAATATGAATCTGGGTAGACAAAAAAGCTAACTTAACCTTGAGCTATATGCATTAAGGCAGAGTGCCCAGAATGGGAGAATGAGCTCTTCTCTCATGGCCTTGATGAATCCCTATTAGAAATATGATCTTCAGTTTTGAGTTCCATGTTTTAAGGACCTTAAAAAACTGAAATAACTGGAAGAGGAACCATGAGAATGATGAGAGGCCTGGAGTTCATGCTATTTGGAAATCAAATAAAAGTCTGGGGATGTTGAACCTACCTAAGAGAAGGCTTAGGGAAGAACTATTACATAAATGAGGGATTAGATTTTGTTCTGCTTTGCTTTAACGGACAGAACTGGGAACACTGGTTGGAAGTTGTAGAGAGGCAGATTTGGATATAATGTAAAAAACCAACTTCTTCATTGTTAGAGCTATGGTCCCAAGGTAGAGTGAGCTGCCTTCAGAAGTAGTGAGTTCTCCACCACTAGAAGTCTTTTGGCAGAGGCTGGATTGACCTCTTGTTAGGGATGTCAGTCACAGAGGGATACTTTCTCAAGTAAGTCCAATTGGACTGTATTTATAGTCTTTTTCCAGCTCTGAGCTTCTCTCATTTTATAAAGTGACTTGTTCTTGGTCACACAGCTAATTACCAGCTTTTGATAAGTCCAGGAAGGAAGAATATAATGGGTTTGGGGAACTGTTGTATAGTTGAGGACGTTCCCTGCCCTGAATAAGTCAGGGCATTGGCTGGGGAAGTAGCTAAGGGTTCAGTTCATCCCAGTGTTCCCAGAAATGGGCAGTGTTTCCATTTGCTGGTGAGAAGGCTTCCAGGCCCCCTGTAAATTGGTTCTCTTCTCCCCTTGGCCCTGTTGACTCCCCCCAGACGCTGCCTGGCTGATGGGGCGCAGGTTCAGTGATCGCTCTGTGTGCTCGGCGTCTGTCAGCTCGGATGATCAGTCCCTCTGGAAATACCCGGGTTTGATGATCTTCCTTTGGGGTTGCTTTTCCTCCCATATTTGGGATTAACTGATTTTCTGCCCCTTCCTGCTTCCAAGGCAGCCAACTGACACACCCCCAGCCCCTCAGCACAGCCCCTCCCTACTAACCTCAGGAAGAGGCTTGGGTGGGTAGAGAAGAATCAGCCCACTCACTCTGGGGGCTCCCACTGGGTGCTGGGAAAAGGGGCATGATGAGGGCAGGCTTAATGAGTTTGCAGTGGTTGGGGAGGAAGTGCTGTCCCAGGACCCAAAGTTTAGCCTCTTCTTCTACATCCTGTAGCCCAGGGGACCCTTTTTCACAAGAAAAGGGGAAACTGACTCCTAACAGAAATGCACACAATTGCCTTTGAGCTGGGGTAAGGAGAGGGAGAAATGTCTTTCCCCTTGATTTCCTTTTTATGCCTCCCTCTTTTCTCTCTCCCTTTATTTCTTTCCTTCTTTCTTTGTCTTTTCCCTTTCTTTGCCCAGTTCTCTCTGTTTTTCTACCTTTCCTATGTTCCATTTCCTCTTTTCTTTCTTTCCCTCTGTCTTTTCCTCTTTCTTCGTCACTTCTTTCTTCTCCTATCTCCTTTCCTTTTCTATGTTCTCTCTTTCTCTCTCTCTCTCCCTCCCTCTCTCTCCCCTCTCCCCCCACCTCCCTCCTTCCCTCCCTCTCTCTCTCCCCTCCTCTTTCCCTCTCTCTCTCTTTTCCTCCCTCTAATGGAATCAAGTCTCTGACACTTTCAATAGCCATATGTCTTTGGTCAGGTCGCTTTTCTGAGTCTCAGTTTCCTCTTCTGTCAAATAGAGCCAATAATGGCTACCATACCTTCCTCCCACGGGGTTCTTGGGAAAGCACTTGGTAAATTTTAGAGTGTTATCAGAATATCAGCAACTATTACTAACTACTACCCATCCTCCTTCCTTTCTTTTACTCCTCACTTCTCTTTTCTCTGGCTTCTCTAGGTCTTTCTCTTTCCATCATCCCTGATTTTCTCTCATTCCTTTTCCACCTTCCTCTGCTCTGTTTTCTTAACTTCTTAATCCCCTTCTTCCTCTCATGACTCCTGTCACTAGCCCTTTAGAAGACAGCTCCAGAAGTGCTTATACTCCCTAACTAACATCAATGGGGACAGAAAGGACCAGGATGGGATTTTGGGACCCCTGCTGTGGTTTGGGACTGTTTCCATTCTACAGTGAGCAGGGAAGTCTGTACTATCTGGGTAGGGAGCAGGCATCAGGCATTGACGGCGTTTGTCCCCCAGGGGAATGGGCTGTTCTTTGTGCCTGGATTTTGGGCCACCTTCCTGGGTTCGTCCTAGGCTTAATAGCCACCCCTCTTCTCCAGCACAGTTTGGAAGTCCCAGCCAAGGGCTGGTTCTTCTCACCCTTTAGAACCTTGCCTCACTCTCTTACCTGCCCTTTCTTGCCCCTTGCCCTCCTAACTGCCTGGATCCTGGTTACAGTAACCCTTCACTGAGGTCTCTTTTCCCATCCTTCAGAGCGTGTCTGACATCGCCCCAGCACCCTTCTCTTAGGAGCACCGTTGCTTCATGGGCATCATCTTTTTTACTCACACAGTTCCTGGGGAGGGGAGGGCCCCATTCTCAGGACTGGGAGAATGAAAGGTCAGGAGCAGGGTCACAATGCAAGGTTGGGGGAAAGGGAACCCCAGGACTAGGACCCGTATGAATGGGCTGCCTGCCTGCCTCATCCAGCTGGGCCTCACTTGGATCCACTCTCTCATTGCAGCTCCTAGCCTGCACAGCAGCGTCCGGCAGCGTCTAGTGGAACCACAGCACGTCCTGGGATCGCAGAGGTTGGTAGAGAGCGAGGGCAGCCATTACGTGCCGGGCCGTGTGTCTCTGCGGCGAATGCGTAGCCTCTCCTCTGGACAATCTTTCAGTTCCGACGTTCACGGGACCAGCCCTCCATCAGCTGTCACCTCCTCCTGCTCTTCCTCCTCCTCTACTGCCTCCACCTCTGCTCCTACTTTCCATGTCCACCCTGTCTATTACCACCACAGCACTGCTTACTTCCTCCAGATGGATCCCTACCCTGACCCGCCCCCTCCCGATGCCCAGTCTGGGATGTCCTATCGATCCGACAGCTTGGGGTATACATCTCCTGCCTCGATCCCTTCCTTTCCCCTTTTGTCTGTGCCTGCCAGCTGCTGTTTGTACCTCATTTCCCTCAAACCAGCCTTGATTTAATTTCACTTTCTTTTGCCAGTTTAATCTTCCCAAAGCCCAAGGGAGCCAGGCTGGACCCTCCTTCTGGGCCTTATTTCATGACAGGGCAGCAGGAAGGCCCTAGCTAACTCCCTCCCAACTTCAACCTTTCTAATTCTACATTTTGGGTTTGCTGTCTTAAGAACAAAAGATAATAACATTATTCCCTTAACTTTACATAGCTGGTGCTTTTAACTTTCTGAAGTGTTTCATATCCATTTTCTCATTGGTCCTTACAATAGTTTTGGTAGGGACACAGGGCTGGGTTTAGGGTCCTTATTTTACAAAAGAGGAAATTAAGACCCAGAAATGTGAAAAGATTTACTGAAAGGTCACACAGGTTGTTCCATAAAATCCCCACAAGCAAATTGCAAAAGAAATTCAATCTTATTCCCTCCCATCTGTACCCAGCCTAGCCCACTGGCTTCTCCTCTGAGAGGGAGACTGCTTCTAGGAGGTAATGGCAGAGCCCACAACTTGTCTAGGAAAAAGCCCTGGCCCAAACAGGTCCATAGCCTAGCAAAGGTTGAGTATTGATAGCCACTGATAACCACAGGAATACTTTGGTATTCTGGGTCGTTTTAAGCCAGGCAGGAGAACCCTGAAGGTGGGAGATGGTGTAGAACTATTTGAATCTGACTCTGGAGGTTAAGGACAAGTCTTAACCCTGGAATCTGCTTCCACCTTGTATGACTCCTTTTAGGAGTTCTGAATATGATTGGGTCCTCATATCTTAGTGCTTGTTAAAACTTAGCTTCCCTTCTCCCTCCCTGCTCTGGTTCAGGGTTCCCTTGACTATCTCATTCCTCACTGGGGGATACTGAAACTAATTTCACCCCACTCCCACCCCGAGATACACATACATTCTCATTCTCTCTCTCTCTCTCTCTCTCTCTCACACACACACACACACACACACACACACACACTCACACTCACACACACACATTCTCACACACACACATACTCTTTCACATACACACACTCTCACACTCTCTCTCTCTCACACCACTGTGTAAGTTAGCTGAGGTGAACTGATATCCTCACCTCAGGTTGATTCCCAGATACTCCTGTTTGAAGACTATAGGTGGATTGGCCTGAGGACCTCCCATGTCTCCTGAGATATCTTACAGTTGCAAGAAAGCCCTGATTCCCAGCAAAACTTAGATAGCCTTTGTACAACAATTAGCTTGGCCTCTGCTAGTGGCACTTAGAGCACTGAGCTCATCCTTAGGCCCTGCTTTTTAATGTTTGTTATTCCCAAAGGGTAACCTGAAGGTTAAAGGAGGTGCATTTCTACTCCATCCCAGCCAGCTCTAGGCTCTTCCTATACTCTTTCCCCAGAGGCTTTAAAAGGCCAGACCCCTTGGAGCCTTGGCAGATGGGACAGGGAGCAGGCACCATCTACCAGCTAGCTCAAGATCTTTCAGTTGAAGATTAGGATTTGGGGAGAATCATTTCCCATATTACTATATCCTCATCCTCATTCTCCATGTCAACCCCCTTGCTACCTCTGCATAGGGGCTGCCCTGGCATTCCACTGACAGTGACTGACAAAAGAGACAGACCCTGATTCAGACCAGAGAGAGGGATGGCTCTATGAATATCCTGCTGGATGATCAGCCTTCAGCCTCCCCTTAGGTAGCCTGAGCCCTAGACCTTGCATGCTGGCAGTGGAGGGAGGGGACTTGGGGGACAGAGACAGACAGACCTTGGCACCAACTCCATTCACCACTTGGTTTTCTTTTGCAACGTGCTTCAGAGGATCATCTCTAAAGACAAACAGGCTCTCTAGTAAGGTTAGTAATGCCACAGGTGGGACTGGGAAGGGGTTCATGTAGCCCTTAGGAACTCCAGGAAGCCTCACCTGGGCGCTTCCTTTTCAGTTCAACAATTCAACTTAGCAAACCTCGAATTGTTGAACTAAAATCAATTTAACTGCTGATGTGTGGACAAAATGGCTCCTATAAGTGTTTCCTGGGGGCCCTGCCCTTGACTCCTTGTGCTGGGGAGGAGGGGAAAAGGGGAAGATGAGACCCTATATGGTCCTTGCCTTTAGGGAGACAAGACTCCCAGGCACATAATAGTAGACTGCTACAGCATCATATAGGGGTGGCAATAGAAGAGCTGGAAGAGCCTTAGAACATAAGAGTGTCAGAGCTGAAGAGGCCCTGAGCTGGGTCTCCCAACTCCTGACCCAGGACTGCTTTCTCTGCACTAGAGTGCCTACTTATGAAATTGCTATGGCAAAGCACAAGAGACAGCAGACAGAAGGCTGACCTCGGAGTCACTAACACCTGGGTTTAAGAACTGCCTTTTGACATGTACTGTGACCCTGGCCAAGTCACTTAACCTCCTAGTTCCCCCAGCTAACTCTGTAAGACTCTTAAGTTGCAGAACAGTTATCCCAAGGGTCAAAAGGTGTTAAGACCCTGCTATAGGTGTCTAGGAAAAACTGAAATAGAGAAGGCTTCTTAGTGGAGATGGACCTTGACTTTGTACAATAAACACAACCATCCCCCTACCTCTCAGCAGAAGCTCTCCAGTTCAGCCCAGTGGGTTGAGGTTTAAATACTGTTACTGGGAGACCAATAGAGACCCTACTTGTTACTACTTGTCTGTGTTTTTTCTGATTCTTCTCCCAGCTGCACATAAGCACAAATGGTTCTCTGGGTCACCTCCCTGACAGAGAGCTAATTTCTCAATCAAACCTCCACCTGCCTAGCTCCAGGCTCAGCCTTTAGGCCAGGGAATAGAGCTGGGGCTTGGCTGGGTGTGTGGCCAGTCTGAGCAGTGGGCTAACCTGCCGCTTTCTCTTCTTCCTTTAGGGGCCTCGCACCCTCTCTGACCCCTCTGAACTTTCTTCCAGATCAGCTGTATTTGCTTCCAGGTCCCCCTATTGGCCCCCACACTCTGCTCTTCAAATGCTGCCTTCACCCTTACTCCTGACTGGGAGACATAACTGTCCCACCCTCTCTTCATTCTGGGCCCCAGCTCAACCAGTTGCTGGGAGTGGGACTTCAGGGCCCTTCATTTTGCCCTTCTCCTCCTTGAGTGCCCCTGCCTTTAGGGGTTGGAAAGAGCCTCTGGGACTGGTGAAGCCTGCCTAGGGCTTACTGGTGCCAGCCCCATGAAGGCTTCTTCCAGCCTTCCATACCTGTTTCCATGGGAAAGGCTGGGGATGGATTCCTCCAGCTTGTGCATGTTGAATGTGATTTGGTGTGGAAACCTGTATCCCAACCTTGCAAAGCAACCCCTTCCCCTGGCTCATAGATAAGGTCTCTAAACAGTCTCACCACACAGTCATTACCACTTACATTCCCAGAGCATTTTATCCTTCCTGAGACATAAGCCAAACTCATTGAGATTAGGAAGGGACTAGGACCCAGGCTTCATGACTTCCCTTTCCTATATGCTTCCACTTAAAGAGTAACAGACTGCAAAATATATTTTGTTGTGACTCACTGTGACAACTGACATCCTTCCCTAATTTAGCCCCTCCTCCCTCCATGAACCCTCCACTATTGATATCCTTCTTAGCTCTGTGGTAGGTATCAAAGCTTCCACAGAGGGATGAAATGCAGGGAATGAAATGGCCCCCAAAGAGAATGAGGGCCAGAAGAAGGCCTGGACTTCTGTGACATTCTCTCCTTTTGATCCCATCATCATGGAATCTCAGTTGTAAGGGCCATTCAGTCCTACCCATACTGAACTGATAAACCCCTCTCCAGCATTCCCAGCACATGGTCATCTGGCTTGTGTTCAAAGAAGGAGGAACAGCTTATTGCATTTTTGAATGGCTGCTAGAAAGTTTTTCCTTACTTCAGGCTTAAGGTTACCTCCTTGTAATTTCTGCTCATTACTCCTGGTTCTGCTCTCTAGGACCAAGCTGAACAAATTTATCCCCTTTAGACTTCAAATACATGAAAACAACTATCTTGTCATTCCTCCCCCTTCTCCAAGTGTCTTTCTGACCACCAGCCTGTGAAAATCTTGGGCCAGGGGCAAGGTTGCTCTAACTCTTCCACCTCTTTCTCTCCCCTCCCACCCCAGCTCTAGCTGGGCCTCACTGCATGTGCTGTGATGGTTGGGGTTCTGTGGGCATTCTTAGGATCTGGGTGTGGGTGGATGGGATGAGGGTTTTATGTGGTGGGACATGATAATCAGAGCTCAGGACACAGGACATGCTTTTTCCTTAGGAAATGTGTGTGTTTTGGGATGGAGGGGAACATTCTGGAATATCAGAGCATATTTACATTTCAGGGAGGGAAGGTTTCCAAATCTGTGAGCCTCCTGGGATAACTTCAGGTCATCATGGACAAGTGTCTAGGGGTTTGGGGATTCAGAGGATGTTGGAAGGGAGTAGGGAACAAAGAACTATCTTCACATTGAATACCTCTTCCCCCACAAGGGGGAGGAGAGGAATGGAACAGTTATATGGCTGACACTACCCTGGGGCCCAGAAATGTAGCAAAGGTAGGGCCTGAACAATAGAAAGACTTTTGCCTGGTAATTCTGTGATATTAATATGTCTCCCTGTCCTTGTCTCATTGTTTTCCTTTTATTTTTCCCTCTTTCCCCCTCGTTCTCCCTTTTGTCTTCTTCTTCTCCCTACTCTTGGACCCCTTTGCCCTACTCTCTTCCCTTCTTCTGTCTTTTCCTTCTTTCTCCTCTCTCCCCCATCTTCTGTCCCTCTTTCCTCCCCATTCTCTACCCTGCCCTGATCCCCTCTTGTCTTGAGCAGGGACTTGACCCATTCCGATTCGGAGTCCTCCCTCCACATGAGTGACCGTCCTCGCTTCACCCAGCTGGCTGCCAAGCCCCAACAGCTGACCCGAGCCATGGATGAAGCCCTGTATGCCCCAACCTCCAATGGCAGCCACCGCCTGGCAGAGGCAGCCCTGGGGGGAGCTCTGGTGGAGAAGCTGCCTGAGAGTCCCGCCCTGGTCAAGAAAGCGCTATTCCTGCAGAACCACGGGCTAGAGAAGGCCTATAGTGTTGGGGAGCTGGGCCCTATAGGGCTGGGGGGAGGAGGGCCCCTGCATTCAGATTCCTCACGTTCCCACAGTCCCAGCTCTCCTGAACCAGACACGCCATCACCTATGGGGGACAGCCGGGCTCACCATGGCCGCAACACACGTATCCCCCACCTGGCAGGCAAGAAGCATGCTGGTGAGGAGGACAGTGGCTCCACGGGTGAGGAGACAGACTCCGGCCAGGGCAAGAAGAAGTTCCCGCTCAAAATCTTCAAGAAGCCCAAGAAGTAGCTGGACCAGGGCTGGCTGCGGTGGGAAGACACATCTATCCTCCCTCTCCCCCAAGGGACCCACCCAGGGCCTGGAAAGGGAAAGGTGGGGGTCCTGAGGACCTGGGGCATTATTAATACCTGCTTCATCCTCTCTGTACCCCTCCCTTCCCCCTATGAAAGAGGGGCCCTTCTACATTATTTATTTACTGACCACCACCTGCCCTGTTTGGGCCTCCATATGCTGTTCCTGCTCCAATCTCATCATCCCCTGGCTCCATCCCTGCTTCACAGTGCATGACTTACCCTTGCACCCACCATTTTGGTCCAGCCCACCCACCTTTGCAGGGTATCCTCAGTTCTGGTCTCCCTGTTTATTGGGCTTTTATGTCTTTCTCGGTCTCTTCCCCCACCCCATTCCCTGTTCTCTCCTCACTACCAAACCCGCAGCAATTAGGGTGAGAAAAAAGGAAGCCTGATCCAAGGCCCAAGCTCCCACCAACCTCAGCAATGCTGGACAGAGTGGGCAGGGCAGGGCAGGGCAGGGCTGAGGCCAGAGCTCTGTGGTTGGGGTGGGGGGTAGTGGATGTTTGATTTTGGTTCCTTTGGGAAGGGAGAGAGCCTGGGGCCAACCCTGGTTCTAGCCTTGGCCTGACTTTGGTGGGGGGGTGGGGGTGGGAGGCAGTTAGGACAGAGATGAGGTAGAGCTAGCCCTAGAGATCAGGCCTCTAGGGTGGCAGAAAGGCGCTAAATTAGGGATGGGCAGCCATGGCTCTCCCCCTTTTCTAAGGTCAGGATTCTAGGCCACACTCCCCAATGGCCTAATGACTGCCTCCTCTCCTGCCTATTCTGTAGGGTAGGGGAAGGGAGGGTACCCATATTCCTCTCCCTCCCTTCCCCTTAAGCTCAGATATTTAGCCTACTCCAGGTCCCCAAGTTTGGAGCCCTGAGACTGATTGCTTCAGTGATCCCTAAGCACCCTCCTAGTATGCTTGATCCCCTTTGTGTTGGGGACCTAGCCTAAATAGGGGCTGGCAGGGATTCTCACATATGGGTGTAGCCTCTGACAGGATTATGGGGGCAGGGGATGGGGCTGGGAGGGACTTTGGGCAAAGATGTTGTTGCTTTTGAACCAAAAATTTTTTTAAAAAAAATTTCCTGAATTTCCAAAGTGCCTGCAGCCCTCCCCTCCTCTCCACTTCTTTTCCAGTGCATGGTCCTTGGGCTACCCTAGGCTCTGGGCCCAGTCCTACTGTGCAGTCCAAGGTCTGCCTCCCATCTTAACCTCAGCCAGGCCTGGGGAAGGAGGCAGCTTATAAGAATAAGGAAGGGAAGGGAATGGATACACACTGTGCGTGTCCCACTTCCTACCCCAGGCAGTACCCCCTCCCCCAGCTTTCTGTAGGGGCTGTGAATAATGGCCCCCAGTCTTGCCTGTCCCTCTGGATGAGTTCCCTATCCCAGGGCCAAGGGGCAGGGCAGCTGGGTGCTGCAGGCCACAGTGGGCTGGCCCCCCTCCCATCCCTATCCCTATGGATTTTTCTGTTATTTCATAAGACTGAAGTCTAATAAAGCATGTAGGATATTTTATTTTCTTGGTTTTGGCTCCCATTACTCTGCCTACCTGCTTCCTGGGTCATGGAAATTGTGGCCAGATCTGGAGACAAGAATGAAAAGTCTCCAAGTTTATATTCTGTGTCTCCTCTTCCTGACTTTAAAAAGAACATGTGAAAACCAAGACATAAAAGACACCAGGGAAAACCATCACCACCAACCTCCAATGCCTCCAAGGCCTGAAAGGAGAATCCAGCACAGGGTGGAGATCCAAAATGGTGTGCATATGGAGTGGATTTAAACTTGATACTTGGAGAGTTCCAGAAAAGGGTCCAAGATGGAAAGTAAAATGTCACTGGAAATAAGGGTGATATTTTTAAAAAATCAAAACAAAGGATCCAGGAGCCAACTCCTAAACAAACAGGAATGTTGTCATTGGGCGAGTGAGCACCCTGAAATGTGAGGTTTTGGGCAGGAATTTTTAAAAAGACTTAAAAAAAAGGGTATTTAAAATGTATGACGTAAGACAAACCACGGGGAGTTATGTATTAGTAATAACTGCTATCAAACCAAGATTTACAATGCACTTTCATAACTATTAGGTAGCTAGTCTAAATGTGATCATCCACATTTTTTAAGTGAGGGACTGTCAGGTAATGTTACTTAGCCAGGGCTACACAGTACGTGATGGAGCCAACTCCAAGGCCAGTGTTCTTTGCACCACCCCGTGCTACATCTCAAATCCCTACATTTGTCCCAAGTGACCTCAGTAGGCCTAGAACACATAGGACACTGAGAACCAGAAGCAAGAACAATCTTGTCACTGTACTGTAACTGTTCATGTACACCCCCAAAGATGGTCACTTCCAGAGAGAAATGATGCTGTAGAAAGCACTGACAGATTGAAAGGACCCTGTAGGACATACAGGCCCTGTAGCAAATATTTGGACTCTCAGTAGTTCATACAGGCCTTTAATAGTTGTTAGGTGCCTGTTAGGTACCTTTGCCCTTGATTTCCATGGAGAGTTTACAGGTAGACTCCAAAGACAAATTTAAAAATGCTAATAGCACCCAAGGTCTCCTTTTTTCATGCTTTTTAATAACCTTCATTTTTTAGTGCCTCTTATCTAGTATTTTATTTTTCCCCATTTACATGCAAAACAATTTTTAACGTTCATTTTTAAAACTTCGAGTTCAAAATTCTCTCCCTCCTTCCCTCGTTAAGAGGGCAAGCGATTTGATATGTTATATGCATGTAGTCATACAAAACATTTCCATAATAGTCATGTTGTGAAACAAAACAACCAAAAACCAAAACAAAATCTCAAGAAAAATAAAGTTAAAAAAAGTACACTTCAATCTGTATTCATACACCATCAGTTCTTTCTCTGGGGATGGATGGCATTTTGCATCTTAAGTCTTTCAGAGTTGTCTTGGATCATTGAATTGCTGAGGATATTCAAGTCATTCACTGCTGATCATCTAACAATACTGCTGTTACTTTGTACACCATACATTCCACTTTGTATCAGCTCATGCAAGTCTTTGCAGGTTTTTCTGAGAGTATCCTGCTCATCATTTCTCGTTTTATTTTTAATTTTCAACATTCACTTCCATAAGTTTTAAATTTTCTCCTCCTCCTTCCCCAAGATGGCATGCAATCTTCTATGGGCTCCACACATCATTCCTATTAAACACATTTTCACATTAGTCATGTTGCATAGAATTATAATGAATGGGAGAAACCATGAGAAAAAAAAAACAGTCTGATTCACTCTGCATTCCAACTCCATAGTTCTTTATCTGGATGTGGATGGCATTTTCCATCACAAGTCCTGTGGAATTGTTTTGGGTCCTTACATTGCTGAGAAGGGTTAAGTCTATCAAAATCAGTCATCACACACCGTGGCGGTTACTGTGTACAATGTTCCGGTTTTGCTCACTTCACTCAGTATCAGTTCATACAAGCCCAGGTTTTTTCTGAAGTCCACCTGTTCATTTTTTATAGCACAGTAGTAGTCCATTACATTCATATAACACAACTTGTTTAGTCATTCCCCAGTTGATGGGCATCCCCTCAATTTCCAGTTCTTGGCCACCACAAAAAGAGGTGCTATAAATATTTTTGTAATGTGGGTCCTTTTCCCATTTTTATGATTTCTTTGGGATACGGCCCTAGAATATTTATCATTTCTTATAGCACGATAGTATTCCATCATAATCCCATGCCATAATTTGTTCAGCCATTCCCCAATTGATGGGCATCCTAAGGTCTCCTTTAAAGAGGACCTGAAAAGCACCCCCCCACTCCCACACCCCATCAGTTTCAAAGCACTATTGGACAGCAACTATTCAAAACCAGTAGCCCTTGCTAATATTTTACCAGCCAACTGGAGGATCAAAGTACTTAATGGGCATAATCAAATGACAAGATTCTCCTTATGTACACAGAAAACACTCCCACAGGTTACCACATCATCCATGGAAGAGTGAACAGAACACTCATGGAGGGAAGGCATGTGACTAGGGAACATGTGTAGCCAGAAGAACTCAAGCTTTTGAAGCATTTCCACTGGTTCCTGATATTGTCAAGTAGGCTGATGTGCTCTGATAATGTTCTTCAGTTGCACACAGCTGATCCTCTGCTGATTTACCCAAGTCACTGGGCTTTGCTAGAAGATCCTGCTGCCATCTACTGGTATCTTTGTTGAATTGTAATTGCCGCTATAGCTATTAGGATTTCAGATCCCAATAGCCTCTACAACTCTTGGGATTTCAGATCCAGGCCAGCCACTTCTACCCACTCACTTAGGCTATCTCAGTCTAAGTCAGGGGTTTTTAATCTTTTCATTGTCACAGACCCCTTCTCAACATAATGTTTTTAAATGCATAAAACAGGATTACAAAGTAAACCAATTATATTGAAATTCAGTTATGAAAATGTTATTTTAAAATAAGTTCATGGATTCCAGTATAAGAACTCCTGGTATAAATGCTTATTTGAGTTACAATAAAAAAAATTCCTATTAACTCCTATCATAGCCTTGGTTATGCCTGAGGTTTCAGCACATCATCCTGGAAACTCTACTTAGCAGAACTCCAAAGGAACTGGGTAGACCTGTGGTAAGGATGTTCCTTTCAAACTCCATTATGCTTCAGATCACTAATCTGGATCCATATGAATTACCCCAGAAGCAAGACTTAAGAGGGCTGGGCAGAACTGCCAACCTTTGTTCTACCCTGACTCCCAATCTCAACAAACTCCAAATTTGTAAAAGAGAGGCTCCATTGATTATCCCAGCCTCTGTTGTCTTGGTCAGGTAGGCATACATCTTGATAGAGGCAATCAAGCAAAACCTAGTGTGAACAGGGTTTGTACACCCTGTACAATCGAACCAATTCAAAGTGTGAGAGATTTAGTCACATTAAGGAATTAGCATAAAAGGGTGGGTTATCTCATAACCAGATATATAGATTCTGAGAGTTTGAATCCAAAAGGTTTGCATGACCTAGCACACCTCTGAAGATCGAAGTAAGACTAGATAAGGAGATAGAAGGGGAGGTTATTAACTCTAGAAGCATGTTGAAATATGAAACCCTGACTGAAGGAAGTCCTGCAAAAACATCAACTCTTTCCCTAACTTCCCTTCCTAGAGCCTGTCTATTCACAGAAACTATAATATATTGTTCTATTTTCAATCAATTTAATTTTGTTTTAACCACAAAAAGGCTAGGGGTTAGAGACAGATATAAAACTAAAGGTAGGCAGAGAGTACAACTTCTGTCTAAATGAAAGGAATTTTCCTGAGGGCTGAGTAATTGTGATTAAGAGCTTGTTATCTGACATAAACTACTTAAAGCACCATTTTTATTGCTGTTGTTCAGTTGTGTCCAACCCCCATTTGGGGTTTTCTTGGCAAAGATCCTGCAGTGGTTTGCTGTTTCTTCCTCGAGCGCATTTTACAGATGAAGAACTGAGGCAAACAGGGTTAAGTGACTTGCCCAGGGTCACCATAGGGGCTATTATATCATTCTGAGCCTTAAGCCAAGCTAATTATTGCAACAGGGTGATAGGTATGTAGGGGTGTGTGTGTGTGTGTAAATTATTATTACTCAAAGTCAATGTTTAGAATAAAGTGGTGTAATGGAAAACAAACACTCGATTAGGAGTCAAAATACAGGAATTTGAATCCTAACTCTGCCCCTTACTAACAGTATGAACTTTGACAGGTCAGTCTTTCCTTTCTATGTCCTACAGTTTTCCTATCTAAAAAAAAAAAATGGGGGGGGTGGTGTGGTGCTGAATTAGATCACCTTGAAGTACTTAATCTAGTTATGAATGGAGAATTTGGTAAAATCTTGCCATTTCTTTCTTCTTTCTAAATGACTATGCAATCAAAAAATCTGAAAGGATCACAGCAATATAGGTAAGGACAGTAACACTAATTGTATCAAAGTAGAAGTGGGGTAAATTTTTTCATGGTGTAAAAATACAGTTGATCTATATATTTTTTTAAATGTTTAAGCAGAAGAGGGAAAAATTGTATCTTGGGGGTGAGGGTGAAGGCAATATTAGGGACAAATGGTACAAAATATAAATATAACTCATAACTTTAAATATGAATGGATTTAACAATCCAGTACAATTAAAAAAACTGAGAGATTGGATAAGAAAACAAAATCCTAAAAAACAAAGACATATACAACCCTAAAAGTCATACACAAAATAAAACTGAGGGGATAGAAAACAATTCAAAAGAGGCAAAAAAGGAAACTGCATTGTGTTGAAAGGAACCGTAGATAACAAATTACTATCAGCAATAAACATATAGGTTCCAAATGCCTTAGCATTTGAATTCATAAAGGAAACATTAACTGAATGAATTGATTATTAATTTGAGAAATTATGAAACAGGCAACCCGGTTCTTTGGGTACTTGACAGGAAACACCACAATGGCAGTGGGAAGCAGGGTGACAATCACACTTTAACTCAGTACATATGATGTAGGGGCAAATGGTACAGAAAGTACAGAGGTAAGCAGTGAAAAGGAGGCAGATGTATAAGGACAAGATGGAGTGGTGAATGGTGGCAAGAAATGTCAGGAAGAGAATGGGGAAAGGATGAGTCACTTTTGTAACTGAGGATTGGGATTGGAAGCACTTGAGCAGCATGGACCCTTAGGACATGAAAGCATGTTGAGAGGTGAGGAGTGTGAGGTCTTTAGAGGGTTTTGGGGAGAATGGAATAACTCTTATCTGTGCCACCTTGGGCCCAATTAATTAACATAATCAAATCATCTCAAAGTTGTCAGTAAAAACTTCAAGGTTTTTTCAAGCACCATTTGATGGTCTACTGGTCTGACTGCAGATATCTGGAAATTGTCTAAGATTTACATTATCATAGGATCAAAAATGCCTGACAACAAAGCTTGGTCAGCTTCCCGACTTAGCACATATTACCAGGATGTGATTTTTGACTAATGTTAGAAACTTACTTAGTCTAGGAATAAACAACACTAGTTGGAAAGCCAGGAAGGTTTTCATTATATTTTACATTTCTTCTTTCTGAATACATGGGTATGTTCCCTGAACGGAGTACAGGTGAGTGCAAGGATGCAGACAAATGCCAGCCCTTTTATTGGCTCCCAATTCAAATCTCCCGCCTGGCTTTTCATTGGCCAGATGCAACCTCCTGAACTGACCACTCATGCTCCCCCTCAAACAGCTCCTTAAGCATGCATACAAGCCTCTAACCCCTCACCTGATCAGAAGTCTGATTCTGCTAGATCACAGCTCTGATTAGAACCAGTCACCTAACTTACATTCTGCTAAAGCTGGTGGGGAAGTACTTTTAATCCTGTGGAAACAAAACTTCCATCGTTTCCCACAACTAATATATAATAAAAATTGTAAATTATGCTCATTTGATCTTTGGAACAGTTTGTATGTGACTTCTAGGCTCCCCTTTTCAATCTTACTTCCTGCAAATGCTACTTTATACAAGCTACTTATAAACTTTCTTACTATACTGACTAGAAAGGGGGGTCAGGGGACAAGAACAAGATATAATTTTAACACACTGAACAACAAGAAGACATAAACAGCAATGCAATCGTCACATAAGACTTCAATATCCCTCTCTGTTTTGGATGTCTAACAGAAATATAAACAAAAGGGAAAGTATGGAACCAAAGTTGCTGGAATAACTAGAGTTAAAAGACTTGTGGTGTCTTCTAAATGGGACTGCAAAAGAATATACATATTCTAAATACCACATGGAGCTTTTACAAAAATTTTACCATGCATTAGGGTACAGAGATATTGTAAACAAATGTAAAATGCAGAAATAGTTAATAATACATCCTTTATAGACTACAACACAATAGAAATAGACATTGGTTCAGGGATACAAAAAAAAGAGGCAGCCCCAAATGGAGACTTAATGAAACCCCAATTAATGAAAAGGTCAAAGAAAAAAATCATAGAAACAATAATTATATGAAAGAAAATGATGATGAAACGAAACACCAAAATTTCTGGGATGCAGTTAAAGTGGTCCTCAGGGGAAGAATTATATCCCAACAAACATATTAACAAAATCAAAAAACAGGATTAATGAACTGATTGTGCATTTTAAAAATTAGCAAGCCAACAAGTAAATAGACTTAAAAATAAAAGAGGAGATATAAAAAATAGAGAAATAGGTAAATTTGAAACAAAAAACCCATAGAAATAAAACTAAAAGCTACTTCTTTAAAAAGACCAATAAAATTCATGAATCTCTAGCTAATCTTGTTAAAAAGAAGAGTAGAAAATCAAATCAATAAAACAGCAAATGACCAAGTTGAAATAAAACCAAAATAAAAAATAACTGAAACATTTTGTACACAGTTATATACTAAAGAAATCAAGAACTTAAAATAAGTAGAGAGATACCTTCAAAAATATAAACTAGCCAACTATCTGAAGCCCAGATAGAGATAATGAAAAGCAGGAGCAGCTAGGTGGTGCAGTGAGTAGAATACTAGCTTTGGAGTCAGGAGGACCCAAGTTCACATCTGCCCTCAGACACTAGACATGCTTACTAGCTGTGTGACCTTGGGCAAGTCACTCAACCCCAATTGCCCTGCCTTCCCCCCTGCAAAATAAGAGAGAGATAATGAAAAGCTCAATCTCAGGAAATAGGTACAGTTAAAAAGAAAAAAAATAATAATTTTATCAAACTTTTAAAGAACAATTAATATTCACAAGTTATCCTCAAAAATTGAGAAAGAAAGTACCCTAAGACAATCTTTTTATGAAATAAATATAGTCCAATACAGGAATGAAGCAAGGATGCCCACTCTTTCCACCATCATTTGATACAGTTCTGGAAATGGTAGCAACATTAATAAGACGAGAAATAAATTAAAGGCATAAAGACAGGTAAATAGGAGATAAAACTAACCCTATTTGCCAAAGATATGATTTTATATTTGGAAATCCCTAGGGAATCAGCAAAGATACTAATTAAGGCGATTAATAGCTTCAGCAAAGCTGAAGGTTACAAAAATAAACCCTCAAAAATCAAACGTATTTTTATACAATGATAACAAAATCCAAGAAGCAATTGAGAAAGGAGTAATAGAAAGGAAAATCCCTTTCCAAATAACTTCTTGTTCTGTTGTTTTCAGTGCTGTCAACTCTCCGTGACCCCATTTGGGGTTTTCTCGGAAAAGACACTAGAACGGCTTGCCAATTCCTTCTCCAGCTCATTTTACAGATGAGGAAACTGAGGCAAACAGGGGTAAGCGACTTTCCCAAGGTCACACAGATGAAGTGTCTGAAGTTGGATTTGAACTCAGGAGGATGACTCTTCCTGGCTCCAGGCCCTGCACTCTTTCCCTTGCGCCACCTAGCGCCCAATATGTACATGTACATACACACAAATATATACGTATACATGCGAATATGCACATATGTATGTACACACATATATTCAGGAAAAACTGGAGAAAACCAAGGGATAAAAACCATCATTACCCAGGCGACTAGGCGAGGCAAAGAGCGCCTGCGCGCCGGGGCCCTGGGGCCACCTTCCCGGGCAAAGGTGGGTTAGGATTTTGCCCATACTCAACATGGCCGAGAAGGCTGCTGGGAGGAGCTTCAGAGACCGGGCGCGCGTTCTGCAGGGGCTCGGAGCACGCGGCCTGCCTTAAGGCCCGCCCATCCCCGTCTGGCGGCGTCGGCGGATGACGTCACGAGGGAGGCGGTTCGGGCGCAAGCTATTGTGCGTCGGGGTTGGCGGGAGCGGGAATAGGATTCGGATCCGTTGTCCGGCAGCTTCCTCAGCTGCTACTGTTGCGCTGAGTTTAGTTTACAGCTGTCCGGGCCCCGAACCTTGGTTCCGACCCCGGCTCCGAAGCCCAGCTGCTGCCAGACCCAGCCCCAGCTTCGCGCTCCGTCCTTGGACTCCGCAGCCCAAAATTGCAGCTCGAGACCGCGACCGGGCCGCAGCCGCCGCGATGCACGTCATTAAACGAGGTGAGGGTCGGGGATGAGATGGAGGTCCTGGGGAGTATCCCGGGACCTGGAGCAAGGAGCCGGAGAGGGGCCTCCAGGGTGCGGGCCCGCCGGCGGGAGCGGCCATTACCTCCGCCCTGCCCTCAGCGTTTCCCGCGCGGAGCCCGAGCCTGGCGGGGGAGGGGAGGAGGCCTTGGCGGCCGCTCTGCCCTTCTCGGTCCCTCGGTGGGTCCCCATTCCCGCCCTCGAGCATCTGCCAGCCCTAGTCACCCCCCCGCCCCCCTCCGCGCACACTGGCCCTCTCCCTCCTCAGGTCTCTGTCCCTCTTCTCCCCTCCCCCCACATCCCTTGTCTTTATTGATTAGCTCCAGTTTATCGCGTCTGCAGCTCATCTATACGGGGTTATTGGCTTGTCGTCCCACCGGCTCCACCCCCCCCCCCCCGCATTAGACTGTGAGCTCTTGGAGGGCAGGCGCTGCCCTTTTGCCTTTGTCTCCGCAGCGTTTAGCCCAGTGCCCTGCACCTAGGAGGCGCTTAACACATGATTCACAGCCGACTTTCAGCCCTTGTCTCCGGGCCCTTGGCACGCAGTCCTTATCAATAATCCGCTCAGTTCCGCAAACGCTTATTAAGAGGCTGTGTGCTGTGCTGGGGCAGTCAGCTAATTAGCGGTCGTTTATTAAGCTCCCTCTGTGGGTCAGGCGTTGTGCTGGGTGCTGTGGATAGAGGCGCCCCCCCTCCCAAAAAAAAGAGGTGGGGGGTGGGGAGCGGTAACCCTCTTCCCTTAGGGAGCTTACAAGTGTAGGAGCCTACTGGTCAGAAGCCATCCAGTTGATCACGTGATGAGAGGAGGGTGCTGTATCCTCGTTATATGGCTACAGAAAAAATGATTTGGGGGTCCTTGAAAGCGTTTCCGAGCACTTTGGTCAAATTTGTTTATATGATCATGGACCTAGACAGGTCCGGGCACCGGGTCCCAGGGAGATTGTTACTTGCCCGAAAGTAGTGTCAGAAGGGGGTTTTGAACCCAGGTTCTCTTGTTCCAGAGCCAGCGTTCTTGCTGCACTACAGCATCTGCAGTAAACTGTCACCACTACCCTGTGACACTTCAAGATCCTTGTTGGTCTTGGAACTCTTCCTGGCCTTTGACCTCCATTTTCCTTCTGCTTCCACTCAGTGCAGTGAATGGGTTTGGAATTCGAAGACTTGGCGGTATTATCCAGCGGAGCTGGGATTCATTGTATGAACCTGTATAAATTACTTCATCCCTCTGGGTCCAAGCTTCACCATCTGTAAAAGGAAGAGGTTGTAGTGACCAGGAGAGGCAGATTCTCATAATTAGAGCTAGGCAAAAGAAGCATGTGTTGCCTCAGGAGGCGGTGTGTTCCCTTCACCAGGTGCAAAAGAGAGGTGACTGCTTTTTGGTGTCTGTGATGTTGAGATTCTTGCTTAGGCATGAATTGAACAGCGTGGCCTCTGAGGGCCCTTGACCTTCTGTGATTCTGTTAAGTACTTATTAGTGCGAAGTCCTGTGCTTTCTGTTGAGTGGGACACAAAGACAGAGATGGCTCCTGTCTTCAGGTGTCTTCTAGTCTGATTGATCCAGCTGGTCTCTGGACTGGGTGTCAAGAGGTAGGTGGCTGTCTCATGTGTTTTGTCATTCCTCTCGGTTAGACTGTATGCTCCTTAAGGGCAGGGATTGTTTTATGCCTCTTTTTGTATCACCAGCGCTTAACACTTTGCCCGTGGTTTAATAAATGTTTATTGATTGATCACTCAGAGGTGAAGTGGGTTTCAGCTATTTGAGGAAGGGTGGAAAGGGAGCCTAATAACATCTTCACAGAGAGAGATACTGGAGAATCTTTCTCCTCAATTATTTTCATTTCAGTGAGGAGGTGCTCAGAATCTGAGTTGAGATAATAAGTTACATTTATATACTATTTTATGGTTTTATAAAATATTGAAAGGATCTTAGAGGTCATTTAGTCCAAGCCTGACTTATTGAATCTGCCTACCTGCCAAGACTTGTGGGGGAGCTAAAGGCTACAAGGTTCCTTTCTGGCTGGAGAGACCAGGCTTACACTGGAAGAAGTAAAGACCGATGAGACGGTATGTAATTGAGTGTTAACTGATTCAGACAAGGATTGGTATGGTTGGATAAAGTGTCTTGGAAGATATAGGACTTGAATGGGCATTGAAGGATGGGTCACTTAGTTAGACAAAAGTCATTTATTAAGAACTTAAATTTGCCAGGCACTGCTAAGCACTAGGGATACGAAGAAAGGCAAAACAAAAACAGTCCCTGCTCTCAAGGAGTGTGCATTCTAATGGGGGAAACATATAAATTATTAGGTACATAGAAGATATATAGAGAAGATAGAAATATCAAGCTCTGCTGCACATCCGAGTGGCCTGAACCAGATTAAAGTGCAATTGGGAAATGTTTAACAAAATAAATAAAAATAAAGTCCAACATAGATAATGCTGATTTGTGGTTTTCTGAGTCATTATGCTTCAGCACACATTTCAGTTTGAGTTTGACATCACTAGAATAGATGAAGGTGATATGAAAAGGAAAGCCTTCTGCAGAAAGTTGAAGTTGTGTTCAGTCTTGAAGGGAGCCAGGGAAACTAAGAGGCGGAGGTGAGAGGGCAGACATTCCAGGTATGGAGCACAGACATGGGAAAGGAGACCTTATTAAGGAACAACTGGGTCTGGGTAATTAGATCGTAGAGTGTGAAGGGGAGAAAGGTTTAAGAAAGGTTAAAAGGTAGGAAGAGGCCAGGTTGTGAAGAACATTAAATGCCAAAAAGCAGACTTTATACTTGATCCTGGAGGTAGTTGGAGCCACTAGATGTCCTCTGTAGGGGAAATGACATGATCAGACTTGTACTTTAGGAAGATTACTTTGGCAGCTTCCTGGAGGTTGGGCTAGAGTTGGGAGAGACTTGAGGCAGGGAGAACAATCAATAGGCTGTTGGAATAGTCCAGGTAGAGGTGATATGGATCATTACCAAAGTGGTAGCTGTGTGAGTGGAGGAAGGGGGTGTGTAGGAGATATATTGTAAAGGAAGAAATGACAGGATTTGGCAGTGGATTAACTATGGGGTGATCAAGAGTCAGAAATTGAGGGTGACACCTAGGTAGTGAGCCTGTGTCAAATACTGCAGAGTAGTTACGGATAAGGATGATACGGGCAGAGATATGGTATGAGCAGATGTTCCCCGGTAGGACTGAATATCTTTTGTGAGGGAATATTAAGAAGATGGGTATTACTGGAGCAGAGGATGGTATCCTTTCAGTGGCTGGGGCCAAATTAAAGGACCCTGAAAGATAAACATAGTTTAGACCAGATATGTGGTAGATAAGAGGTAACAACAGGTTCTTGAATAACATGAAGAAGGCAATATTTAAAGGACATGTCAATGTTAGTGCCGTGCTGTCATTAATATCATCAAAGTCATTTCTTAATGGCTGATTAAGTGGGGTAATATACTTTGTTGAGGGGGCTGCTTGGGAACTACCAACAAATGTTTTTAAACAAGGAAAATTAAAACCAGCTGTGTATAGGATGGATGGGAGGGTGGAGAGACTTGAAGTAGGAAGACTTGTAGTCTAGCCATAGGGTGAGCTGAGTAGGGCTTGGCTCAGGGAATGACAGTTAGAATGGAAGGTAAGGGATCAATAAGGTAAAGAAATCTTTTGAAAACCAGCTCTATACCTGGATGCCTCATAGGCATCTTGTTATAGTGGGAAGGCCAGTAAGTATTTGGGGACAGTACCTGGGTTAATTCCTAGTATTACTGTTTATTTCCTGAGTCACCTTGGGCAGAGCTTACCCTCCTGGGCTTTACTTTCCTTATCTCTAAAGTGAGGGGATTGGACTAAATGATGTCCACGATTTCTTGGAGATCTAAATTTATGCTCTAGTGGCCTTTCCATCATAGCATGTCCAAAGCAGACCTTACCATTTTCTCTAAACCCAGCTGTTCTCATAACTTCCCTGTTTCTTTTGAGGATATGAGCATCCTTTCAGTCACCCAGTTTTGTAGGCTCGGAGTCAAAGGTAGAACCTGGTCTCGGGTTTGAAACCCTGTACCCACATTTACTGATTGATGGGGTAGCAAACCCAAGTCCAGGTTCTACCTTTTTTTAAGACAATAATGTTTTATTTCCTTATAGCCATTTGGTAGGACATAGTAGTAATGAAAGTAAGAGTATGTGCTTTATCTGCATATGTGGCAATTTTCTATGGCTTTGTTCCTTGGTTACAAACTGGTCTCCCAAGCCTGAGTAACCTGAGAGGTTACAAGGGGAAATCAGATGAGGCCAGAGAATGTTAATGGTTCCATGTAAATAGATCACTTCTAGTTGGACAAATAGTGTTGGGTCAGTAGTATCATTTTTGTTAATGGAAAAACAGCATTACTTTTATGAGACCATTTATAGAGAATAAGTAAAATTGATTGAGTAGTATGAGAAAATAGACTACCACTTGAAAAAAAAAATTAGGACACCTTAGACCAGGGGTTCTTAACCTGGGGTCTGTGTACTTTTTTTTTTAATATTTTGATAATTGTATTTCAATATAATTGGCTTGCTTTGTAGTACTGTGTATTTTTTGTACCTAAGAACATTATTCCAAGTACTGGAGTTTTCTTTGCATCTAAGAACATTCTAACAACTGGTTCATAAGCTTCACCAGACTGCCACAAAGGTTCATGTTATAAAAAAGGTTAAGAATCATTGACTTAGACAAAGGCTAAATATAGTGTGGGGTTAGGGATATGATCAGAGTCTATTAAATCATGAAAAGGCACCAAACTCTCCTGAGCTACAGACCCACAATTCTAACTACCAACAGTATGTCTTTCCATTTGTCTTGTATGTCCTGTTGGTATCATTCTCCCAGTTCTGTGTCCAAAACTGAACTTATTTTCCCTCCAAACCTTTTCTTCTGACTTGATTATTTCTCTCAATAGCACCAACATTTCCCCAGTCTCCTATATTATAACCTTTGACTCTTTTCTCATACTAGCAAGTTAAGTAAGCATTGATAAGTTAGTAAATGTCCAGAGAAGGGTAACCAAAGTGGTGAGGGGCCTTGACTGCCTGCCATGTGAGGATTGGTTAAAGGAATTGGGGGATTTTTAACCTGGAAAAGAGAAGACCTGATAGCTGGAAAGGCTATCATATCATTAGACATAGAAAGGGCTGCCTTGGGAGGTATTTGATTGCACCTCATTGGAGGTCTTCAAATGGTTGACTCCTTGGTTGTGTTGTAATAGAAATTATTTTTGTTTGTATTGGTTGGACTAGATGCTGCTGAGCTCCTTTTTTAAGTTTAGAAAATTTGTGAAGTCCTATAGAGTCCACCTCTACAACCTCTCTAGAACTCATCCTTTTCTTTCTTGTCCTACCTCTCCCACCTTAGTGTAGGTCTTAAAATGTTTTCTGTAGTCTCTTATGGTCTTGCCTCTACTCTCTCCCGTATTCAGTGACTCCTTCGTACACTGCCAGGTATAGATTTGGTCATTCCTCTATTCAGAGATCTTTAGCAGTAGTGCCCTCAGAATAGAGATCAGTTGGGACCCTCTACAGTCTGGCAGCATCTTAGCTTTCTAACCACCATATCAAGAATAGTAGTATATATGTTCCACCTAAACTGGACTACTTGGTGTCTCCTAGACATCATCCTCACATTCTTATTTCTATGTCTTGTTTCTTACTGTTTTTTATGCCTGGAAGTTCCTTGAGGGCAGAGACCATGTTTTCACCTTTCTTTATATTCCCAGTGCTTTGTTCAGTGCCTGGCAAATAATAAGTGCTTATTGACTGACTGATTTACTGAGTGCCTCCTTTTCATTTTCTGTTTTACCTGTTGAATTCCTATCTACCATGATTTACACTTCAGCTTAGTAAGGTTTCCTTTCCTTCCTCTGACCTCATGACCTCTCCTTACCAAGTAGGGAGAGATCAGGGAACCTTTCCAGGAGAAGGTAGAATTTGAATGGGTATATTTTGTATATCTTCACTCCTACTAAACTGTTTCTTGAGGGAACCTATTATGTCTTATTCAAATTAGAATCTCTGGCCAGTGGTTTGTATATTGGAAGTGTTGAATAAATGGTTGTTGATTTTGACCTTGTCAAATTGAATAGAGTAATCACAGATTTCTCTATGAAAATAGAATATTAGACCTAAGGAAGTGTCCTTTGAAGCTTGAAAGGCAGTTTTAGGACAATTAAAAGGAAATAGTACTTTTCATTTGTGGTAGTGAATACATGAAACTATCTTCATTGAAAATAGGGGTTCAATAAGGGTTAAATAAACATATGCATGATAAATTCATAATGGCGAGGGAAGCTAGGGGTATTCACAATATGTCTCCAACCTTGGAATTTGATATTAGAAAGACAACTACAGTCTCCTACAATCTATTTCTTTTCACCCTGTCAAGACAGAATTCTTAGCAGGATTGGACATGATAGTGACCTAAGAACCAGGATCACTGGATCTCATTTATTTTGCAAAAGAGCATTTTATGCATGTTCTTGGAAAATTAGCTTATTTTAATTTTTAGAAATTATTTATTTGAAAAATGTTAACACAAATTGTATGTTTTAATTCTTTAGATGGCCGCCAGGAGCGGGTCATGTTTGACAAGATTACTTCTAGGATCCAGAAACTTTGCTATGGACTCAACATGGAATTTGTTGATCCTGTAAGTAAATATATTTTCGGTTTCTTCCTGGATTTGAGCCCTTCTTCTATTTTCTTTGGTTGTGTTTTTCTAGTGATTTCTTAAGTATAAAGTCTGAGTTTATTGTCTGAAACAAAGATCCAGGGGATCTTTTGTCTTTGACTGGGACTTTCAGTGCTTTTCTAAATGTGCACTGATTATTGAACCCTAACTTTAGGCACTAAGTCTCCTGACTTTCCTAATATCTAATCCTACTTGGTTCCTTGGGATCAAAAATCTACCATTTGTGATCTTCTATCATTACCATTATAACTAAGTGCCTGATTATGGCACCTATTTCCTTCTTATCCTGTATACCATACAATCCAGACCACAAGGGTTATTTTCTTTATGGGCAGTTTGTTAGGAAAAGATAATATATGAATTCAGTAATAATATATCAAAATAAAGTCATTTTTTAATGTGTGAATAAAAGAAACTATCTGGTAATCGACTAGGTGATACTTAAACTTTCTGAGCTCTAGAAATTCCATTTTCCATAGTGCTGTGATATTTATAGGGTACTTTCCTCTGTGAAGTAGGTAGTTGTTCAGTCATTTCAGTCATATCTGATTCTTTTGTGACCCCATTTGGGGTTTTCTTGGTAAAGATACTGGAGTCGTTTGCTGTTTACTTCTGCAGCTCATTTTATATGAAGAAACAGAGGCCATCAGGGTTAAATGACTTGCTCAGGGTCATTCAGCTAGTAAGTGTCTGAGGACATATTTGAACTCATGAAGATGAGTCTTCCTGTCTCCAGGCCTGGCACTCTATCAACTCTGCCACCTAGCTGCCTGAAGTAGTTAGTACAAATGTTATTTTGTAATTGTAGAACTAAGCTTTGAGGGGTCAGTAGGATTCAGTATTCTAACCCATGTCTCCAAATTCCAAATCTAGTACTCTTTCTACTAGATGCTAGTTTCCTCACACTATTTTTAGCTACAGTTTCTTGATCCTACCCTGGCCTTTCATGATTCTTTTTTGACCCAGAGCATCCAGTCCATTGGGTCTCCAAAAAAACCCATTCTTCAACTCATTTGGGATTTGCCCACAAGGGTATGCTGGATCAAGCTGGTGTATCTTCCCAGGCTCACTCCTAGCCAATGAAGAATTCTGATTGCATGGCAGGTTTTTAGTCCTTTCTCCATACTTCAAGGTTCTTTGATTTCATTAGTATGGTTACTCCCTCCACTAACTTAGATCACAACTCCTCCAGGACTCGTATGGTCTAAAGAAAGGCTGTGAGATTTCTCTACTTGTGACCAGCCTAGGGATAAAGCATCTCAAGAATTCCAATATTATGTATCCAATCCCATATAATTTTATTAAACATCTGATATATGCAAGTCACTGTGCTAAGCATGGAAGAGCACAAAGACAAATAAAAAAACCAGTTTACATTCTACTGGGTGGGAGGAAGGACTACAGTGGTTACAACATGTAAACAGATAGTTATATACATGATAATTTGAGAAGGGGGAGCACTAACAACTATAGAAATCAGGAGAAAGTGACACATAAGATGAGTTTTTAAAGGAGCCCGGAATTCTGTGATATAATAGAGGTGAGAAGGAAGTACATTTCAGACATGGAGGACAAGCCTGTGCAGAGGTGTTGAGATTAAGATTTCATCTCTCAACTAGGAAACCAAACATGATACTTTTTCCCAATTACCAAAGGTAGGTCCTTCCATCACACATATCTTATGGGATTGTTGTGCAATTCTAGTGAGATGATACTGCCCATGAAGTGCTTTGCCAACATAAGATGCTATATAATTGTAACCTGCTACAATTATTCTCAGTAGCTTTCGTTTTATTCTTATAAAAGATAGAGAACCTGTGATTTTGTTTCTCTAGGCCCAAATCACCATGAAAGTTATCCAAGGATTATATAGTGGGGTGACCACAGTGGAATTAGACACCTTGGCTGCTGAAACAGCTGCAACCTTGACCACCAAGCATCCAGACTATGCCATCTTAGCAGCTAGGATTGCTGTTTCTAATTTGCATAAAGAAACAAAGAAAGTATTCAGTGGTGAGTCTGAGTTGGAAAATTGAGAGAATTTAGCATTCTGTGAAAATGGAAGGGAACTGGTAAGAACTGATTGTGAATTTAAAAAGATACTTTTTGTTTAGAAATATTACAATTTATTATCTTGTCACATTTCAATTCTTGACCTCTTTTTTTCCTCAGAAAGGAAAAAAAACCCTTAAAACCCCAAAGTATCTTGAGAGTCTGTTAGTGCCTAGAAGCTGTGGGTCTGTTAGAAGAAGGTGGAATAGATGGCGGTTGGCAACTATACACCAGCTTCCTTTGTTACCTATCACCATTAATAAGCATTTCATTCTATCATAGCCATTTAAAAATATGAAGAAGCTGAAACAAAGGAAAGTTATTTGACCAGTGTCATGAGTTAAGTTAGATCAAGTGAGTTTAGTTATCCACAGGTGTTGAATTCCTAGAATATTGTCCAGGCCTTGAGTCATGCTCTCTTCTTTTTCTGTGGACCAGAGTTCACATTTTAAGAGTAGCAATGTTTGCTATGACAGTTTCTGAGAAAATCAGGCCAAGGTTCTGCTAAAAAATAAGCTCCTGTGACTAGAAGTTTATGAGACCTTGGAGAGAAGAGGAGGAAAAAAACCTAAAATATCTAGAGTTTTCAAAATTGTTCCTTTCAAGGCTAAATTACCATTCTAATTTCTTTTTTTTTTTTTTTAGATGTGATGGAAGACCTTTATAACTACATAAATCCTTCTAATGAAAGGCATTCTCCCATGGTGGCAAAATCAACCCTAGATGTTGTTTTAGCCAATAAAGATGTAAGTGTCATGCTTCTCATATGAAATTTTTTTTTGCAATGTATGTTGTGTTTTTTATTGACTAACTCATCAATTTGTTTACAGAGAGTAAATCAAACATTTGCTGGCAAACAGTGATTGGTGTATGGGATGAAGAATGCTCCCTAAGAAGGGGGTATATTAAATACTAACAGTGTTCAAGAGACTGTTCATGGTGCTATTATTTATCCTGTCCTCCACAGCTAGATGTAAATACAGTAGATTATATTATTGATAGCATTTGACATATGTTTCAAAATGTTAAAGGTCAGATTTGCATATTGTCTGTCGCCTGTAGAATTAAGGGCCCTGCTCATCTTTTTAAAAATGATCTTATTCTTTGGGTACCTTTTGTTTTTATATTGCTCTCAACTGAAATTTTAAGATCTTCTCCACCATCCTATCTAGTTGCTTTCCTATGCTCCAGTCCCCTTCCATAAGTAATTTTGAGGCACTAGGAAAGGGGAAGATTGTATGGGTCTTGGTAGCTCTTCTGAATTACTCTCAAATTCAGCCCAACAAACATTTATTAAATGCCTACTATGTGCAGGGCACTATGCTGGACATTGGGCATATAAAAATGTGAATAAGAGCCCCTAGCCTCAAGGAGCTTACATTCCAATGGCAAGTGGGGAGGCTGGGGAGTATTTACATACATATATGCATTTTACACATATTTACACAAAGAAGTATATTGTAAAGAAAATTGAGTAGGGAGAGAATAGTAAAAATGGATGAGTAAGGTAAGGCTTCAGGGAAGAGGCATCACTTAAGGATTCTGAATGGTAGAGAGAAGAGTGAGTGAATTTTAAGCAAGGGATGGTCTGCAAACATGCACAAGGACTTATTTATTTAGTTTGCTTATCTATAAAATGAGCAGGTTGGGCTAGATGATTTCTCAGGGTCCATTGAGCTCTAAATCCCTCAAATATATTACCTATGTAATGGATGTTTGGGTTGATGACTAATTAAAAGCCAATTGTAAAGTTAACTTCAGGTAAGAGTTATTACTGGATACATACTAAGAATCTCTGTTGTTATTTTTGTCTTAAGGCTAGTTTCATTTCCAACTATTTACCACATGTCCAATGCTACATTAAAGTTTTTGATCGAACTATATTTTGATGCAAAACTATATTTTAGTGCAAAATTGACAGTTGTTCCTGATTATTTTGTAGAGTATAGAAAAAATTAGAACAATAAGAATTTAGCTCCAAATAGTTGTTTTGAATTTTGAAAAATTAAGCTATTTTTCATCATATAAGATGAAGTAAACTTTTGTATACACTGCTTTGCCAAATTTTAATCCACCCTTCTGGGTCGATTTTCAGAGAAATTTGTGTTTTTAGACAATAATGGAGTATACCTGGCTAGATGCTTGGTTTTTTCTGTAGTTGGATGAAATAGAATGGCTGATTTTTTTGAAAAAGACTATTGGAGGAAATTTTTAGTGTCTTAAATTTTTTCAGTTAATCTAATTCTGAACTTCTTTCTCATTAGCGACTCAACTCCGCCATTATTTATGATCGAGATTTCTCTTATAATTACTTTGGCTTTAAGGTAAGAAATGCTCTGAATTTATTTATCTATTAATTAACTAATTTATTTTTGTGGGAGTGAGAGATTGTTAAAAGGGGCTAAGTAATCTAAAGCAGTAGGGAGATGAAGTACAATTTGAGCTAGCTGGGCATTTCTACCCTTATTTGGGCTTTTTGCTATTTCTTTTTAGCATTTTGGGTGGCTTAAGAAGGGTACTGGAGGATTCTTCAAAATTATTCTAAATTATAGCATACTAGCCATTCAGTGACATTTGTACAGAGTGCTATACCTAGCTAGTAATAATTATGAAATAATTTTTTTCTAGAATTTTTATCACTTGGTATTTTTTAAACCCAAACTCTTAAAAGGCCAACGTTTGATAATAGGAGGGGATCCAGAATCAAACTAGTCTTTATGCAATGCAGTTAGATATTTTTAAAGCAACTACTGTTTGCAGTGTGCCATGTTGTTTAATAGGGGCAGTTAGGGGTGAAGTAGATAGAGTTCTGGGTCTGGAGTCAGGAAGATGTATCTTCCTGAGTTTAAATCTATTCTCAGACTCTTACTAGCCGTATGACCCTGGGCAAGTCACTTAACCGTGTTTGCCTCAGAAATGAGCTGGAGAAGAAAATGGCAAACTGCTCTAGGGTCTTTGCCAAGAAAATCCCACAAAGGGTTACAGTCAGACACAACTGAAATGATTAAGCAACAACATGTTGTGGAAAAGTCACTTGTAATTTACTTTCCTTTTAATAGTTGAATTTTAAAAGAATTGAAGCTTGCCTTACTGTGAATGGCTTTGTGTGTGGTACAAGGGAAAGAGTGTTGGACTGGGAGCCAGGAGACCTCAATTCTAGTCCTGACTTTGCCACTGACTTTGTTTTGCGACATTTGGGAGATCACTTTGCACCTCTGGGTCATAGTTTCCTCCGTAAGATGAAGATGTTGGTCTAGGACTCCAGGTGGCCTCTCCCAGCTACAGCATTCTGTGAAACCTCAGTTAAATTACAATCTGAATGACTCATGGTGTCTGCTTTGGCTTTTCTTCTAGACCTTAGAACGTTCCTATTTGTTGAAGATCAATGGAAAGGGTAAGAACTAAGCACATTCTTGAGTGACTTGTTTTCTCTTTGTGGTGTTGCATAATGAACTGTGCTCTTCAGCTTAAAAGGTCTGTCTTCTGAATTCCAAATGGTATTTTTATACTTTAGGTTATAGATTTGAACAGTTGTCTTAGTTTTTCCTTTCAAGCTTTTCTAATGACATTTTGGTTTTTCTTTTTTTGACGTCACCATGTGTCCCAAACTTATTCTGGTGAGCTGTCATGTCATCTAAGAATCACCTCTCTTTCTTACCTTCAGTGGCTGAACGACCTCAGCACATGCTAATGAGAGTGTCTGTGGGGATTCACAAAGAGGACATTGATGCTGCTATTGAAACCTACAACCTTCTCTCTGAGAGATGGTTTACTCATGCTTCCCCTACCCTCTTTAATGCAGGCACCAACCGTCCCCAGCTTTCTAGGTACGTTATTTCCCTTATCCCTGTTGACTTTCCTTAATGCTCTGGAA
Source organism: Trichosurus vulpecula (assembly GCF_011100635.1). Lineage (NCBI taxonomy): Eukaryota > Metazoa > Chordata > Mammalia > Diprotodontia > Phalangeridae > Trichosurus > Trichosurus vulpecula. The sequence continues at coordinate 88,153,101 of NC_050574.1, read as the reverse complement.
GTCTTCTGTCCTATAGAGACAAACTTTGGCCTAAACAAATTGGAACAGTTCTTCGTAGCATTTTTCAAAATATGAGCACTTCAGACAATCACAGTAAGATTACTTTAGGTCTTAGATTTGTACCCCATATGCTGGATTTATGACAGAATATCTGCCTTTATATCGAAGGGAACTCTTAGTTGAGCAATAAATAGCAGCATTTTTATAGAATATTGGACCAAAGATTCTGCAGGACCCCAAAAGAATTAGGTCTGGTCCTCAATGCTGAGGAATTGTCTTAGCTGCAGAAAAATATATAACTGTTAAGATGTGACTTTTGGCCTAATGTTTCTGTTTCTTGGGCAAAAAGTTAGGCATTTTATGCCTTTTCAAGAGATGTGGATTTGCTCTGCCCTAGGTCATGTTGTTGACAGTGTTAATGTTTTCCTTCAATTACCCTTTGAAAAGGCAGACCAGTTCTTAGGTATTACAAACAAGCCAGATTAGTTTCATCTAGCATGCCAAGCATCTAATACAGCCTGTAGGCATAAAGGAAGTCAGGGAGGAAGGAGAGAAGAAATTCAAGCTACTTTGCCTTCTTTGGATTTTGTGACTATTATGGTGGGGGTTGAGGAAGGAAATAACTGTGATCTAAGTGGCTAGGAGTCAGGAACACCTGAGTTCAAATCCTGCCTCTGACACTTTACCTCCCTGTGCTTCAGAGAGCTCCCTAGACTTGATGTACCAAGTCACAGATAGGCCTTTGTTGATGGGGTGAGTTACAACATGTGGAAATCTTTCACACTAACAAAATCAAATCAAGGATCCTTTGAATTAAGCACCCACTGAGTGCCATTTCAATGCCCAGAACTATGCTAGATGTTGTGGAGAAGAGATATTATGAAGCAATGGGCCCCAAACTGGAAGGAGATCAGTCAGGTCTAGGCTTACATGGGATCTGTTTCTTTATAAATGCAGAAGAATAAGTTTTGAAGTCTAGTTGAGATAACTTTACTTAAGACTTTACTTAAGACACAAAAAGACACAATTAGACTAGGTTCTAAACAGGCATTGCCACTTTTAAGTGCAGTAGGAGATAAGAGATTTTGAAGGGGAGGGCAGCACTTGATGTAGACCTTGAAGTATATGTAAGGCTTTGATGAATGTAGGGAAACAGGGAAGGACATTTTGTGAAGAGATGGGTGGGGAGGAGGGCATAGAGCGGAGGGAGAGGCCCTGAGGTATGAATGATCATGGTATATCCTGGCCTAACTTGATGCATGTGGGGGAATAGTTGGAAATAAATCTGGGTAGAGAGTAGGTGGCTAGATTTAATGAGGATTGTGAAAACCAGAATAAGATCTTGGAGGTGATGTAATAGGTAGTCTTTGCTCCTTGAGTAGATAAAAGAGTATGGTGAAAATGTATTTTAGAAATATTAATTTAGAGATGTCATGCAGAAATGGGTTGGCTGTGGAGGCAATATTGCATAGTACAAAGGACCCTGGACTTGGAGCCAAGAACCCTGAACAGCCTTGTGGTTTGTCTTTCATTTTCAAAGAGGATCAATGATTCCCAATGTTGGGGTAAAATAGTATATCCTGGGTGATGTCTTGACTTGTGTGTGAATTGGATTTAAGTGAGGCAGAGCTGTGCAAAGTTGTTAGCCTCACTCTTTCTTCCAGAGTCATTGAAGTCCAGCAGCAGGATAAAAATCAAGATGAATGGCTGTGGTCCTGAATAACTGGGTGACTGGGACATTCCTTAGTCTCTTTGACCCTCATTTTCTTCATCTGTAGAAAGATGATAATACTTTTACTACTTACCATGCCAGATTGTTGTTAGGAAAGTGCTTTTTATTATTTAATGCCTTAGAGGTGCGAGTTGGCAATTTGGTGGGGGTTTTTGTTAACTAAGGAGCAGAAGGAATTGGTAATTCAGTTGGAGGAGTTGGTGGTGGTAAATGGGGAGTAGCAGGATTACAAAAATGTCAGAAGACAATTTCTGGATTTATCTTTCAGGCTTTGTCATACTAATAATTTCAGGGCTTAGGGTGAATAAAACTGGTTTTGAAGATTTAAAATTTTCTTTATAGTTTCTGCTCTCATACGTAATAAACGTTATGGTCTTCTGAGAATACAAGTACACTATCATTCTGCTTTGGCTTATCTCAGTGTTATTTACTTTTGCATGTTTGCTTTCTTGTAGTTGCTTCCTTCTGAGTATGAAAGATGATAGTATTGAAGGCATTTATGACACACTAAAGCAGTGTGCACTGATTTCCAAGTCAGCTGGTGGCATTGGAGTTGCTGTGAGTTGTATCAGAGCTACAGGAAGTTACATTGCTGGGGTAAGTGTCCAAGGTTTGACTTGAAGAAAACTAATTGAGTGAAATTCTGGCGTGTGTAGTATAAACCTGAAATAATAGAGCACTTGACCAAGAATCAAGAGGCCTGGGTCTAGTTCCATCTGTACTGTTGACTACTTGTGTGGCTTTGGGCCAGTCCCTTTTCTTTGGGTCTTATTTTCCTTCTCTGTAAAACGAGGGAGTTGGAATAGATGATTTGCATGGTTCTTAGAGGCAGCTGGTGGCACAGTGGATAGAATGTAGGGCTTGGAGTCAGGAAGGCCTAAGTTCAAATCCAACCTCAGACACTCAGGGAAGTCATGTAACTTCTGTTTGCCTCAGTTTTCTCACCTGTAAATTGTGGATAATAGCTTCACCTACCTTTCAGGGCTGTTGTGAGGATCAAATGAGATATTTGTAAAAATACTTGGCACAGTGCCTGGCACATAGTAGGAACTTTGTAAATGTTTATTTCCCTCCTCTTCTCTCCCTTTCTAGCTTTGAGGTCCTGTAATATATTTTATGATGAAATTTGGATAAAGTGGTACTCATTATTATATTGATTCTCTGCAAAATTGAGAGACATTCTTCATAAAATTTTCTATATGTTCAGTACTAGTGTTTCATCGGGATTTTTTTTTTTAATGCCACCTTATTGAAGCTGATGCCAACTTCAAACTTTAGTTCTGTGAGCTGCAAGGAAAGACGTGCTTAGCTCTGAATTGTGAGAAAGATTGTTTCTTTTTCATTGTCAGTCAACTCTTCACCTTCTGGTGGCACAGTGGATGGAACACTGGGCCTCAAATCAGAAAGACCTGAGTTCAAATGTGGCCTCAGACACTTGGTAGTCATGCAACCCTGGATGAGTCACTTCATTGTTGTTTGCCTCAGTTTCCTCATTTGTAAAATGAGGCAAATAACAACATCTACCTCTTAGGGTTGGTGTGAGAATCAAGTGACTTAGTGTTTGTTTAAAAAAATTGCTTAGCACAGTGCCTGGCAAATAGTAGGCATCATAATAAATTCTTGTTCCTTTTTACCCCCCTCCACTTCCCCCCCTCAGAAAAGAGAAGGGCTCAGTCCCAAGTTTTACACATGGATAGACTCCTGTAAATGACAGCAGTGGGGTGAGAAATGCTTTTCTTAAAAATAAAAAAAAAAAGTCAAGGGTAAATTAGAAATTTATTTTGCCTGTTTGGGGAAACCATTGTGCTATGCTTTGTTAATATGACGTGATGATTATGTAAGAGTTGAGCTGTTTATGTACTCATCTTTTTTAACTCTTTTCATCATTGCTTGTGGCAGACTGGCCAGATTAATTTGTGAAGCTCCTTCTAATCCTCTGATTTGTCTTTTTCTCTTAGAACCAGTTCATTCATAGAATCATAAAATTTCTGGAGCTGGGAGAGAGAGATCTTTAGAAGTGATCTATTTTAGCTCTCTAATTTTACAAATGAGAAAATTGAAGTCCATAGAGAAGAAGTGACTTGCCCAAGGCAGTAGCTTATGAATAGCAGAACTTATGATTTGCTTATTCGGTTATTTTTGAGCTCTCAATGGTATCTTTATATTTTGAATAAGAAAATGTCAACCTCCCCAATTGTTTCTTTAACATGCTACTTTTCCTACCATAGCCAAGATTTTCACTTAAAGCAGTTTTGTATGTTAAATTAAAATTAGCCTTACATTTAAAATTGGAATGTTGCACTATGAATAAGGTGTCAGTGGAGTCACATCCTCCCTTTTCTTGCTTTATTTATGCTGAGCAACTTGTTTTCAAGGGATCTTTAAGAGACAGAAGAAAGTTGAAACTTAATGAATTAATATCCAAGAACTGGGATCTTATTTGGCTGCTGCTGGAGTCATTTGTTTTGTTTGGCCATCTTGATCTTTCCTCCACTCCACTGACAATTAAGCTGAGCATTTTTATTTGTTTCTTTCAGACAAATGGCAATTCTAATGGCCTTGTTCCGATGCTTAGGGTGTACAACAATACAGCTCGCTATGTGGATCAAGGGGGTAACAAGGTATTCTACTTTCTTCAGAGTGTGAGAATCAAAATTAAAGGTCAACATCTGCTTGCAGTGAGGTGACTCACTTGTGTGCAGTTTGTTATTGTTAAGCCCTTCGTGTTTCAGTTTACTTTTGCAAAGACCTTTGTAAAAAAAAAATAGCTGATAATCTTCCTGTCTTTTTAAGTGTTGGAATTTTTTATAAAGTCTTTTATAAAGTTTAAAAAATCATTGTCGTTTTATGGGAGGGGGGGGGCTGAAGTATAGAAAAGTTGAGGGAGCAAGTCAGTATAAAGTTAATACTTGTGTGTATATTTTGATTTGGTTTCCTGACCCACCCTGCCCCTTATGAATGTTTTATATAATAATTGCTTTTGCTATATTATCTAGTGATGAGCTAGCTCCCTTTTGATTTGCTATTTTCAGCTCATAAAGAACTTGTTATCATAGGTTTCCCTTTTGTCCTCTTTTTCTAAAGGGAACAACTTTATGGTTAAAGAAGTAAATCCCTTCTCTGAACTTTACATATTCATTTGGTGCCATTGAAAGGGGGTGAAACAGTTCTAGAAGGTATCTAGGTCTTATTGCTGTCTTCATCTCTAAGGATTAGAATTATATCTTGCTCTATGTGACAGCCATTCTTTTACCTATTTAGGTATAAATTTCCAAGCATATAGTTGATTAATTACATGCCTGGTCTGATATATTATTGAAATTTGGCTTTCCCATGGAAGAGCAAGCCATTTGACCACCCTGCTTAGTTTCCTCATCTGTCAAATGGGAACAGTCCCTACTTTGCCTATCTCATAATATTTCATAGTGAGGAACAAATGAGATGTAATGAATGTGAAAATGCTTTGGAAAGTAAAAAATTCCTCTATAATTTTAAGAGATTATTGCTTTTGGATTATTATTCTAGTTCTTAAAACGGCAATGATTTGCCTTTTAGCGGCCAGGGGCATTTGCCATCTACTTGGAACCATGGCACTTAGACATCTTTGAATTCCTTGATCTGAAGAAGAACACTGGGAAGGAAGAGCAGCGAGCCAGGGATCTTTTTTTCGCCCTCTGGATCCCAGATCTCTTTATGAAACGTGTGGAGAACAATCAGGTGAGTACTCGATACCAGTTGTGGAGATTAAATGAGTGAATGACATGATTTAGGAAATTTCTCTTTCCTGTTGTTGCATCTAGTGCTTGTTAAGTGCTTACCTCCATGTGGCTCCATGTAGAATACTGGACAAAGCAATTTAGAAGATGTTGTGTCAGCCGTTTAGAGGTTTGTTATCTAAAATAGATATTTGACATAAATAAAAAGGACTCTAAAGAAGGAATGGTATAGAAAAGACTGGGTCACTGATAAAGAATTATTGCCACAGCCCATTTGTAGAGCAATGAATGAAAAGAATTCCTATCTAATGCATTAAGACTTGTGGGATAAAGTAGTTAACTAACCTTCCCATACAGGAGTTTTTTTTCTCTCTTGTAGGACTGGTCCCTGATGTGTCCTAATGAGTGCCCTGGTCTGGATGATGTTTGGGGAGAAGAATTTGAGAAGTTATATGAAAGGTATGACAAAAGAAAAAAAATTAAATATTTTTAAATCATGTCTTTTTTTCCTAGGACAGTGTCTTGTGTATAGTAGGAGCTTAATGTTGATTTACTGATAATCTTGGCCTGGAATAGCCAAATTTCTGTTATATGTCAGGGAAGGCATATAATTAAGTACTCAATTACTAAGCACCTTGGTTTTTTTTCTTAGACGTGATAAAATACTGCTTTATTTTGTGTTTCTCTACTGTAACTATGACATAAAACTGTATTTTCCTCCTGTGTTTTTATCTTATCCCCTTCTAGACTGTAAGTACTTTAACAGTAGAGAGTATTTGTTGAATAGAGAGGTGAATGTTTATTACACAGGCCAAGATATAAATGGACCTTCAGCCTTTGTTGTGGGTATTCCCCATTTCATTCTTTTTGTCTGACACTTTTGTTAAATGTTTTGTTTTTATTTTGCTCTGTCAGGTAATGAATTCTGGAAAATGTCTATTGTATCACCAATAGAAAGTGCTTAGAGATCAAGCCTACTTTTGAAAGGTTGCTTAACTGTAGGAGTAAATTGATATTAACTGTATTAGACAAATTGAATACATTGAACTCTATATGCTTCCTACTGTGCTCTGTTAGTGTTCCTATGTCAAGAATGGGGTCACATTAAAGGGATACTGATCAGCTAGGTGGCACGGTAGATAGAGTGCTGGGCCTGGAGTCAGGAAGACTCCTCTTCCCGAGTTCACATCTGGCCTCAGACACTTACTAGCTTTGTGGCCCTGGGTAACTTCACCCTGTTTGCCTCAGTTTCCTCATCTGTAAAATGAGTTGGAGAAGGAAATGGCAAACCAATATTTTTGCCAAGAAAACTCCAAATGGGGTCATAAAGAGTCAGACTGAATAACAAGAAGACCAGTACTAAACAGATTTGTTGACAGGAAGAGAACCTAATTTTTTTTCTTGGGATTTTCTTCTGATTCTACTTTTTACTTGACTTCCACAATTGGAACCTCACACTACAGGGGCGGTGACATCTTCTGTATTGCCTAGTTGTTACTGCCAACATTTTACCAGATTTCTTTTAGTTATTTTTAGAAACTCAGTGCTGTTTTGAGTATACCAAGGGAAGGGAAGAGTCAGTATGGAGGATGGTTAGATGGTTACTCATGGAGCCAAGAAGACCTGGGTTCTTCTTTTGCCTCTGATATATACCAGCTGTGTGGCAGTGGGCAAGTCCCTTAATTTTCAGTGTGCCAAGCAACTCTCAGAGACTTTAAGTCATAAATAAATTGTTAATTTGCACTGGCAGAGGGAGTTTTTACAACAGAAATTCCTTGTATCAATGAATTCACAGGTCTAGAACACGAAAAAGGAGGAGGACATGGAGGTGTCCCTGCTGAGCCTAGGATCGGCTGGGGCAGTAGTAGAGAGAAATTAAGAAAGAGGGGATATTGGCAAGTAAAGGTCACATAATAAAGTAGAAACAGGAAACCTGGAAATCCCATGTGTTTGAGAGCTTTGAGAACTAGTTCCTTACATCCTTGTAGTCTGTCTTCGCAGTTCTTAAAGTAGACATCTGTAATAGAATTGATCATTTAAAATAGTCTTTCTTTCCTCTAACTTGGTCCAATTTGTCTTTAATAAAATTTTCAAACACTCTTTGCCTTTCAGTTATGAGAAGCAAGGTCGTGTCCGTAAAGTTGTAAAAGCCCAGCAGCTCTGGTATGCCATCATTGAGTCTCAGACAGAGACAGGGACACCTTACATGCTCTACAAAGACAGCTGTAATCGGAAAAGCAATCAGCAGAACCTGGGAACGATCAAATGCAGCAATTTGTGCACAGAGATAGTAGAGTACACTAGTAAAGATGAGGTGAGTGCAAGAGCATAGCCCTCTTCAGTGTAAAGTGAAAGATCTTGCTAGCTTTGGTCTTTTCCTGAAGGATGGGAAGAGTGTTCAGCATTTTTTCATAAGTGGCAGATGCTGTTGTAGACACAGAAAGGTTAAAAAAACTTAGGAAGCGTGGTCCTTACCATAACTTAGTGATCTTTAAGCTTTTCTGTGTACGATAGATACTGACAAGATTGCTGGTGTGACACATTGATGTGTTCAGCTCACACATGTAATTGTTAGTCTAGTGAGAGATGATAATTCCATTTATTTATTTATTTATTTTTTGGGTTTTATTTTATTTATTTTTAGTTTGCAGCATTAGTTCCCCAAGTTTTTGAGTTCCAAATTTTCTTCCCCTTCCTCTCCTCCACCCCCCCCCCCACGACGGCATGTAATCTGATACAGGTTCTACATATACCTTCACATTAAACATATTTTCAAAATAGTCAAGTTGTAAAGAATTATAAGCAGTGAAATGAACCGAAGAAGAAATAAAACAAAAACAAAAAAAAGAGAGCAAATATTTTGCTTCAGTCTGAATTCAGACTCTGTAATTCTTTCTCTGGATGTTGATAGCTTTTTCCATCATGAGTCTTTTGGAGCTGTCTTTGAACCTTGTATTGCTGAGAACAGCCAGGTTTATCAAAGTTAGTCATCACAGATACAATGTGTCTGTAATTGTGTACAATGTTCTCCTGGTTTTGCTCCTCTCGGCATCAGTTCGTATAAGTCTTTCCAGGTTATTATGAAGCACAATATCATTCCATCATTTATATACCAGAACTTGTTTAGCCATTCCCCAATTGATGGGGATCCCCTTGATTTCCAATTCTTTGCCCCCACAAAAAGAGCTGCTATAAACATTTTTGCACATAAGGGTCCTTTTTCCACTTGTGTGATTTCTTTGGAATGGGACAATAATTTATGTATAATGGAACACTTTATGGCAGAAGGGGTGCAAGAGCAGGGTTGTAAGTTGAAGCACAGATCGTCAGATCTGGATCAAACATAGTGAACTGAGGAAAGAAGCAGTGTGACCTTTGGGAAGGGATAATGTTTCTTGGGCTTCAGTTTCTTTCTCTGTAAAATGAGACGTTTTACTGGATTATTTGATTTCTAGCATTGTTTTATTTATAGTGGGAGAAAAGCTCATGAAGTTTCAGAGATTGGAAGGGAGTGAGTTGTGCACTGGGGATACTAAATCAACTTGCTTGGTGAAACCTCAACAAGGAAAGAAGGGGAAATGAATAAAATGGGGCCTGATGAGGTGGGGACAGGGATGAAGCCCATAACCATGAAACAGTGTGGAAGTTGGTTCTTGTTGAAGAATGTTAGCTTGGAGGGAGGAGAGATTAGAGCTAGGAGGCCATCAAAGGAGCTGCTGCAAATGTCCACTTTTAAAATATTTGTTTATTTTTATCTCATCTTCGTTTCCAATTATGTCCTTGTTTCTTCCCTGGCCCAGTGAGGCCATCTCTTTGTAACAGAGAATGAGAAAGAGAAGAGAAAAAAATGGTAACCAGAAGGAAGAGAAATACTTTCCTCAGCTTTTTTCTAGGCCTAAATTTAGTCATTATAATTGCATCACATTAATTTTTTGTGTGTATGTGCCCTGCATTTACATAGTTTGTTGTTTTTCTGGTTCTGGTGACTCCACTCTGCATCATTACATATGTCTTCCATGCTGTTCTTGAATTCTTCATGGTCATCTTTCCTTATAGTGCAGTTGTACTTCATTGCTTTTATGTACCATTAAACCATGTATTTAATCGTGCTGTTATGAATGTTTCCTTATATAGGGGACACTTTTCTTTCTATCTTTGAGCACCTTGGGGTGTGTGCCTTGCAGTGGAATCTGTGGGTCCAAGAGGATGGACATTTTAGTTAGCGTAATTCCAAATTGCTTTCCGGAATGGTTGGAACAGTACTTTGCCACCAGCAGTATATTAGTGTTTCTGTTTTTTCTAACCCTTCCAACATTGACTTCACATATTTTATTATTTTCCACCAGTTATCCACTTGTGAAATACCTTGATATTGTACTTAGTGAGAAATAGAGGAGAGGGCAGATCCAAAATTTCTAGAAACTAGAAAGATGATAGAAGAAAATTGGCATGAGTAAGAGAAGAAGTAGGATCTGCTGTGGGGTAAAAGAAGCTAAGATTATAATCCTGAGATTTGAGCATAATGTTCATTGATGGTTATGAGGAAATTAAGGCTGTGCATTTAACCTCAGTGGTATCTAACTTGTAATAACTTTGTATTCTAGGTTGCAGTCTGTAACTTGGCTTCTTTGGCCCTGAATATGTTTGTCACATTGGAACACACATATGACTTCCAGAAACTGGCTGAGGTTACCAAAGTCATTGTTCGCAACTTAAATAAGATTATTGATATCAATTATTACCCGGTCCCAGAGGTATGAATAGTTAGCTTTTTTATTTAACCTTAGTAAATGCTAGAGTCCAGGGACAAAGAAATTTTTGTTTCCATGAGCAAATAGTTTTTAAAGCCCTTGCAACTCATTGCAAGTACATTTGATAAACTAATCCTTGTAATATGGGCTGCCCCAAAAAATAGGTATAAGGATTCTTTTGGCTGTTATTTTGTTGGCCTGTTGCTATCAGAAGTATTTATATCCAATACTATTTTGAAAAAGCAGTATACTTTGACTTTGTAAATTTTTTTTGCTCTTTATTTCACTTTTACTAAATTGTGAAATTAATTTCATGCCTTATTAGAAAAACAACTGATCTTATAGATTGTATGTAGTAACTATTTGAAAGAAATTATTATTGTTTTTTTAGTGCGTACTGCTTGGGAAAGGCTATTGGTTGACACTGATCTTTTCACTTTCTGATGAGAAAGGACAATATTGTATGAGTGATGAAGAAATAGAACCAGCTAACTGACTAGCCTTGTTAAGGCTTCTGTTCATCAATAATGTGAAGAAAACTTATTAAACACACTTGGATTTCTGAAAGATTTTGATATATAAGGACAGTGTGTGTCAGCATGTACTTGTAAAGTATTGGACTCGGAGTTAGGAGATGGGAGTTTCTGGCTCTGATACTTTCTGACTGGGCAAATTGCTTAATCTTTTGGAGCCTTAGTTTCTTCTTTTGTAAAAAGGGCTGGTGGGGGAGGGGCAACAATTTTTATACTTAACACTAACTCACAGAGTTGTCATGAGGAAAAGACTTTGTAAACTATAAAGCACCACGGAAATGTGAGTTATCATTTGAGTAGTCATGTTTTTCCTTTTCTTCCTTTTTTTCTGAACTGATACTAAGGCAAGTTTATCGAATAAACGTCATCGCCCCATTGGTATTGGAGTGCAGGGTCTAGCCGATGCTTTTATTCTGATGAGATATCCTTTTGAGAGTCCAGAGGCCCAGTTACTGAATAAACAGATCTTTGAAACCATTTATTATGGAGCTTTGGAAGCCAGCTGTGACTTGGCCAAGGAGTATGGCCCATATGAAACATATGAAGGCTCCCCTGTCAGCAAAGGAGTAAGTAAATGGATGAAACATTTATTGTCATGCACTTGTGCCCTCTAGCCCTGAGAGAATTTGTCTAAACTCTCTTCTTATACTTAGAATGGGATAATCATTTCTGCAACGGTGAAAATTATTGCTTTAAGTGACTATTGCCGTTACCCACATTATCTGAAATGTGGTTACTTCCCACATAAATAACTGTACTATAGTTCAGTTTATAGATTCTTAGACTTGGAAGGAACCTTAAAAGTCGTATAGTCAAACCTTTACCTGAAATGTAAATCTCTTCTGCAACATTTTGAATAAGTGGTGATTCAATCTTTACTTGAAATCTTCCAGTATTGGAGAATTTTATGTCTTTCTAGGCAACCCATTCTACTTTAACAACTCTAAACATCTTTTTCTCCCCTATTGATCACCATCTGCCTTTCTGGAACTTCAACCAGTTGGTCTTGGTTCTGCTTTCTAGAGCTAAACAAAACAAGTGTAATCCTTGACAGCCCTTCAAATACTCTAAAATACTAATCCCTCTAAGATAAACATTCCTATTTCTTCAACCAGTCCTTGTATCCCATGTTTAAACAGTGATCTGTTGCCCCCTCTCTTTATTACTCCAGGATAAATGTTCTTATATTTCTTCAACCAGTCCTTGTATCACATGATTTTGCGATTCTTTTCAGGTCTAATTTCCCCATTTTTAGAGTGAGAAAGTTGAATAAGATGACTTTTAAACTACCTTTCTAGCCCTGTGACTATAATATTTGGGTGTGACTTCCTATATCTGAAATTTTTTTTTTAAGATTTGGAGTTACATACCTTTATTTTAAAAAATATTTATTGCAAACTTGCTGTGTGTCTTAATAACTCCTTTGGTAGAAATATTCTCAGGCTGCAGTATTATCACTGGTCCTTGTCATCTGTCTTGGATATGTTTAAGCTTGTTATTCCATTTGAAGTGTGGTTCTCAGAACTCAACACTGCTACAGAGGATATCTTACCAGAGTGGAGTACAGTAGGTTTATGACCTTCTTTACTCTGGATACTATGCTTCTGTTACTTCAACCTAAGATTGCATTTGGAGTTTTGGAGTGACACTGCTAAGTCATATTAAGTTTGTAGTCTCTCCAAACTGCTAGGTCTTATTCATGTGACCTACTTTCTAGTCATATCTCATTCACAGAAAGCTAGATATATTATTAGCATTAATGTATTCTAACATATTAATATGTACCGATATGTTAATATATTGTTAATATATTAATATGTCAATATATTGTGTAACATGTTATGTATAGTTATTGTAGGATTAGTTATATGTAATACATACACACATGCACATATTAAAAATAAGAATCTATTTTCTAACTGGAAACAGGATGTGTGCTAATTGTAAATGGATAACATTAAGAAAATATGAGGGAGGATTTTAGCACTATTGGGTTTTTAATACATTATACACAGGCATGTTTATACTAGGGGGCTGTACAGAGTAGCACCTGCGTGACATCACATTCCTGGCCATATAGGAATTTACACATTTCATAATATATATGCCTTTTATAAAAGGTTTTGAATACCAAATATAGATAGCTAGCTTTGACTTTGGGTTTTGAATTTGGTCATTATTTTAATTTAGGTGGGTTTTTTTTCTTGGTTTATCTATTTAAATTGGTTTCTGTAGAAAAGTATCAGTAAAGGTGAGGGAAGAGTAGTCTTCCAACCTTCCTTGTTTGGACCTGTTCAATATTTGGCAATGAGGAAGATTTATTGGGACAATTGCAGAATTCTTTTCCTGTGCAGAACTCTGATGGAACTTTTTTGTTGGTTTGTGATAAATTTGGGTTGTTTTCTCTTCAGATTCTTCAGTATGACATGTGGAATGTCACTCCTACAGATCTGTGGGACTGGAAGTTTCTCAAGGGGAAGATTGCAAAGTGAGTAAATGTGTTAGCAGATATTCATTTTTCAAGGATCCAGCTTCTCAGATTAGTCCCAAAGTAGTTACTTTTAGTTACTCATTCATATCACCAAGTGCTGAGTTTTCCCTTCAACCACTAAAAATTGTGTGTAGCTTAGCCATGTTGAGAATATAGGTGGATTTTGCTTGAATGCGTTGTCACTGAAATAAGTTAAAAATTGCAAAGGAAGATTTTGGTAGGCAGCTTTTGGTAAATTTTGACTAGGGAAAAAATCCCAACAAGTTAGGGCTTTGTGGATTTTTTAGATGAAGAGTCTTTTAAGGCTTATGGGCAGGATGATTTCCTAATTAAGGAATAGAACCTAGGTTTAGGTATTTTTTGTTTTCTTTTATAAGCGCTTTATATCCTGAAGACTGTTAACACTAACATGAAGACGAGTATCTTAGTATTGCCTAGAGATCGTATCCAAAATCCGCAATGTATACAATAGGAGTTGGAGAATGTTTATTTTATTAATATTAATGTAAAAGTAGTGTCATTTATTGAATAGAGTTCTGAGTCATATATATCCATCTTTGACAGCTGTGTGACATGAGGCAAGTTTAATATTTATGTGCCCTGGGACTTAACTACTCAGTCATAGACAGATTGTGATCTGCATTAGAGGAGAGAGTTGCCTACCACTGACAAAATCACACATCCTTTGTATTTTCATGTAAAATTAGTGGAAAATGTACAGTTCTTAGCAAACTCTTTTTCTGGATATATATGACTGGAAAAGGAGTTGAACTGATACTGCAGGGTTAGACTGCTGTACTGGCATACACAAAATATTTTTAAAAGCCTCTAGAACATTGGGTACATCCGCTGTAGAGGAATTGATAGAAAATCATAGCCAAGAATTGCACAGAATGAGAGGTTCATGGTGCTATTGTGATCACTAGTGGTGGAGGCTGCACTTACTAATGATCAGAAATGCATGGAAGTATGCGCACGCACGTGCGCAAACACACACACACACATTACCTTTTCAAAGACCTTTTATGTCTGTTATCTCACTTGGTCCTTAGAAAAGTCTTCAAATGAATTAACGTGTGTAAAGTGCTTTCAAAACTTAAAGCATATATATGTGTATATATATATGCATATATATATATATGCATATATATATGATAGCTATTACCAAAAACCTCATGAGATATTTTTTATTAGTATCTGACACACGGTATTTTGTGATTTTGAAAGCTTTTTATTTATATTAGCTCAAAAGACTCAAGACTCAAGTAAGAGCTGTGGATGTTTTTCTTATGACGTCACTGAGGCTAAGAGAGATTAATTTGCTAGGGCCATATGACTAACATGTCTGTGAAGTAGAATCTGTCTTCTTGGCTCCAAGTCCAACCATGTGTCTTTTACACCAGGCTGTCTAATACGTGGTGTCTCCATTTCACAGATTAACAGACTGAGGTGGGGGAATGAGGAATCATGTTTTGCTTGAGGTTGCAGAGTTAGTAACATCTGGGTCAAAAACCTCTGTGTTATAATTAGACAAGAATCAGAATCATCAAGATGCAGAGTAGTATGGTAAATGCTATATAAATCCATAGGTACAAAATATGGGGACATGGTATGCACCTTTTCATTAAGAAACTTAGAGGCTAAATGAGGGAAAATAGTTTTCAAAGTAGTTTCACATCTCTTATCACATTTGGTTTTTACCTGTGAGGTTGTCAGAATAGGTGGTATCTCCCCTTTGCCAGTGAGGTTATGACTTTTCATACAGTCAGTTTTCTGTTCACAGTGCCATACTGCTTGGCTATTAAGGCTCAGATGATTTCATGATATATATAAAATGTACCAGTGGGTGGTGAAGAAGGGGCAGTACAAACTGGCTACCTAGTATTGCTAGACAAAGAACTGCTTCATGTAGGAGGTGCCCCTAAGGATGCTTTCAAGGGAGAGAAGGCAAGAACTAGATGAGATTTCTCTGCAAGATGATGCTTTATTTGCAATGCCTTTATGTACTGTCATGCATAAATTATTCATTTTGAACATTACCCACTATTAGTTTCTCTGGTGATTTCATGGTATGGAGAAATTGTAGCCATTATATTCCTTATAGGAGTCAATAGTTGAAGAGAAGGTTGTGATAGTCAAACCATGTTTTGAATCAGATTTTCTGTTATATAGAGAATGGTGATAAAGATGCTTAGCGTTAAGAAATGTGTACATGTAGGTATATGGTATAGGTTTGTCAAATATGTGCATATTTATACTCTAAAATAGGTTGAATCTCATGAAATAGAGAAATATGTATCGAGTGCCTATTATTTGCAAGGCATTATTAAGCATGGAGGCATTGTCCTCTGGGTCCCAAAATGTGGGTAGCAGAGGCCAGGTTATATTGGATACAGGCTACAGAATGTTGGGTACTGCCAACACAGAGACACTAGCACTGTAATTGTTATAGTTATTCTCTTGTTTAGGAGTGAAGCCTCTGTTGCCTCTATAATGAATTAAGCCACCCTCTACCTGTTTGCTACAGTTGCATTCCACTCCAGTAGGTTTTGCAGATTTTAGCTCTGGGACCAATAATCACATTATTTTGCTTTATTTTTTTCCCCAGGTATGGCATCAGAAACAGTTTGCTGCTTGCCCCAATGCCAACTGCCTCTACTGCTCAGATTTTAGGGAATAATGAGTCCATTGAACCTTACACCAGCAATATTTATACTCGGAGAGTCCTGTCAGGAGAATTTCAGGTGAGGAAATTATAGACTTGGAAAATTTCTATAGAAATTATAGACTTGCTTTACTGCTCAGTTAATTTTAAGTATGTACTTATTTCTACATTGGCTTCTTGAGGCTATGTTGATAAGACCTAAATGGAATAAGAGATGTAGGTTGAAGAACAAACTAATTGTTCTGTAAGTTCTTATCGTTCTCATGGTATCATGTACATTGGCCTTATCTAATTTTTGATTCTTTGTAGTTATCAATCAACACTCATTTATTGAGTTTGTTATTTGCAGGGTGTTGGAGATATAAATGCAAATAATGAAACTCCCCAATTTTGAGGGGCTTACATTCTAACCAAGTTGGTTGAGACTCTGTGAAGCATTGTTGTGTAACCTTGAACAAGTCATATCTTTTGGGTCCTTGGTTTCTTCATCATTAAAATGAAGGGGTTAAATAAGATGCCTTTTAAAAGGCTTTTCCATTTCTTACATATTAAGATTTTATGGTATTTGAATGTGAAATCCCATATCTGGAATTTGATTTCTTTATTGAAGTTTTGGAAGATTTACTTCAATTTTTTTCTTAATTATCTGTTATGCTTTTACTGTGTTTTTTTTAATGACTCCATCAGTAGAAATGTACCCAGATTGCAACATGATCGCTGCCTCTTCTCACTCTTAAATGCTCAGACTCTGAAACTGTATATACAGTTCAAGTGTTACAGATGAGAACTTTGGACTTTAATATTTAAATTCTTATTTGTTTCACAGTCTACTTTTAAACAGTTGTTTTATAATCTCATTCCTTTGTGCTCTGAGCGTGTAAATTTATATTTCCGTGTTTGTTTTTGTGGGTACCTTGTTATTTCTCTTTTTTCTCTTACTTAAAAACAATTGGTATTGATATCTTGTGTTTTGCAATCATTAGAATTTCTCCCAGTATTCCTCACTCTGCTTCCTCCTAGAGAGCCATCTCATATAATAAATAATATTTTTTAAAGAAAAAAAGAGTAAGAGTAGGAAAAAAATCTGCAAATCCAATCAATACTTTGAAAAAGCCTGAAATTATATGCAGTATTCTATATCCAGTCACCTTACACCTCTACAAAAGAATGGGATGCAGGAATCTTATTTCTTCTTTGAAGCTTACTTGTTCTTTGTGATTTTACAGCAGTCGCTTTTGAGTATTCATTTTTCTCCATTTTATATCTTATCTACCATCCTACTCAGATTGTGAATCCACACTTGCTGAAAGATTTGACAGAGCGAGGCCTGTGGAACGAAGAGATGAAAAACCAGATCATTGCATGTAACGGCTCTATCCAGGTACAGAATAAGAAAGAAGTGTGTGATGTTAACCTTGCTGCCCCTCCACCTGGTAGAGTTGATTATAGAGCATATTTCTATGCAAGTCTCTGTCATTTCCTAGTACTCAGTCACAGAGAGCATTATGCGTGGGCCAAACAGTCCTTACCTTTCAGTTATTTGTTAAGTGATAAGGACTTGAAGTTAAGAGAGAAAATGTAATTAAAAGGTCAGGAGTGACTAAAGTCAGTAACCTGTAGTACTGATCCCCTAGGCCAGGAGCTCTTAACCTTTACATGTCATGGACCCCTTTGGTAATCTGATGAAGCCTATGGGTTCCTTTTCAGATCATTTGTTTAAAATTCATAATGGAAGGAAATGGGCCTGATAATACTGAAAGGCCCTGTGAGGTAAAAGGTACAAGAATGAGTAAATAGGAATTCCCCAGCATCATTGCTGCCCTTCAAAAGCTTGACCCCGAAGTTATCCATTATAATAACTCACTGCCCTCCTCACTTGAAACTTTTGTTGCTTGGTCCTCCTGCTGCCCCCACTCTGCTCATTCTGACCTTGAGTCCCTCCTGCTGTTCCTGAACCTCTGTGGGCAGCTCCTGGGTCCCTTCTGTTGCCTCTTAACCGGCCTCAGCCAGCACCTCCTGCTACGTGGGCCTTTGTTTTTGAATCCCCTATTGCAGTTATTCTGTACTGTGTCTTCTAGCTCACAGCTCCATAGCCTCTCCCTGAGTATTTATCTTGTCAATTTATCTCAAGCTCACTTGAACCTTCAGCTCCCTCAGAACTTTTTTTGTTTTCCCTCATCCTGTCTTCCTTTCAATCCGAGAGGATTCTCTTCTTTGCCAAGGATCACTCTTTAACTTGTGTCCTTGATCCTTCTCCCTTTTTCCTTGGGGAGTCTGCTGAATTGATCATTCTCTCATATTGATTTTCCTCTCCCTCTAGGCTTTTCCCTTTTCCTCTATATCCCCGTTTCCCTGTTTCTTCCCTCTGCCTCTCTCCTCCTGTTTTCCCCTCTCTTTCTTTCCTCCCTCTCTCCTACCCTCAAATCTTGTTTCTTCAAATTGTTAGTCCTGTATTTTTCCTTCTCTTTACTGTTAAACTCCTAAAAAGAGTAGTTCACATTCAGCTCATTTCGTTATTACCTAATCACTTCTCAATTCCTTGCAGCCTGTCTCCTCTTCTAAACATTCTGTTAAAGCTTTTCTTCAGAGTCTCTAGTGACCCCTTAATTAAGGCAGTATGGTTTAGTGGAAAGAATTCAGTACTAGAAAGTCAGGAGAAATCTGGGCATGAATCTAACCTCAGATACCTCCTGGTTGTGTTGACTATGGGTGACTGTGGCAGGGATTAGCATTCAAAAAATTTTCCCCTTATTATCAAGCTTTAATTTTTTCTTAACTATTCCCCCTTGTCTCCCAGAAAGAAAAAAAAAGCCTTGTAACAAATAATAATAGTCAACAAATTCTCATATGGGCCATGTCTATCTCTACATAACAGCCCATTTATTCTTTGTAGGAAGGTAGTTATGTTCTTCATCATCAGTCCTCATTGATAACCACATTGGTCAGAGTTCTGAAGTCTTTTAGAGTTTGTTTTCCTTTATATCATCGTGGTTCATATTGTCTTCTTCAAGACTGAGAGAAAATGAGTTTACTCTTTTCCTTCTTTCAGAGTATCCCTGAAATTCCTGAAGACCTGAAGCAGCTGTATAAGACTGTATGGGAAATCTCCCAGAAAACTGTTCTCAAGATGGCAGCTGATAGAGGAGCATTCATTGATCAGAGTCAGTCTTTGAATATCCACATTGCTGAGCCTAACTATGGCAAACTCACCAGCATGCACTTCTATGGTTGGAAGCAGGTTAGTGAAGGGCTGTAAAGGAGACTTGGCAAGTCATTGCATTTTTAGACCCTAGGGGTTCAGTATCAGCAAAATTATCTTATGGAGTTCTTTTTTTTCACCTTTATTTATTTGGCCACTTTGTGGTTTTTAGGAAATTTGGGCAACTGTCATTTTACATATAACTGTCATTATATACAGCAGTCTCTCAATAGTAGCTATTTCATTTTGAAGACACTGTTTTCTGTGACTGATAATACACTTATGAGGGGTGATCGCAGGGCGGCTAATGAGGGATTATTTATAAAAGTACACGTAGAAGCTTACAGAACTATTTTGGGGGCATTTAGTCTTTATGTGTTGAATATTTTGCAAAATGTTAAATAGAATATAGTGGGACAGCCAAAGCTTCAGTTTCTTCACCACCCATTTTAACTCTTACTCTGGCTTTCATTTCTCATTATTCTATTGAAGTTGTTTACTTCAGTGATACCAAATAATAGAATCATGAAATTTCAGAACTGGAAGGTACCCTAAATATTCTAAAGTCCGAATTCCCTAATTTTATAGATGATGACATTTAAGGCTTAGAAAAATGGGCTTTCTCTAGTGGTCATTGCCCTTAACCTGTCTGTAGCATTTGACACTGTCTACTTAGTCCCTGAAACTGTCTTTTTCCTTTTTTGGTTCCCTTGACAGTACCTTGTCCTGGTTTTCTTCCTTTTCTTCTGGTTACTTTTTTATTTGGCTGGCTGTCTTACCTTCTTAGAAAGAAGCCTCAAGGCTCACTCATTAGCCTTCAGTTCCTTTCCTTCTCTTTCTACTCATCTACCCTCACAGCTTTAGCTGTCATCACTATGTATATGACTTCAGAATTTTCATCCTCAACTGCAGGCAAGGTGGTGTAGGGCATAGAGCACTGGGCCTGGAATCAAGAAGACTTGAGTTCAAATACACTTCCTAGCTGTGTGACCCTGCATTTAACTTGGCTCAGTTTCCTCAACTGTAAAATGGAGTTAATACCTCCCAGGGTTGTTGTGAGGATCAGTTTAGGTGATATTTGTAAAGTGCTTAATACAATTCCTGGCACATAGTAGGTGCTTAATAAATACTTGTTACTTCCCTCTCCCCTCCTTCTACCACATCTAGCCAGGCACCATTCATTATTTTTTTCTTAAAAAAATTTTTTTTTCACCCGCATTCACACACAACAGCATTAGCCCCTGGGCCCTTATCACCTTACGTCTTGACTCATAAAATGTGCACTTACTGGTACTACTTGTCACGCTAACACCAACTAACCATTATAAATTACTGCTTTGTACTTTTCACTCTCCTGCTTCAAAAACTTTTGATAGTTTCCTTGTACAGGATAAAATCCAGACTCTTTAGATTGGCATTCAAAACCCTCCACGTTCTGGGCCCCTCTGTTTTCCTTATCTCTTTCTCTGCACTTTCAGTTTCAAACTGGTGTCTTCTATTTCCTGCCTTTTTGTTCATGCTGTTCCCTCTACCTGTAATGTCCTTCCACCCATTTTGTTTGTGAATTCTTAACCATCCTTAAAACCATAAATGCACATCATCCTCCAAGAAACTTTTCCAGGTTTCTCCACACTAACACCTTTTCCTTCAGTCATCACACACCACTTTTTTGCTTACCTTTCTGGCACTTATCATTGGTTTGGTGGGTAGGTTGCTAGGTTGTGGGGTCAGAAAAATTTGGTTTTAAATCCCACTTCAGATACTTAATAGCTGCATGACCGAAGGACAAGCCCCATGACCTGAGCTTCAACTTCCTTGTCTTTAAAGAGGGGATAATAATACCTGTAGCACCTACCTCACAGGGTAGTTGTGACGTTCAAATGTGATACAATTTTCAAAATGTATGTAAATGCAGTCACCATTATCAGCATTATTATCATATGTTATAGTTATCTGTGTATGTGTCTTATACTGCCCTGCTTGACTAGTGCATTTTAGAGATGTAAAGCACATTTACCAATTGTGAAAGTTTCAAGGACACCTTTCTTATGCCATCAGTGCAAGTAAATTGAAGTAGGATTTTGAGAACCAAGTATGTGAGGGTGTCACAGTAGATTTGATCTTCTAAATATTCTGATGAGCAGACTCTTACTAATAGTTATTGTTCTCTCTATAGGGCCTGAAGACTGGCATGTATTATTTGAGGACAAGACCAGCAGCTAATCCCATTCAGTTCACTCTGAATAAGGAAAAACTGAAAGACAAGGAGAAGGTGATGAAGGATGAGGAAAAGGAGAGGAATACAGCAGCCATGGTTTGCTCTTTAGAAAACAGAGATGAGTGCCTGATGTGTGGATCCTGAGAAGAAAGAATCAGAAGAGGAGGCCAGCACTTCTTTGGAAGCCACACTGTCTCTTTGGGCATAGATAGATGTAGTGAATTTGCTTGAAGAGGTGAGGCTTTGCTGGACTTTAGTGCAAGGAAATGATCAATGCGTATCAAGTACTATTTCAGTGCCGGATGAAAATATTTTTCTGCTGGTGTCTTGGGAATGAAGAAGTCGCCTTGGACTCAGTGGATGAGCGGGAAAGAAAACATGGGCATATGGGACTCAGTCACTTCCCTGGGCCCCACGCTGACTGAGTATCCTCCACAGAGTATCATCTCACTAGTCTGAGGTCTCTTTTTAAGCTGGTATGTTACCACTAGAGGTAAAGCAGATTGCTGGCTCATGAGAATTGCTGGTACACCTACGCCACCAGGCAGCTTGGGTTTCTCTGCCTTATCAGTATTTAGCACTAAGCCACCCAGAAATGGCTCTTCCCAAGATGTTTTGGATCTTGTCCCTCTTCTGATTTGTTCTGGGATCCTCATGTGGAAATGGGGCTGACCTATAGGTCAGTCTGAAATAAAGATGCACACTTTCCTCTTAAAAGATAAATGATTGTGTCTTGACTAATTTTGTTAGTGGTTTTTATCTCAAATGACTTCTCACATCTGGTCATCACACTGTGACAGCTTTCCCTTGTACTGCAGAAAGAGCATTGCCCAATCTAGAAGGCATGGATTCTACTCCTGACTCCATCCGTCACTATGTGATTGTAATTTTCCCTTCTTGGGACTTTGGTTTCTTTATCTGTAAAAAGCGAGTGGGGTAGGGATTAGATGATCTCTAAGATGTTTTCCAGCCTATGCAAGCCTACAAGCAAAGTACTCAAAAACCGTGAGGACAGAACTTGTAAAAATGACAGCATTTACGTTTCTCGCGTATACATACAGTGTCATTTTCCTGTTGCCAGGTGTAGGACAAAACTCTTAGCTTTATTTGTTGACCTAAGCTAGAGTCACTCAACACATGGAACTGGGAGAATGCAGCAGCTACTGAAAAAAGATTTCTACCACTTGGCTCCTAATAACCCCCAATACCTAAATGTCTAATTTCCCCAAATGTTTGACAATGTTTTCTCACTCAAATTTTCCTCAAGCACATTATCCAGATTTTTCCTTTACTTCCTATCAGACCTTATCAGTATCAGGTCATACCAGTAGTGGAGTGGAGTACTCCAGATCTGTGCTTGGCTCTGTGCTATATATGTTTACTAATGACTTAGATAAAGACGCTCATCAAATTGGTAGATGAAACAAAGCTGGGAGGGACAGATGGCCAACAGACTAGAGATGAATCAGTATTTCAAAGAATCTTTACAGTCAGGAGCATTCTTTTGAATCTGATAGGTTGAAATTCAGTAAGCATCAATGTATAGTACTTGTTCTGAAAAACATCTGGGAGTTGTGGACTCCTGGGGGGAAATAGGAACCATAATTATTTTGCAACATCTTGGTGAACCAATAGCGTAAAAATGCCTCCAATCACTTGGTGGCCTGATATCAGAAAGTCCCCAAACTCCTGTGCAAAGACATGTTAGAGCAGATGGTCTCATCTACTGTGGTAAAAACAACTTCCTTTTCTTGGATAAGAGATCATGAAATTTTGTCTATAAAAGTACTTCTTTCACAATTGTGTAAGTATTTGGTCTCTTCCCTTTGTCTCCTGACCTTGAACAGGAAATGTTTTCTTATTTCCATAATTATCCTGCCACTTGAATTCCAAATACTTTCTATTTTTCCTTTGTCCAATCTCCCTTTTCCTCTACTCCATCTCCTGTGAAATGTTTTACTTTTTTATTCTAAGTTGCTGCAGAATGCTGCTAATTGTGTACTTCAAGTGGGCCTTAATGGTAATAAAAACCAAATCTGTACCCTTGAAAATGAATCTACCGTCAGTGAAAGCAGGTTCCTTAGCATGCTAATAAATTTGCATTCAGTTTGGCCTTCCTATCATTGACCCGAAGTCATCAGTTCCCCACTGATGGATACGCCTCTCCTAAAATTTTGAGAGACTTAACGGCCACTGCAAACTCAATATGTCAGTGGTGTGGTGTGGCAGCCAAAAAAGTTAATCGTGGGGTACGTTGAGAGTGTCATACCTTTTAGGAATAAGGAGATGATAGTCCTGTTGGACTATACCCACATCAGACCTTATCTGTAGTTCTTTGGTTCAGGGCTCCATAGTTTTAGAAGGACATTAGTAATCTGGAGAAGGGCAAGCACGATGGTGAAGGGCCATGTATCCATATCATGAGGATTGATTGAAGCAAGTGGAGTTGTTTTCGTCTTTAAAAAGTCTTTAATTGGTCCTACCATCCCTTCAAGCTATTCTATACCTCCCCTCTCTTTCATTACCAACACCCAGAAAAAAAAAACTGTTTACACTAATTGTTTTTGTGTGTGTGTGTGTGTGTGTGAATGCACACACACTTAAAACTTTTTTTCAAATGAAATCTGTTTTTCCACCTTCTCACCCCCTTGAAAAAAAAATGAACCAAAACCTTTGTAACAAAAATTCATACTTAAAACATTCTTGAGTTGGCCATGTCTAAAAAATTTTTGTCTCAATCTGCACTCGAGGTCATCACCTCTCATCAGGAAGTTCATTGTGTCGATCAGAGTTCTTAAATCATGCAAAGTTTATTTTCTTAAAATATTGTATAAATTGTTCTAGTTCTGCTCCATGTCACCGTGCATCAGTCCATATAGGTTTTTACAGTTTTCTCTGAAACCATCTCTATCATTTCTTGTAGCACAACAGTATTCCATGACATATGTATTCTGTGGTTTGTCCAGCCATTCCTCTATTAATGGGCACCCCCTTAGTTTCCAGTTCTTTGCTACCACAAAAAGAGGTGCTATACACATTTTTGTGTGTATTGTTCTCTTTTCTCTGGGTATGCACCGTTTAGTGGCTTAGGTATAGTTCCAAATTGCTTTCCAGAATGGTTAGCCCAATTCACAGCTCAGCTAAAAGTCATCAATGTGCCTTTTTTGGAGTCCTTTATAACATTTGTCATTTTCTTTTTGTCAGTTTTTTCAAATTGATTAGTGTGACATGGAACCTCAGAGTTGCTTTAGTTTTCATTTCTTTTATTAGTGATTCATAGCATTTTTATATGGTTATGGATATCTTGGATTTCTTCCTTTGAAAACTGCCTCTTCCTAACTTTTGAGCAATATATCATTGGGAAATGGTTAATTTGAATTTGATCCCCATTTGAATTTGAATCAGTACCTTACATAGCATGGAAAGGACACCCTTAGAGAAACTAGCTGTAATGATTTTTTTCCCTACATGTTTCCCTTCTAACTTAAGCTGCATTTGTTTTGTTTGTGCGAAAACTCACTCCCTTTTAACCTCTTGCAGTCTGGATTCCAACCTCTAGAATGAAAAATGTCCTCTTCAAGGTTACTATTGATTTCTTAATTGCTGAATCCAGTGGCTTTCCTCAGCTCTCATCACTGATTTCTGTAGCGTCGGCTGACGCGGTTGACCACCTCTTTCTCTTGGATACTCTCAGGTTTTTGTGACATTGCTCTCCTGTATCATTATCTATATTCCCTATGCACAGGTGTAGGCTAGGGTTTGGTCCTGAGCTCTCTTCTATGCTCTAGTGATCTCACCAGTTCCCATATATTAAATTATCATTTCTATGCATATAATTCCCAAATCTTCATATCTAGCCTTCTCTCTACTAAGCTTTTATCAACTGCCTGTTGGATTTCTTCAACTGGGTGTCCCATAGATATCTTAAACTTAACATATCCAAAATAGAATTCATCATTCTCTATAAACCTCTTCCCAACTTCCCTGTTTTTGGTAAAGGCATTACTATCCCTTGAGTTATACAGTCTTAAAACCTTGGAATAAATTTTGACTTCATTTTTCAACTCCCTTTATATTTAATTGTCAAATCTTTGTAATCCTAGTTTCTCAGGATTGTTGGAATTCTTTTCTCTCTACTCTTACTCAGGCCCTCATCACCTCTTGCCTGGACTATTAAAATAGCCTCCAAATTGATCTTGCCAGAAGTCTCTCCAAACTGTTCTCAACAAAGCTGCCAATATCAATATCTCTAAGGTTCAGATCTAATCATGTTACTCCCCTGCTCCAGAAGTTTCAATAGTTTCCAAACACCTCGAGGATAAAATCCAAACTTTTTTTTTTTTTGGCATTTAAAATATACCTCATATACCTCCAGTCTGTCTTTCTGGATGACTGTTTTGACATTATTTTCCTTCATGAACTTTACATTCTAGTCAAACTGACCTCCTTGCTGTTCCCTGCATACCATCTTCTGTCACCTGCTTCTGTGCTTTTCCGAAGACTGTCCCCCCATACTTGGAATGGACCCCTTCCTCATCCTGCATCTTAGACTCCTTAGCATTTGTCAAGGCTTAGCTGAAATTCTGTCTCCTACAGGGCGCTTTTCCTGATTCCCTAATTTTAGTGTACTCTGTATTCAGTGTATCCCTCCCTGCTCCCATTGTTGTTGTAGAGTCATTTCAGTCGTGTCTGACTCTGTATACCCCATTTGGGGTTTTCTTGGTAGAGACACTGGAGTGGTTTGCCATTTCCTTCTCCAGCTCATTTTTTAGATGAGGAACTGAGTATGTTGCATTTACTTTTCTGTGTATCTGGTGTTTGCTCGATATAACTTTAGCTCCCAGAGGGCAGGGCAGGTTTTCATTTTTATCTTTGTACCTCCAGTCCCTAGAACAGCACCTGGCACATCAATATTAAATTTTGAGTTGAGCCTAATGTCAATGGATTACCTTCAAATGCCCTGTTGTTCTAAATCACTCATATGCAAAACCTGGAAACCTCATTTCTACATGAGATCAACTGCACTCACCTCTTTCCTCCGCGACACTGGGCTCCACAGAGCTTCCTCTAAGTTTTGTGCAGCAGCCTTGGACTCATCTGTTTATAAGTGAGGAAGCATGAGGAAAGAATCCTGTGTGATCATAGACAAGTTACTCAACCTCTCAATCTGTTTCCTCATCAATAAAATGACAGAGTTGGACTAGATCAGGGCTGTCCAACCTATCTTAGGGCTGCATTAAAATAAAATAATTATTCGAAGGCCGCACCCAGAATAAAAAATACAGTACACTAATAGAAGTGTGGAAACACACATCATCAATATGACAGGCGAAGGCACGAAGCGCGAAAGGAAACATGAAACAACAAAGTGACAACACAACAATATAAAGGTAGGTGCATACTGACTAGTCTGCATTGTACACACGGAATGCATCCCACAGATTGTTTGAAAATTCTGTGTAATATGTTCCATCTGTAATACTGCTGAAAAACACCAAAGAAAATTAACATCAACAAGATTATTAGTGATAGAATTTAAAAATCTAATACACATTCCATGCAAATTATTATTTTATTTTCCCATGAAAATTAAACCCACAGGCGGGCTGCATAAAATTGCACTGTGGGCGCAGACGTATTTTGGACAGCCCTGGACTAGATGGTCTTAAAGGTCCCTTTTAGCTTTAAATCAGATCCTAAGACCTCTGTGCCACCAGCAGCTGTGGTGCCGAAGTGGCCGGAGACGGCCGAATGCCGCAGAGAGTGAAAAGAAAACACGGGCCGGGTGGAAGAGTAAAGAACAGCTCCGTTTATTATGCAGAGGGACAGGGTTTATATACCCTTTTAGGTAAGCAGAATCAGCAAATCCACGTGTGATTCATTTGCATAATGCATGACTTCCTCGTGCTTAGTGCCCCTTTGCATGACTTCTGCTTTTGTTCCCCTTTTTTGGTAAACAATATTGTGTTAATAGCCCATAGGTGGTGTTTAGCACGTGTGTGCCGTGGGGGGTAGTGGAGAGAGCACGTGTATACCGAGGAGGCTTGAAGAGCCTTCATCCTGAGCAGCACATGCATGCTGAGGTGGGAGTGGGAGGGGGGGTTTGGAGAGCCCACGTGCTGAGTTATCAGCCCAAGTGCAAGAACAGGCCTCTGGCCTGTATCTTATTCCAGAATGGACTTTCTCAGAGCTGACCCTCTACACCTCTGAACCTTCATTTCCTCATCTTTAGAATGAGGATAATACCTACTCTACTCACCTCACAGGGTTGTTGTGAGGATAAAAGAGATGTTGGTTGGAATGCATTTTGTAAGTTATAAAGCATTATGTAAGTTCCCATTCTTATTAGCCAGTGGGGTAACTTTAAATGACAGAGCAGAACCTAAGGAGTGGAGACACAAAGTCCGGGAGAAGCAAACCCTTTGGAAGGGAGACTCTGGTTAGTCGTTCCCTTGAGCTATAATAATAACAGCTAACATTTATATAGCACTTACAATGTGCTAGGCATTATGTTATGTGTTGTACAATTATTTTCTCATTTGATACTTAGATGGGTGCTGTGATTATCCCCATTTTACAGATGAAGAAATAGACAAAAAAGTTAAAAGTGATTTGTTCAGAGTCGCACAGCTATTACATATCTGAGGTCAGATTTGAACTCGGGTCTGACTTCAGGCCTGGCGATCTACCCAATGCACCACCTAGCTGCCCCAATAACCAGGGTGCCCAGAATAAGCTCTTTCAGTATCTTTGTTGGTATGTGGGGAAGCAATTGGTGCTGTAGTTAGGGAGACCCTGGAGCCTTAAGAATTGTTAAAAGAAAGCAAGTATGGGCCACAATCAGGTTTTAGATGAGATGGAGTGAAGAAAGCATAGCTTATATTTGGAGGAATATTGTGTGTGTGGTGCGGGGGGCAAGATGTCTGGGTATAAAGTTTGCTGTTGAGGTGGGAGGAATGTATTTCTGAGAATTCACAAGCCCCAATGGATCCCAGCTTTCTCATGCTGGTTATACAGTCTGTGAAATTCATGCCAGGCTGTTCTGATGCCAGCTGATAAGCATGTGTGGCAGATGTATGTGCCTCCTCCCTTAGAAATAGTTGGCCCGTCAAGTGGTTTAGAGGAATACCATAAGTTATTATTTTTGCCCAATTGGCAAATACTTATTAAAGATCATCTATCTACAGAGTATTGTTGTAGGTTATAGAGGTGATGCTGAAATAGATATGTCATAGCCTGATCACTGCATCCAAAGACTCACAGTCTAAGGTGGGACACCAATAAACTACAAGACAAAATATGGTAAACATAAAATACGGTAAATAGAATGTGGTAAAAAGTGCCCAAGAAAAGTGTTACCCAACTTTTCACAGAATGCCAACCTTTGCTTGAAGGCCTACAGTTAAGGAGATCTCACTGTGGTAGGTAAGAACATTTCTGATAGAATTCGGGAACAGGGAAAGCTTCCTGGAAGAGGGAGCATTTGAGCTAGAACTTGAAGTCAGGTAAGATTTCAGTCCCTAGAAATAGGAAGGATCATACAAGATACAGGTCGGTGTGAACAAAGAAAGCAAGAATATTGAGGCATGTGTATGGTGAATCAGCTAACAGTTATATGTTATATTTAATTATAGAGCCACAATACATTTTTGTGGTTAAGTATAAGCTTGCAGTCATCCCTTTTGCCAGGAGAGGCCCCTCCTGGATAGATTAGGTATGTTCCAAAGATAGCAATTATATGTCTTTCAATATATTGATGTGGGATGTGGGAAACTGAAAAGCAGATCAGCTGGGTAGAAATGATCCACGAACGGATAGACAAGTGGCACCTCAAGCAGCAGTCTTGTAGGTAATCCTGTATTGTTTGATGGAGTCCTAGAATTCGAGTTGGGAAAGAGATCTCAGAGACTGGTCTAGTCCAACTCCTTGATTTTATAGGTGGGGCTGAGAGAAGGGAAGCAGGGGGTGCTTCCCCAGGAGATCCACAGGGAAGGAGTGAGTGGCAGAGCTGAAACTTGCTTGGTTCACTTTTCGTGAGTCTTAGGTCACATCTCTCCTCTTAAACTGTAAACTTTGTGAGGGTAAGGATCATGTCCTAGAATCAGAGAAATTAGACCCTTGAGAGCTGAAAGAGGCTTGAGATGATCTGCCTCACATCCCCCTCAGTTACCCAGCAGAAGTACGTAGTAGACACTCAGTAGATACTTCATGAATTGATCCGGGCATTGCTGAAGAGGCAGAGACATAAATCTCAACTTGTTAGCCTGAGATTAAAGGCTGTCAGCAATCTGAGATGAACCTACCTTTTCAGCCATTATCCCCCATTTAATTTTCCCCACTTATCTGATACTCTGGCCAAATGTTCCAGACTGTTAATAATAATTAGCATTCATATAGTGCTTTACAAATATTATCTCATTTGTTCCTCATAACAACCCTAGGAAGTAGGTGCTATTCTTATCTCCACTTTGCAGTTGAGGAAACTGAGGCAGACAGTGACTTACCTAGAGTCATATAACTAATATCTGAGGCCACATTTGAACTCAAGACCCCAGACCCAAAGCTCTTCCCCCTGTGCTGCCTCGTTTCCCCTATTTCTTAAACACACTTAGGACTTTGGTTTGCACTAGATATTCAGTGCCTCCCTCTCCAGTCTCTGCTTGCTTGTTCAGCTTAATCTGACAAGCATTTATCAAGCTCCTGTGCCACCTGTGTGGCTTTGGCCAAATCACCTAACTTCTCTGGACTGCTGTTTCCTCATCCGTAAAAATATTAGGTTGGACCAGATGGTTTCAAGTTCCCTTCCAGCTCTAAATCCTGTGATCTCGTGATCCTGTTTTGCATAGGACCTTGTACATAGTGCTAGGGATATAAAAGTAGAGACAAAAGATACACCTTTCAAAGAGTTGAATGGGGAAAAAGAAATCAATAGCTATTAAGTGAGAGCAGTGCAAAGGAGAGGTGAAGTCAAAGTTCTATAAGAAATTTAAGGCGAGGTCAACCTAGGTGGGGTCAAGGAAAGCATTGTGGAGATTGCCCCTGAGCTGGTCCTTGAAGGAAGAAAAAGGACTTCAACAGATGAAGATGGAGGTGAAGGAAGGAGGTCCATTTCAGCCATAGTGGACATCCAATCCAATCCAATTCGCATTTATTAAGCTCCTGTGAAGTGCCAATCATGAGCAAAGACACAGCATTGGGAAAGAACAGAATGAGAAGAGACAAAGAATTCAGTTTGTTCAGAATATGAGTATTGGAGCAGTATGAGATAAGTCTGGAAAAGCAGGTTGGGGTTAAGCTATGAATGCAATGTCAAGAATTTATATTTTATTCAGTGGGCCCCAGAAGGCCACAGAGAGTTTTTGAGTAGATCAACATGATATATTAAGAAGGTTATTTAAGTAGCTGTATGAAAAATGGATTGGAGAAGGGGAGGAAGACAAGTCAGGAAGCTGTTATGATCATCCAGCCAAGAAGAGATGAGGGTCTGAATTAGGGTGGTTGCAAGGAGAGTGGAGGGGAGGTCGTAGATGTGAAAGACACTGCTGAGGTAGAATCACAAGGACCTAGAAACTGATGGGATGTGGGAAGGGAGGGAGAAGAGTCAATGAAGACTTTTTCTCTCAGGTTTTGAGCCTGGGGTACATTTGGGGGTGATAGAAAGATGGTGATACCATCAATAGAAACAGGCAAGGCAAGAGTTGGGTTTTGGGGAGAAGGTGATGAGTTCAGTTTTGGACATATTGAATTTAATAATGTAATTGCATTATCTAGTTGGACTATGGAACAGAGCTCTAGGGAAAGGTAAAGAGGATGTGTCTAAGGATGGGGCCAGTGGTGACGGGAAGGAAAGAACAGGTTCGAGAGAGAGTACAAAGGAAAAATCAGCAGCACTAGAGGGCTGCATAGTGCTAGATTAGGAGTTGGGGTTGAATCCCATTTTTATACTTAACAGCCTTTCTGACCTTGGACAAATCACTTAATTTTTATGGTTTTACATTTTCTTATCTGTAAAATTAGAATGTTGTTCTAGATGGCCTGTCAGTCTCAACTATGAATCCATGATCCTAGAAGTCTCTGAAGATAGATAGTATACATCTGTAGCGGGTTTAGCGAGCATGATTTCATGTTTTTCCCCAACGACTTGAGAGTAAGAGTAGAGGAGAAATGAGGCGTAGAGGCTGGCAGGTCAGGGGGTTAGCCTATTGCTTTCAGAGGGCAAGGGACAGGACAGTAGACCACTTGAAGAGAAATGAGCCACATTTTTGATGTTCTCAAGGGTTACCCTGGATGGGGGAATGACCCCAAAAGTATGATTATTCAGAAACCCAAACCTAATCTGAGCTTAGAGAGGAGTTTCTGAGACATAGGTTACATTTGTGTATCTTGTCCCTCCTACCTTCTAGATCAAGGCATAGACTGCATGTTATTTATCTTTATATTCTTGCCCTCATCAAGTACAGTGTTCTGCATGTAGTAGGCACTTAATAAATGACAACGTAAGGAAAATCACACTGGGCATGCTGTTGGCCACCAAATTCAGAGTAAGAGCATGGGTGCATCAGCTCAGGCCTTCAGTCCTGGATGGGGTGGGGTGCTGATTGAAATCTCTACAAAACATCCTTGGAAGTCCAACACTTTGTATGAGTTCTATTGCCTTTTGGTGAGCATTTGACTATTGAGAGCTATCGGGAACAGGGAAGGATTTGATATTCCCACTATGGCCAGGCCACAGCTGGAACATTGCGTTCACTTATGGGAGTTATAGATTAGGAAGGAAGTTGACAATGAACACATCTAGAGGAGGGTGACTAACATAGTGTGTGTGTGTGTGTGTGTGTGTGTGTGTGTGTGTGTATGTACTTGAATATGAGTCTGGGTTGAAGCAACTGGGGGATGTTTAGACTGGAGAAGTGAAAACTTGGGGGAACATGATAGGTGTTCTCCTCAAATAGAAGGGCTGTTGGGTACACATTGTTCTACTGGTCCTTAGAAAGTAGAACTAGAAAAAAATGGATTATGGCTACAGAGACAGACTTCAGCTCTTTCTAAGGAAGAGTGAGGGCCTCTAAGGACAGGTCCTGTCACACTGTCCTGAGCCTGCCTAACTTGGTGTATGCTCCACCCCACCCAATGAATGGAGATATTGAGCAACTGAGTGTGAGGCAAAGAGTAAAGGAACATATGATTAGGGAGATTAAGCAGCATAGCTATGGTACTACTATCCTCATTGTGGTTTCCACTAATCTTTATCTACTGACAAGGTACCACTTTCTCCTGGAGATTCTAGTGCAGCTCCAAATAGGGCCAGCAAAACACACGGTCCTAGGGCTCATAGCCCTTGCTGAGTTGTCAATGGCCCCTCACCCTGGTAGTCTGGTCTCTGGTTGAATATTTTGCAGTCTCTTTGACTGGTCCCTGGTCACTAGCATTGACTCCCTTCTCCAGAGCAATCTCTCCACATGCTGCCGGATCTCCCTGGTCCTCACGCCATAGATGATAGGATTTAGGGCTCCTGGAAGTAGTAGGTAGATGGCACTGAGCAGGTTTTGCACATCCTGAGACACAGACTTAGTGAATCGGAAGACAATTGAAGTGGAGAGGCCAGAGAGGTAGATGGTAAAGATGACCAGTAGGTGAGATCCACACGTATGTAGAGCCTTGGCTCGGGCATTGCCTGATGAAATCTGGAAGGCAACATAGATGATGCGGGTGTAGGAGGCTCCCAGCAAGGACAGGTCAAAGGTCACTGTGATCAGCCGCATGGCCAAGCCCAGCCGGTTGTTGAAGGTTAGGTCCCCACATGCAATGCTCAGCAGGGCAATGTACTCACAAGCAAAATGGCGGATCACTACTGTTCGACAGAAGCGTGCCCGGGAAGTCAGCACTACCAGTGGCACGGCCACAGCCAGGCTCCGGATCAGGGCAGCCACAGCCAGCAGGCCCAATAGATGTGGTGTCACCAGGTCTGCATAGCGGAGTGGGTGGCAGATGGCAACATAGCGGTCCAGAGCCATAGCCAACAAGAGATTGTAGTCTAGGAGAAGGGTGAAGTATATAAAGAACATTTGAGTGAGGCAGCCCTCCAGTGACACAGGGTTTGCATAGCGTACAAAACCTGTCAGCATCTGGGGTACCACAGCAGTGGCAGCACAGATATTGACGGCCAGGAGCAGGGAAATGAGCACATACATGGGCTGGTGCAGACTTCGGTGGGTGGCCACAGTGTAGATGATCAGGGCATTGGTGGACAGAATTAATACATAGAGGCAGGAAAGGGGAAGAACCAAGAGGGAACGCCATTCCCGTAGCCCAGGAAAGCCTACCAGGAAGAAGTCTGTGTAAGACGTATTGGAGGTGGTAATGTTCTCATATTTCTTCATTGTCCAAAGTCTTGGGTAGGCACCAAGAAAGGAGATTTAGTGCTGTTGGAACAGAATATTCAGTCAGTCAATTACTGTTTGGAGGGTCTAAGCCCAGTAAAGGGATGCCAGCATGCAGCCCTAGGTCTTTATAATAGCTGATAGCATTTTAAGCTTTGCAAAGCAATATATCTATATCTTTCCAATCTATATACCTATACCTATATCTAATCTATAGAAGCAGTTAGATGGCTCAGTGGGTAGAGCACTGGGCCTGGAGTCAGGAAGAACTGAGTTCAAATGTGGCCTCAGACACTTACTAGCTGTGTGACCCTGGGCAAGTCACTTAACTGTGCCCTAATCCAGTAGAGAAGGAAATGGCAAACCACTCCAGTATCTTTGCCAAGAAAACCTCATGGACAGTATTGGTGCGCTATGATCCATGGAGTCATGAAGAATCGGACACAACTGAATGACCGAATGTATGTCTATGTCTATATCTATGTTTTTATCTATATCTATACTTTATGTCTATATCTATATTTATATCTATATCTAATTTAAATCTAAATCTATTTCTATATCTATGCCTATGTCTATATCTAGTTATAAATGCATATACTATTCAAGAAATGTGTATATTACATATACATATATACACAAATGCATATATATGGATATACATGTATATGTGTATATATATGATATATATACAGTATAGGTGATTATATATTTGCAAATTTTAAAGAGTTATATAAATCTATAAAATCCCATTTGATTCTCATATCAGTCCTGCGAGGTAAGAGGTATTTTTATCTCTGAGGCTAAAATAGGTTAAGCGACTTGCCTAGGGTCACACAGCTAGTAAATATTTGAATCAGAATTCAAACTCTGGTCTTCTTGACTCGAAGTCTGGCACTCTGTCTACTGTGCCAATTGCCTTACTGACCCTCTGTCAATTTCCTAGAGTATGAAATCCTACTCTGAGTCATTTCAGAGGAAAAGCCTTCATTCCTGGGGCTCTTTCGCCTTGCTCAGAGTCTCAGAGCTGACTTGGCTGCCTAATCAGAGATTTGTCACCACAACCTTTAATTTCTTTTCTGCTTCACTTACTTCACCGTCTGTGTACTTAATCCCAGCATCCATTTCTCTCAATCCCCTTTCTTCCTTATTTCCACACTATAGAGACCACAAGAAGGTGTTTTCAAACTTCAATCTTGCCTTAACCTCCTCCACCTCCAACCCAGGCACAAGTTAGTATACGAATTACAGAATCTTGAAGTTGGAAGGGACCACAGAAGCCATCTACTCCAACTCATACCTAGCCAAAAATCCTACCTGCGATATCTCCAACAAGTGGCTAGCCAGTCTCCATTTCTAGTGAGGAGGAACCTATTCCACTTTAGGAAATCTTCCTTACATTAACCTTCAGTCAACCTCTGCAGCCTCCATAGTTCTGCCTCCTGAGGCCAAGAAGAACAAGTTCAATCTCTCTTCCATGTGACTCCTCAAGTATTTGTGTACACCCTGTCTACTCTTTAGAAAAAACTCTCCAAAGTTACCAATGATCTCTTAGTTGCAAAATCTAATGGTCTTTTCTTTATCCTTATCCTTCTCGAGTTCTCTGCAGCCTTTGACACTATCGATGACCCTTTTCTCCTTGGTCATTTCTCTCTGGGATTTCCTAATATTTCTCTCCTCTGGTTCTTCTCCTACATGCATGTCTGATTACTCCTCCTTTGCTGGCTCTTCAACTGTGGGTGTCCATTGAAGCTCAGTCCTTGGAATTCTCTTCTCCCCCTATACTGTTTCACTTGGTGATATCATCAGCTCCCAAGGATTCAATTATCATCTCCGTGATGATGATTCTCAGATTTATTTGTCCAAGCGTGAACTCTCTGCTGACCTCTAGTCTTGCATCACCAATTGCCTTTTCAACATCTAGAACTGGATGTCCCTTAGTCATCTTAAACTGAACATGTCCAAAACTAAACTCATTATTTTTTCCTATAAACCCACCCTTTTTCTTAATTTCCCTTTTACCATGGAGAGTACCACCTTCTTCTCAGTCACCCAGCTTCATAACCGACATATCATTCTCTACTTCTCACTCTCTCTTATCCCTGTTATCCAGTCAGTTAGCAAGTCCTGTTGATTCTACCTTCATACCAACTCTCATATGTGCCCCCTTCTCTCCTCTGATGCTGTTACCACCTTGATCATCTTACACCTGGACTATTACAAGAGCCTACTGGTTGGTCTCCCTGCCATAAATCTCTCACCATTCCAGTTTATCTTTCACTTAGCTGGCAAAGTGATTTTCCTAAAGTATAGGTCCTAAAGTATAGGTTGGACCATGTCACTCTCACCTCAATAAATTCCAGTGGCTTCCTATTACTTCCAGGATCAAATATAATATCTTTTTGTTTGATGTTTAAAGTCCTTCATAACCTGGTATGTTCCTACCCTTGCAGTCTTCTTATTCATATTCTGTGGCTATTCCTTGACCAAGACACTCTATTTCCTAACTCACCTCATGCCCGGACTATTTTAATAGCCTGTTGATTGGTCTCTCTGTCTCATGGAGGCAGAAAAAATACTTTTGAGCATGCCTGGAACACTCTCCCTCCTTATCTCTGCCTCCTGGTTTCCCTTGGCTTCCTTCTATTTATTCTCAGCTAAAGTCCCACCTTCTACAAGAAGCCTTTCCTAGTCCTTTTTAATTCTAGTGCCTTCTCTCTGTTGATTATCATCAACTTATATCTATATATCTTGTTTATACATAACTGCTTACATGTTGTCTCCATCAACAGACTGTGAGCTCCTTGAGAATAGACTGTCTTTTGTCTATGCCAAGTGCTAGGGACACAAGGAAAGGTAAAAGACAATCCTTTCCCTTGAGGAAATTGCAATCTAATGAACCCTTCTCTAGATAGTGGCTATGATGAAGGAATGATAATAGTAGAAATGCTCTGAAATTACTAGAGATACTAGGAAAGAAGCTAACATTAAAACCTATGGCCTAAGACATCTAAGATTTGTACACAAATGTACAAAACATGAGTGGCAAGAAAGGTGAGCTAGAAATCCCAACACGAGGAAGAAAATTTGACCTCAGAAACATAGCTGTGATTTGGGATGAAACCCACGACTTCAATATGGCCCTGGAAGCGTATCCTTTAATTCAGAAGGAACTGAATAGCTGAAATTGTTGAGGGTGCTAGAATGGCATTTTATACACACACCCATGTACACACATACATGCATGTACATAAATGAATATAAGCCTTTCAAAGGATGCTTACTTTTTAAAAAAATGATTTTAGACAAATACAAAAACTTTAATATATAAGAAAAGAAAAAGAAAAATATTATGTACAAATATTAAACAAATATAAAGAAAGAAACAAATGTCATATGCACAGCAGAACGTAGGAGAGGATTAAGAATATTGCTTTCTGTCATACTCCAATGGCACCCCTATCCTACCTTGTAACAACAAAGAAATACAGTTAAGGAAAGCAAATCAACACATTGTCCACGTCTAACAATGTATATTCGTTATTGCACACCTATAGTCCACCACCTCTCTACAAAAAGGAAGAAGGAATGTTTCACCATTGGTCACCATCAGTTCTCTCAAGTCATAATAGTAGCGTTACGTGTTCAGAAGATATATCCATGTGTGGAAATTTAGGAACCAGAGGACAGAATAGTGGACAGCATTTGGATGAATGTTAATGAAAATAGAAACAGAAGTTACATTGTTATTATTTACTTCAAAACACCAGGACAGAAGTAGGAAACAGATAATGAGTTCAGGAATAGTTACAAGCTGGAAACTTCAATTATTTGGACATCCTTGTTGTAGCTCTTTCCTTGTCAAAAGCAAGGAAGCTAATAATTGTATGGCTTGCCAAGATGATGGTTATTTCAACCTTACAAATTTGGAAGAAATGATGAAGGGAACTGTAATTTTATACTTGATTCTGGTCAACAAGGAGGAACTAGCTGCTGAATTAGAAATGATGGGAACTTTGAGGTCTTAGAATTTGTGATAGAAAGGTAAAAGAAATCTGGGTAGATAAACACAATCTGATGTGCACCCTGGATTTTGAGAGAGAATTATTTCACAGGGTTCTAAGAAAGGATGTGCAACAACTCATAGCCTAAAATTCTGTAGGGAAGGATATGAGCCTTTCAAAAATGAAATTATTAAGACACAAATTGAAACAATTTCAAGAAGGAAGGAAGTAAAGCTGTTTACAGAGGCTAGAGTGGATACACAGGGAACTCAGACCAACTTAGATTTTTAAAAGACATGTATTGGAAGCAGTGGTAGGTAATAGGAGACAAACACAAAAATGTGAACTTGACTTCAATTGCTGACAAATTCTAGAGTTTTATTTATGGAACAGTGAACATTTAGAAAACAAAACCATGATCACAAAGATATAGATGGCTTCTTTAAAGAATAGGCCACACCAGACAAATGTCATTTGCCTTGTAGATGGAGTTATTAGAGGAGAATGATGTATTTTATTTACTTCTATTTTTATCAAAGTTGACCAAGTCTTACATGAGCCTTGTGAGAGGTGTGGGCTAGATGAGAATACAATTAAGTGAATTCAGAGCTGGATGACTAGGCTCAAAGAGGGGACATTAATGACCTAAAGTCAACTTGAAGGGAGATCTCTTATGTCACTTGTGTTTGTTAGCATTGGATAGAGTATAGAACCTGGAGTCAGGAAGACCTGAGTACAAATCCTGCATCAGACACTGGCTAACTGTGTGACCCCAGGTAAGTAATTTAATCTCTCTATGCCTTAGTTGCTTCCTCTGTAAAATGGGGATAATAGTATTTCCCCTTCCCAGGTTGTACTGAGGATCAGTAGAGTTAACATATGTAAAGTGCTTTGTAACCTTAAAGAACTATGTAGATGCTGGCTATTATCATTGTAAAACTATCTATGTAGTGTGTTTATCAGATTTGAAAATGAT
Organism: Trichosurus vulpecula; assembly: GCF_011100635.1. Lineage (NCBI taxonomy): Eukaryota > Metazoa > Chordata > Mammalia > Diprotodontia > Phalangeridae > Trichosurus > Trichosurus vulpecula. The sequence continues at coordinate 88,114,436 of NC_050574.1, read as the reverse complement.
ACAAAACCAGTTGGAATAGCTAATATATTGAATGAAGATAGAGTCAGTATCTAAGACTATCTCCATAGGCTGCTGTTCCCAAACTTTTGGTCTCAGGACCCCTTTACACTGTTCAAAATTATTGAGGTTCCCCAAAGAGCTTTTGTTTATGTGGACTATTATCTATTGATATTTACCGTATTAGAAATTAAAACATGTTAGTATGATTATGAAAATAATTTTGACTTTGTGGGCTAGAATATTGGGCCAAATACAATCACGTGAAATTCAAGATGACAGTTTTCCCTCTCCAGTCCTGCAGCACCATCCTGCTCTCTTTAATCTTTCCAGATCATGGATACAATGCAGTGATTATAGCCACAAATTATTCTATTACCCTGGGATATAGTTAAACGGAGCCTGCTGACAGACTCATTGAGTGCATGTAGGTGCCTCACTCATCTTGGGTTTCAACTCTGTTTATCTATTTTTGTTCTGTTCCCTCCAGTCTAAAGAGCTTGCTTCTTGGTTGGCAAAATGGAAGCAAAGAAAGAGTTAAGTCATTCTGACTTCTCTCCATTGACCATTACTGTTATTCTATTCACCCAAGCAATCCTTTATTCTTGGTGATTTTCCCCTTTACTACAACATAACCTTTCTTTTTTAAAAATATAAGTTTGCTTACCTTGGCAGAATACTTTCTAGGGATATACACAAGGAAAATGAGGTTGAAGCATGCATTGACAGAACTAGCTCAGTGTCTGGGAGGCTCCAAAGGAAAGTGTGGGAGAGGAGAGGTATTAGACTGACCACCAAACTGAAGGTGTACAGAGCAGTGGTGCTGACCTCATTACTGGATGCCTGGGCAGTCTACTAGCATCATGCCAGGAAACTGAATCGCTTCCATCTGAATTGTCTTAGGAAGATTCTGAAGATCACCTGGCAGGGTAAGAGGTCTTTTCTTGAACTAAACTGCTAAGCATTCAAACTCTATTTCAGAGAGTGCAACTTTGAGGGGCTGGCTACATTGTTTAAATGCCAAAGGCACGCCTGCCTAAAAGACTATTTTTGGAGAACTCACACAGGGCAAGCACTCACATGGTGGTCAGAAGAAGCGATACAAGGACACTCTCAAGGTCTCTCTTAAAAACTTAGGAATTGATTATGTGACATGGGAGACGCTGGCACAAGCCTGCCCAGCATTGTGTGCCCTCATCAGAGAAGGCGCTATGCTCTCTGAGCAAAGCAGAATTGAAATAGCTCAAAAGAAATGCGAGATGCACAAATTTAAAGAACCCATTCCACATGTTCACATGGTCTGTTTGTGCCTCACCTGTGGTAGAGCATTCCGAGCTCGTAGGGATCTGATCAGCCACATGGTAACTTGACTCTAACATAGTGATGTCATTTTGGTCCTCTTCGAGAACAAGGACAACAACCAACAACCAACCATTGGGTACTTGGAATTCTTCACTAGACTCAGATGTTCTGAGTTTTAGCATTCCCAACTCTATTCCAAACAGACCATTGTCATTCTTCAATAGCAACAATAGTAGCTAGCACTTAACTATTTATTTATTTATTTGCATAGCACTTTACAAATTTTAATCTCATTCAATCCTCACAACAGTCCTGGGATGTAGGTGCTCTTATCACCCCCATTTTACAGATGAGGAAACTGAAGCCAATAGAGACTTAGTGCTTGCTCAGGGTCACACAGCTAGGCACTGTCTGAGGTCAAATTTGAACTCAAGTCTTCCTGATTCTGGGTGCAATGCTCTATCCACCACACTACCTAGCTGCCTCTTTCATATTTGTTCCGGTCACCTGCCTTTGCTTCCTTCTTTTATATGCGTATTTTTAAAAATCCAGGTGTGTCCATGAGTCTCAAGTAGGAATACAATTGATGGTATGACTTCCTCTAATCTCTTTCATTTCCTTCTTGGTAAATAGTAGGTGTTTAACAAATACCTTTTTATTCATTTGTTTATTTATTCATCCACTCATTCCCACTGTTAGACTCTGGATCCCTGTCTCGTATTTTTTTAGGAACACACTTCAAATTTAGATATTATCCACAAGGGGAATGCTGTTAAATATATTTATATGTAAAGTCTGTCCAGATATAGACCCCAAACTATTCTATAAATTTCCCCAGGAGCAGACTAGCTATGCAATACTAACCTCTGTATCTGCTTATCTTTTGATCCCAGAAGGGGATGCCAAGTTTGCTTCAGAGCACAACTGAGATGAATTCGGATCCTCAGGAACTCATTGGCCTGTTCTTCTCTTTCCAGGTCTCCCTTCAGCAGATTAGGAAGTCTTCTGATGTTTTTTAGTGTATCTTTGGTGCTCCAGCCTATGTAACCCCCCAGGTAGCTATCTGGCTATCTAATTGTATCTCCTCCTGCTGAGGAGCAAACAAGGAAATACAAACAGGTAAACAGAAAAATTCCTATCACCTTAAAATTAACACAATTCAACCAAATTTATATTATCCTCAAAGTTCAAAAAAGACAACTCAATTCTTTGTTGTTGTAGTGGTCATTTTTCAGTCATGTCTGACTCTTTGTGACCCCATTTGGGGTTTCCTTGGCAATGATATTGGAGTGGTTTGTCATTTCCTTCTCTAGCTGATTTTACAGGTGAGGAAACCGAGGTGAGCAGGGTTAAGTGACTTGCCCAGGGTCCCACAACTAGTTAGTGTCTGAGGCCAAATTTGAACTAGGTCATCCTGACTCGAGGCCTTGCACTCTATCCACTGTGCCACCTAGCTGTCCCCTGAATTCTTTAGTATGAGACATGTTAGGATATGAGATCTGGTAGGAATTTCAAAGATCATGTAGTCCAGAGGTTCTTAACTTATTTTTGCATCATGGTTATTTCATAACTTATTTTTGGCAGTCTGGTGAGGTCTATGAAACCCTTCTCAGAATCATGTTTTTACATACATAACATAAACAAATTATATTGATATATTCACTTTCTATTTTTCTCTCTATCTCTCTGTTCTCTCTCTCTGTCTCTCTGTCTCTGTCTCTCTCTTGTTTCTCTCTCTCTCTCTCTCTCTGTCTCTCTCTCTCTCTCTCCCTGTTTCTCTCTCTATTTCTCTCTGTCTCTCTCTGTCTCTCTCTCTCTGTCTCTATCTCTCTGTCTCTCTGTCTCTGTCTCTCTCTTGTTTCTCTCTCTCTCTCTCTATCACTCTCTCTCTCTCTCTGTATTCTCTCTCTATCTTCCGGTTTCTCTCTCTCTCTCCTGTCTCTCTCTCCTGTTCTATCCCTCTCTGTCCTCTCTCTCTATCTCTCTGGTCCCTCTCTCCTTCTCCTGTCTCTCCCGCTTTCTCTGTCTCTGTCTCTCTGTCCTATCGCTCTGTGCTCGATCCTCTGTCTCTCTGTCTCTCTGTCTCTCTCTCTCTCTCTCTGTGTCTTTCTCTCTCCTCCCCCTCCTCCTAGTTTCATGGACTTTAGGCTAAGAATTCCTAATTCCAAACTTCTTATTTTATAGATGTGGAAACTGAGTCCCCAGAGAAGGGAAATGAATTGCACCAGATCATATAGTAAGTTAGTAGAAGGTCTGAGACTAGAATCTGGGTCATTTTACTTAACCCTTAACACTTCAGTAGCACTATGGGTGAGTACCCCTTCTGGGCATAGATTAAATTCAATCCAACAACCAACTTTCTTTCGCTTTCTCAGCATTCAAAGCTTTATGCTTGGCGCTATGGAGAAGAAAGAAGTCTGCTGTGGTCAAGGAACTCATAGTCTAGTTGGGGAGCAAAGCCAAGTGCATGAAAGGCAGGTACCATAAAAGAGATGTGGTGAAGTGCTACAAGAAGGACAGATTGATCCCGGCAGAAATAGGACCAATATGTAGAAGTTAGAGGAAGCCAGATCTCTTGAGTTGGAAATTTCCAACTATGGTACAGGCTGCCCTCCAAAATCAATAACTCCCTAGTAGAGGCATTTAAGAAGCTGCAGGCTGGGGGCAGCTAGGTGGTGCAATGGATAGAGCACCAGCCTTGGAGTCAGGAGGACCTGAGTTCAAATGTAATGTCAGACTCTTGACACTTATTAGCTATGTGACCCTAGGCAAGTCACCTAACCCTGATAGCCTTAAAAAAAAAAAAAGATGCTGGCAGGGATGTTGTTGAAGGGGTTCCTTCATTGGGAGGGATTAGAATCATGGAGTTACAATTTAAAAGGACCTCAAAGATCGCCTAGTCCTATTTCTTCCTGAAGGATGAATCCTCCATTCTTGATCACTAGTAATACAGGTTCACTGGAAGACAACATACAATGGATGAGAATTTACTGCTTCATGAAGAATTCCATTTCATTTTGGGACACCTCTGATTTTTAGGAAGTTCTCCCTTCTACTGAGCCAAAATCTACTTTTCTGAAACTTCCCCCTAGACTTTGCCTCCCATTGCTTCTGGTTCTTCCCTCTAAGACCAAGCAGAAAAAGTCTAATATCTTTTTTCATGGGACAGCTCTTCTGATATTTGATGAGAAACTTTATGTTTCCCCTAAGTCTTCTCTTCACCTGACTAAATATATCCATATCTTTTATCTGATTATCCTATGGTATGGTCTCCAGTCTCTCCCCCTGCCGCCCCTCCAATACGGTTGCCTATCTCTGCATATAGCCAAGTGTGTTAATGCACTTCTTAATATGGTACAGCCAGAGCCAAACATTGTATTTCAGATGTCTTCTGACTAGTAGAGTTACCTGACTCAACGTGTTCCTTCATCCCTCTAGTCATCCACCATCTCATCAGGGAAGTTTTCTTCCCGGTCTTCCTCAGCCTGCAAGAAAGATGAGTGTAAAGTCTGTGTCCAGCTCTTCTCTGTGACTCTGAGGAGGGCAGAGAAAGGATTCATACTGAGGCTAACAATCCCCTGGAGAGGTCCTTCCTAACCTCCTTCACCCCCAGGGAGCAAGCTGCAGAAAATCATCACAAGAAACCCAGAAGAAGGCTTCTTCTCCCTTCTTCCTCTCCCCCTTTCATCTTGTCCATCTTTTCTTCTTTTCTCTCCTCCTTCTTTTCTTCCTCTCTTACTTTCTTTTCCTGAGCAGGAGCTGGTCTTGGAGTCCGAAAGACCTGGGTTTAAATCCTACTTTAGGGGCAGCTAGGTGGTGTAGTGAGTAGAGCACCAGCCCTGGAGTCAGGAGGACCTGAGTTCAAATCCAGCCTCAGACACACTAGCCATGTGACCTTGGGCAAGTCACTTAACCCCAGTTGCCCTGCCTTTCCCCCCTCCAAAAAAAATAAATCCTACTTTAGATGCTTTATAGGTATATGACCCTGGGCAAATCGGTTTTCTCATCTATAATATGAGTACCTATGGATTTGCTGGCCTCTAAGGCCCCTGCCAGCTCTAAATCTATGCATCCATCTTCTTCTATTTCTACTCCTCCACACCATTTTGTTTTTGAGGCTGGTTCTCCCCGCCTAGCCCAGACAAGAGGTACAGCAGTAATTCTTGGGCCCAACCCCATTGCTGACTGGCACAGAAATTTTGACCCCACTCTGTTTCTGACTTGGGCCAATTTGCCCCTTGATAGACCACCTTTTGGGTCTCTAGACCTGGAGGTTTACCATATCGATGGTGGACTTAGGGCAGACGTCCAATTGGCCCTACTACATCTCTGAACTGAAATGATCCATCAGTGGCAGCCTTTCTTAAGAGGAGGGATTATAGGCATGTTCTACCACACCTGGCCATGGCACATTCTTCAGTTCAGACCTAGGTAAGAGAAAAGGATTGTAGACAGTGCATGATAGGAGGGAGAAAGGAATTGCCACATCTGCCTACCTGTAAACGACTCAGTATTATTGGGGTTTTTAAAGTATCCACCAGGCCTAGTTCAAATTTAGACACTCTGTGTGTCTGAATGTTGCTACTAACTAGATGTGAGACTGTGAGCAAGTCACTTGCTCCTCTGATCCTCAGTTTCTCCCTCTGTAAAATGGGATTGTTAACATCTCCCTATCCATTTCACAGTGAAAAATCATCTAGGATAATGGATAAGAAAACATTTTGCTTATAGTAAAATTCTATTAAAAAAAAAAAGATTGAGTCTACCTCCTCTCCCTTTTCTCTTGGCCCCTGACAGAGGATGTGAGCCCTTCTTAACATAACCTGGGTTGTCTGTCTGGAAGCAGTTAAGTGGCATAGTAAATGGAGCACTGGACTTGAAGTCAGAAAGACATGAGTTCAAATCCTCCCAGAGGCACTCCCTGGCTGTGTGACCCTAGTCAATTAACTTGATTTCTTTCAACCTGTTTTCTCATCTATAAAATAGGAATAATAATAATGACTATATCCTAGGGTTATTTTGAGGATCAAATGAAATTATATATATAATTTATATATATATACATATATATATACATATATATATACATATATATATATACATATATATAAACTGCTTTGCAAAACTTAAAGCCCTGTGTAGTTATTATTGTTAGTGCTGCTAACTATCTATATAAGCTATTTTGCTAGGCTCTGTTCCCAACTCCAACCTCCCAGAATTTTCTCAGCCTTTCACCTTAAGACTGGCTAAGTGTCCTCCCCTGGCTACTCTTTTTCTAACATGGAAGTGGAAGGGAACTAGCATTTATATAATGCCTACTGTGTGCCAGCCACATTTCAAAGTTACTGTTTAGCTTTGATCTTTTAATCAGGAATACTTGAATGTCCTTTATTCCATTAAAGATTTATATTTTCCCCTAGAGGATTATACTCAGCTGTGATTTGTTGGAAACTCATGTCTTACCTTTTGGAATATTCTATTACAATATCTACTCTCTTTTATAGGAGAGGTTCCATATCTTATATGATCCTAACTTTAGTTCTTTGGTACTTGAATTCTCTTTCTGGCTGTCTGAATTATTTTTTTCTTTGGCATGAAAGTTCTGGATCTTGGTTATGATATTCTTGGGACTTTTCCTTTTGTTCTTTCAGGAGTTAATCTGTGGATTTTTTCTATCTTTTTTTTAATAGATCTGTGCAGTTTTCACTTGTAATTTCTTGAAGTATAGGGTCCAGGATTTTTTTTTATCATTTTAAAGAGTCCAAATAGTCTCAAATTATCTCTCCTTTGTTTTCTGGTTCAGTTTTTTTTTAAATGATCTTATATTTTCTTCTAATTTTTCTAATCTTTTGATTTTGTTCTATATTTCTTGCTTGTGGAATTGTTGATTTCTGTCTGGTCTCTTCCAATTTTTAGGGAGTCTATTACTTGGTAAAGTTTACCCCATTCTTTTCTAACCTATTTTTTCTCATTCTAATTTTTTCTTCCAGAGTTTTTATTTCATTTTTATCTCTTGCTTCCTTCCTCAGGTACACATGTAGCATTTGTGGAAATTTTTTTCCCTTTTGAGTCTCTGCTGCAATTGTTATGGACTTACTCTCTCCTTCTAAGTTGGAATGTTGGGTATTCTTGAACCACAATAATTTTTTATAATTATGTCTTATTTGGTTACTCACGTCTCTAGCTTTAGTTCTTGAACTGGAGCTTTGTGTCATGGTTTCTTCTTCCTGCTGCACATTTGGTCCTTCTTGGTGAAAATGTTTCTTAGGTTCTTTCGCTGACCTCTCCCTCCTGGGTTAGACTCCTTGCATCTTTGAAGTTCAGAATTCTGGATCTTCAGGATCCTCTGTAGCATCTCAGGACAGATTTCTAGGGATGTCGGAGCCCTGGAATGAAGTTGTCTGAGCACTGGTGCAACATGACTGTCACTTCTAAGGTCCTTGCTATGGGTTCTGATCACTCTGGGGTTTTCTCTGGGGATTGCTCTGCTCTGGCCAGTTTTTGGTTCTGCTGGAAGGATGCCAGCTTGTTTGCTACTCATGAAGGTACATGGCAGGGGAGCATGGTAGAGAAAATCTGGAGTTTAGCCTAGAGAGGAATGAGGCATGGCTGGTCTTGGTATTCTCTTAAATGGAGGTTCTAGAAGGAGTCATCCAATCAGAGAGGGAGAGATAGAGAGATAGAGAGAGAGACAGACAGACAGGGTGGGGGGGAGGAGAGAGAGAGAGAGAGAGAGAGAGAGAGAGAGAGAGAGAGAGAGAGAGAGAGAGAGAGAGACTGTAGGAGTGGAGAGTACTTCCAACATGTGAATTCTGGGGCTGGAGTAAGCTTACAGGAAGAAAAAGTTTCTAGGGCAAAGTCTGGGGAGAAAGCCTGGAATTATAGCCTTCTGCTGCCTTTGGTCAACAACCTTTAGATCTTATGTATTTGCAAAGTTGTTTTCAGGACACTAGTCACCTCTGACTCTTTTGGCTACTGCTACCACCTCCAGTGGGATATAAAGTAAACCCACATAAATCATCAGCATTCCTATATATTACCAACAGGATCCTACAACAAAAGATAGCTAGAGACATCCCAGTTAAGATATCTCCAGACAGTATAAAATACCTGGGAAAACACTTACCAAAACAAATCCAGGATCTGTGTGAACAAAACTATAAAAAACTTTGTATACAAGTAAAATCAGATTTAAATAAATGGAGAAATATTCATTGTTCATGAGTAGGCAAGGCCAATATAATAAAAATGACATTTTTATCAAAATTAATCTATCTATTCAATGCCATCCCAATTAAATTACCAAAAATTATTTTACAGAACTAGGAAAAATAATAACAAAATTCATTTGGAAAAACAAAAGGTCAAGAATATCAAAGGAACTAATGGAAAAAATTTTAAAAGAAGGAAGTTTTGCAGTACCAGATCTTAAACTACATTAAGGCAGTAATTATCAAAACTATCTGGTACTGGCTAAGAAATAGAAAGGCAGATCAGTGGAACTGAGTAGACGTACAATCTATAGCAGCAAATGAATATAGTTACCCAGTATTTGACAAGTGTAAAGACTTAAGTTTTTGGAATAAGAATTCATTATTTGGTAAAAATTGTTGGGAAAGCTGGAAAACAGTCTAGTAGAAATTTGGGCATAGACCAGTATCTTACACCATTTACCAAGATAAGGTCAAAATGACCTAAATATAAAGAGAGATATTACAACAACATTTGAAGAATATGAAACATAATACCTACTTATCAGACTTATGGATAGGTGAACAATTTATGAAAAAATAAGAGATAGAGAGTGTTGTGAGATGTAAAATGGATAATTTTTATCACATTAAATTAAAAAGGTTTTGTATAAATAAAACAAATGTAGCCACAAGCAGAAGGAAAAAAGAAAACTAGGAAAATATTTTTATAGTTTCTCAGATGAAGGTCTCATATCTCAAATATATAAAGAACTTTGTCAAATCTATGAAAATGAGAATCATTCTCCAATTGATAAATGGTCAAAGGATATGAACAGGCAATTTTCCAAGGAGGAAATCGAAACAATTTATAATCTTATGAAAAAATGTTCTAAATCATTATTGTTAGATAATTTAGAGAAATGCAAATTAAAACAACCTTGAGATATCATTTTACACCTGTTAGATTGGCTAAAATGATAGAAGGGGAAAGTGACAAATGTTGGAGAGGATGTGGAAAAATTGGGACCTTAATTCATTGTTGGCGGATATGTAAGTGGATCCAACCATTTTGGAGAGAGACTTGGAATTATGCCCCCCAAATTATTAAGCTGCCTATACTCTTTGACTCAGCAATACCTCTATTAGGTCTGTTTTCCAAGATGACTAGGAGAAATGGAAAAGAACCTACATGGTCTAAAATACAAGGTGTCCCTAAAGTCTAGACACATAGGCAAAAATGCATATTTTGAAATATTCGGAATATTAACAGACCTTGACTTTTTTTCTGGGGTGTGCTAAAGGAGAAGGTGTGCTCAATGAAAATCACAGATGCAACACACTTGATTGAATGCATAAAGAGTGAGTGTGCTAAAATTGATGGCAAGGTGGAGTTGTTGCATCAAGTTCAGGTGAATCTTGCAAAGTGCATCAACCTTTGCATCATAAATGATGGAAATCATATTGAAGATGTCATTTGTTAATATTCCAATTAAATAAAATGTTGTTAAAAGTTTCATTCATTTCATTTCTTGCAAATATGCATTTTTGCCTATATGTCCAGACTTTAGGAACACCCTGTATTTATAGCAACTCTCTTAGTGGTGGCAAAGAACCGGAACTTGTGGGGATGCCTGTCAATTGGGGAATGGCTAAACAAATTGTGGTATATGTTCATGATGGACTATTACTCTGCTTTAAGAAATGATGAGTTCAATGATTTCAGAAAAGCATGGAGAGACCTCCACAAAATAATGAAGAATGAAATGAGCAGAGCCAAGAGAACACTGTATACAGTAACAGCAGTATTGTTTTAAGAACAACTTTGAGCAGCCAAGTCATTCTAACTATTATAAATACCCAAGTTAACCTCAAAGATCCTGTGAAGGAAGATGCTGTTTGAATCCAGAAAGGAATATTGCTGTGGTGTAGGAAATGATGAGGTGGTTGATTTAGAAAAAACATAGAAAGACTTGGACTTCTGAAGGAAAACGCTCACCACCTTCAGAGAAACAGATGACAGGAGGGAATGAGCATAGCATGGTTTTATATATATATATGTATATATATCTATATATATAAACATATATGTGTATATGCTTATAGATATCTATGTATATGTGTTGTGTATATGTATATATGTCCATGCTTAATTGTAGCCTTCTTTAGGGTGGGGGAGAGAGGGGAAAAACGAAGTAAAAAGTTCACAGCAAAGAACAAAAGAAAACCAACAAGGAAGCAAAGAAATGCTAGGCAGCTTTGAAAACAATGTGTAGTATTTATTATATAGGTTTTATTGAAATGGAAATTTATTGTTTTATATTAAATCCTCTCTTATGGTCTGCTGTGTACATGCAATTTTTTTTCTATTCTCATTTTGTATTTACTTGTAAAATTAAAAAAATTACAAAAAAAGAAAAGGTAAACTGAGATACAAAAGTCTGAGCATGATCAATTTACTAGTTAGTCTATCAGTAACCAATAAATTGGGTCAATGGCATCTCTCAATGAACAGCGACTCTGAGGAAGGGCTTATTAGCCTTCATATAGTTTGGGGGAGTACAAGAAAACAAAGAACAGAGTTGGATAGTTGGAGAAGATAATATGATTGGTTACAGAGTAGACAGTATCATGGTGGTAGGGACAACATGATTGGTTATATCAAGGAAAGAGGGTTAGCACCCATGTGAGGCTAGTAACCACTTCCCTTTGTCATTAAGGAATGCTAATTGACTTAAGGGATCCATTTGCAAACTGTAAACCTTGTTAGTGGACATAAGCACTTGAGTACTCCCTGGTACCTAGAAGGAAGATAACAGTTTTCTTGAGTACAAGTACAAGGACATTTCAGGGACAATGTATCTTTTAGAGATAACACCAGATGTCTTGGTATTTTCCCTGGACCTGAAGGTATGGTTGACAACAGTTTTTCCTATCAGTTATAACTTTAGACCAACTCAGAGGGAAAGCTAAATTCCTTAGCTCACCTGGAGGACATAGAAAGGTGGCTTTAAGCTGATGCAGACTCAATTATAAAAATCAAAACAGCATAAAATCAATCACGTTGTAGAATCAATACAGTAGAAACTAAAGGTAAGACTTTTAAAGGTAATATTAATATTTATCTTCTCATCTTACATTTTTATGGATCAGTGTTACAGTTGGGTGAGCATGGGCAAATTTGGTTTGGGACAGTGGTCTTCTTCTATTTCAGTTTGCTGGCAGAATTCTCCAGAATATTTTGAGTTCTGCATCTGTAGTTTGGAAGTTTGTTATCTTCTAGTATGTGGAAGATAGATGGTGAGCTTCTGGTATATAATTCTAGCCGCTGGCTCAAGTCTTGCTAGGTATTTGGTAAATACTAAATTTCTACAGCACAATTGTATTCCATCATGCAATATCCCTGATGAACATCAATCATCATTTCTTTCTCCCAAACCCATGACATGTGGGGTGCTTTGACTAGGACAGAGTACAGTGATACTGTCATCACGCTAATAATGGACATTATCATCATCACTGTTATAAATTACAGCCGTGTTATTCTTAAGGAGCCCATACTTAGCGATCAATGTAAATTATGCATGGAAGTAGTAGAAACTGTACAACATAACAACGAACGCTAGTATAATAAAAATTCATATTGGCTACCATGTGACTGAGTTGATAAATATCCTAGGTTTTAAAGTCTTCTCCCAGTCTACGAAGAGACAGAACTATCACCCAGTTTTGTTTGGACCAAGTGGCATTACATTACACCAACCCAGGAAAGTTTTAACTACTCTGTGAGGAGGATGGGAGAGAGAATGCTGGTAACAGCAGCAAGCAACACCGAGCATCAAATGAATAACAGTAATGGAGGATTCTATGCATGAGCATTGACCCTAAATGTAGTAGAGAACTTTTTCTTCCTCTCCACTCTGCTGATTAGGATAGAATTCAGATAAAATTGGGTGAATGGTACCTACCCTGAGATGCTGCTGGAGCAATGGTGAAATTATTCTTCTACCTGCTTTTCTGTCTTTATCTATCACACATGGTTGGCATTGCTTACTATCAAGTGATTCTCTGCTCTTTTAAATTTGATTTCTGGTTGTTTGTATACTTTGTGAAAGTTTTTTTAGATAAAGATAATTTTTATTGTGCCTGGATTGAGTGTCTTTGCTATAGATGGTAGGGATGAGAGGGAAAGCCAGTTGATCTTTGACTACATAGAACTTAACTGGCTGGAATACCTCACTTCTAGTATGGTATTCAATGGCTTCTTCTGGGGACTCAAAGCTTTTGTGAAGTTTATTATTAATCTGTACTTTTGAAACAAAGCAATGGATTACGGGGAAATTACCCCAGTGAAACTTTTAAAATGCACTATTTAAAAAAGAATGAGAGGGGCAGCTAGGTGGTGCAGTGAGAAGAGCAACGACCCTGGAGTCAGGAGGACCTGAGTTCAAATCCACCTCAGAGACTTGACACACTTATTAGCTGAGTGACCTTGGGCAAATCACTTAACGCAACTGCCCTGCCTTCACCCCTCCAAAAATAAAAACAAAAAAAAAAGGAATGAGAGATAATCTAAGAATTATTAGACTACTTAAAATTATGACCAGAATAAAAGCTTACCAGGATACCAGCAAACTCAGTCCAGACCTTTATCCTCATCAAAAGGGGTCTGTCTTAGAAACACTGATATCATTTAAACAGCCCATTTTCCTAGATCACCAAGAAGTCTTTCTCTTCTTAGGTAAATTCATTTTGAGACAAGACTGCTCCAAATAACTAATCATAAGAGAAATGTAAGTTGAAACAACTCTAAAGTCTCACCTCCTATCCAGAAAATTAGCAAAGATGGCCAAAGATGGGATTAGTCAATGTTGAAGCTGTTTCAGAAAGATGGGCCCTATTAGTAGGGCAGCAAATTGGTCCAAACATTCTGGAAAGTAATTTGGAATGACGCTAAGAAGTCATTAAAATGTCCATATCCTATGACCCAAAGATTCTACTGCTGGGCACATACTCCAAGGAGGTAAAGGACAAAAAAGAAAAGCTTCAATACACCAGAAAATTTATAGAAGCACTTTTGTAGTAGCAAAGAACTAGAAATAAAGTAGATGCACATATTTTTGAACATGGCCAGTATAGAAACTTGTTTTGCTTGCCTATGCAAATTTGTTACTAGGGTTTTCAGTGGGGGGGAAGGACAGAACGGGGGAGCAATAAATGCCTGAAGAAAAATGTAAAGATAAACAGGAAAAAATACACACTATTCTTTCTTGGCTCACTCCAAACTCAGTTGATTTCCTGAATCTGAGAATCTTAGAACTGGAAGGGACCTCAGAATACACCTCGTGCAGTCTCTATCTGAACAGGTACATACAACCTCTGGGAACAGCCCATTCCAACTTGGGGTCGTAGCTCTAGCTATTAGGAAGTGCAGCATGGTATAGTGGATAAATTGCTGGACTTGAAATGAGGAAGACCAGAGTTCGAATCCTGCTTCTGACATGATAGAAGTCTCCCACCATTATAGCTTTACTACTTATTATTTGTTGTTTAGTTATCAGTCATGTCTGACTGTTTGTAACCCTATTTGGGGTTTTCTTGGCAAAAATGCTAAAGTGGTTTGCCATTTCTTTCTTCAGCTCATTTTAAATATAAGGAAACCGAGCCCAAAGGGGTTAAGTGACTTGCCCAGGGTCAAACAGCTAGCAAGTGTTTGAGGCTGGATTTAAACTCAGGTCTTCCTGAGTCAGGGCTGACACTCTATCCACTGTGCCACTTAGCTATCCTAGCTATTATTTACTCCAATTTAAATAAATTTTCCTTTAAGTATTTAGATGCTATACTACTTGGTATACACACACATATATGTGTATATATATATATACACACACATACAGAGAATTTATATTGATTCTTTAATTCTTTATCTTTGGTGGCTTTAAGCATAGCACAAGTTCCTTGCTTATCTTTTTTTATTCTATCTATATTTATCACAGCCTTGTCTGAAACCACAATTGCTACCCCTGCTTTTTTTTAGTTTATTCGAAGCATAACAGATTTTGCTCCAGTCCCTCATTTTAACTCCTTGTGAATATACATCTATATATTTCAAATATGTTTCTTGTAAATCACATCTGGTTGGATTCTGTTTTCTAATCCATTCTTCCATCCTCTTCCATTTTGTGGAGGTTCTTCTGTCTGTCATATTTACTCTTTTCTATTACCTTTAAAGATACTAGGGTTTTGAGAAGACTTTTTTTTATTTTGCCCACCTCTTCCCTTCCAAATGAATGAATATTGGGCACCTTTCAAAGTTTCTCTTGACCTTTCTGTTTCCATTTCAAAATGTCTGCCCAATACTGGTTTTTTCATCAGGAATTCTTAGAATTCCTCTATTTCACTAATGATCCTTTTTTCCCTGTGAGATTATACTTAGTTTTGCTAGATAAATTATTCTTGTAAGCTTTTATCTTTTACTTTTTGGAATATTGGATTGCAAGCTCTTTTCTTCTTTGTCGTGGTAGCTGTCAAGTCTTCTGTGATCCTGACTGGCTCCATGGTACTTCAACTCTTTCTTTTTGGCTACTTGTAGCATTTTTCCTTTGACATGGAAACTCTGGATTTTGGCTATGACATTTCTGGAAGTTTTCCTTTTTGGTTTTCTTTCATTTTGCCTTCTTTTTCTAAGAGACCTGAGAAGTTTTCGTTTGTGATTTCTTGAAACATGGTTGAGCTGGCTAAAGTAGCCAGTGGGGTTGGATTCAGCAAGGAAGGAGAGACATCTGGAAATCCTGACCATTACAACAGTTTATTAGCCTTGCAAGGGGAGTTACAGGGATGGAAATGACTAGGCAGTCCAGTCCAGCAGCACAATAGGGTACACACACACACACACACACTTACACACTTACACTAGCCATAATCAATGGGGCAGGACAGTGGTCCACATAGTAGGGCAGAGAACATTCATCCCTGAGTCACAAGGAACCTTTTTCTCATGCACTATTTCTAGGTAGAGAGCAGCACTATTCTGTTGGAGCCTGGGGCAGCTCTAGAGCTCCTGTCAATGGGTTTCTCAAACAGTGTCAGTGTTTCCACCAATGGATTTGAACTCAGGTCTTCCTGACTCCAGGTTTAGTGCTCTGTTCCTTACACCACTCACCCACCCCTATGAGAAGGACTCTCATAGTTTCTGTGTTGCAATAGTTTCCCCTGGAAATTGATGGTGGAGGAGCTTCAAAGGAACATCAGTTAAGGTGTTGAATGAAAACTAGATGCCTCCACTGCACTTTTGGACAGCTCTAATTGTTGGAAAATCCTGAGTTCTCTCACTTTGATATGGCCTAGAGCAGGGTTGTCCAACCTTAGATTTTTATTGAAACAATAGACAATATATTTTGATTCGCCATTTCAGTGAGAGCTCTGCGGTAGCTCGGCTTCCTTTACGAAAGCATTTATGTAAATTTCTATGCTTGTAGGCAGGCCGCATAAATCATACTGCTGGCCACATTTTGGACAGCCCTGGCCTGGGGAATTAGTCAGTCAGTCAGTCAACAAGCATTTATTAAGTGCTTACTGTGTGCCAGTCAATATTACTGAGGTCTGGGGATACAAAGAAAGGCAAAAGCAGTCCCTGCCCTCAAGGAGCTCATACTCAAATGGGGGAGATAATTTGCACGTATATATATACATACATATATATATATATATATATACATATATATATATATACACATATATATAAAGTATACATAATAAATAAAAAGGAACCTTAAAGGGGAAGGTACTGGCAGATGGGTGGACCAGAAAAAGCCTCTTGCAGAAGATGGTGTTTAAGTAACACCTTGAAGGAAGCCAGGGATTCCAAGAAGTAGAGGTGAGGAAGGAGAGCATTACAGGTTTGGAGTAGTGCCGGTGCAAAGGCCCAGAGGTGAGAGATAGAATCTTGTGTGTGATGAACAATAAGTAAGCAAGTATAGCTGGAAAGTTAAGAAGGGACTAGGTTGTGAAGAGCTTTAAATGCAACCCTCTCCCCACCCCCACCCCTGCCAAAAAAAGTATTTATTTGATCTTGGCATTAATTGGAAGCCACTGGGGTTTACTGAGTAGTGAGGAGACATGGTCAGAACTGCAGTTTAAGAAAATCAGTTTGGGAGCTGCGTGGAAGGTGAATTAGAGGGAGGAGAGATGAGGTAAGGAGACTAATTAGAGTTCTGTCAAAGATGTGGCTTTTGTGAATTTTGTGAGACAGCCTTTGGTGTTCTCTTTGGTGTTTCCTGTGCCTGAGATCTCTCAGGAGGCATACATAAAATGCTGAAAAGAAAGACACGGGAAACCCGTACCAGGAAGATCAGTCTCTTGTTGCCTCACTGTTTAACCTCACAAGGGTCCTATCTTTGTTAGGAAATTGAGATCTAAGGCAACTCTGCCCTTGGTTGTTCTATAATGATAGAGGAATATTCCTTGTCTTTAGTTAAACAGCGATAAGCATCTCACAGGGCAGGTAGGTGGTACAGTAGATAGAGCTCTGGCCCTGGAGTCAGGAAGACTCATCTTCCTGAGTTCAAATCTGGCCTCAGGCACTTACTAACTGGGTGACCCTGGGCAAGTCACTTAACCCTGCTTGCTTCAGTTTTCTCATCTGCAAAATGAGCTGGAGAAGGTAATGGCAAACCAGTCTAGTATCTTTGCCAAGAAAACCCGAAATATGGTCACAAAGACTCAGACATGACTGGACAACAGCAACAAAGTGGGGGTGATAATAGCACTTATGTCTCAGGGTATGTGAGGATCAAATGAGATAATGTTTGTAAAGCACTTTGCAAACCTTAACGTGCTATATAAAGTTATTGTTTTTATTACTTTGCCTTACACTTATTTGTTTACATGTTGCATTCTCCTTTTTATACTTTAAATTTCTCAATGGCAGGGACTATATAATTTTTCATCTTTCCCCTTCATTGCTAGATATGAAACCTTTCATGTAGCTGGAACCTAACAAATGTTCAATTGAATTGAATGGGTGGAGGGAAGGGAACAAGCATTTATTTAGCACCTACTGTATACCAGCCACTGTGCTAAGTATTTTTGCAAATATTATCTCATTTGATTGAATAGAATAACAGTCTTCAGTTATGAAGATTCATTACTTGGAACTCAAAAAGCTAATAAGATTGTCGAAGTAAGTGATGGAGTAGTGTTGTAAAGCTCTAATACCTACTCTCCTCCTATCTTAGAGAGCAACTATCAGAAAAAGGTTGGAAATAATATGAGAATATATGATATGGATGATTATTGGGTCCCTATGTTCCTAGGAGTGCACTTGTTTTTTTTCCTAGCCCATGGCATATTATGAAGGAAGCTCTCTTTGTGGAGGTAAGGATGGATTTTTTTCAGAAGGGGCCTGGACTCCTGCTCTCTGGAATATCTTGACCAGGTGTTGCCGGATCTCCTTGGTTCTGGCTCCGTAGATAACAGGGTTGACAAGGCAGGGGAGCAGTAAGTAGAAGGCACTGAGCAGGTTGTGCACATCCTGGGAGGCAGTGCGGGCTGCACGATAGACGATGGAAGAGGAAAGCGTAGAGGTATAGACAGTGAAGATGACCAGCAGGTGGGAGCCACATGTGTTCAGGGCCTTGGAGCGAGCTCCTCCAGAGGAGATCCGGAAAGCAGCATGGATGATACGTGTGTAGGAGGTGGCCAACAGCAACATGTCTAGGACCCGGTTGAAGACTCGGACTGCAAGCCCCACTGTCTTGTTGAGTGAGATGTCCCCACAGGATAGCTTCATCAGAGCCATGTGCTCACAGGTGAAGTGACGGATGATGTTGGAGCGACAGAAGCGTACTCTTGAGGCCAGTACCACCACAGGGGCAACGATGCATGTGCTCCTCATTGCCGCTAAGCCCACCAACCCTGCTAACAGCTGCCCTGTCACAATTTCTGGATAACGCAGTGGATAACAGATGGCCACATAGCAGTCTAGCGCCATGACCAGGAGGATGTTGCAGTCAAAGACGATGAGGAAGTAGATAGAGAACATTTGGATGAGGCAGCAGGAAAGAGAAATACGGTAGTAGCGGGTAGAGAAGCTAAAGAGCATGGTGGGCACAACAGCTGTAGCGGCACAGACATTGACTGTCAGGAGCAGAGCAATGAGTGCATACATGGGCTGGTGTAGGCTTCTCTGGGCCACCACAGTGTAGACGACCAGGGCATTGGCTGAGAGGATCACCAAGTATATGCAGGAGAATGGAAGGATCAGGAGGGACCGGGTCTCCTGAAGCCCTGGGAAGCCTACCAAGAAGAAGTCAGTGTAGGAGACATTGTAGGTCTCATTCCATCCTGACATCCTTGATGGGATCAGTATTAGGGCTCAGGGGGTGGTGGTGGAAGGAGACCGTGTCCTTGGGTCCAGTTATCTGTGGACCCAGAACCAGTCTCACTGGGCTGGGTGGAGATCCTTGTCCTTCATGAGTCTTTGATGTTCCTGGAGGGGAATATAAGAAAAGGAAACATTATCAGACTCAATTTAATGAGATATTCCTGAGAAATGGGAGCTTGTTTTCTTCCCTATCCTTCACCGATGTCTCCCAAACAAACATGATCAATGGGAAAAAGAAGTATGGGAATATATATTTATCCATTTTTGTCAGAGACTTTCCCATTGAATCTTGCTCCTGGCTTTATCAAAATACATTTTTGGTCATCTTTTGTTTTTATATCAGTTAAATTTCCCCCTGTATTCCTCCTCTTCCCTCCCTCCCAGAGAGTTATCCTATATAACAAAGAATATTTTAAAATAAAAAATAATCAGCAAGACATCAATATTCTGCTTTTCTAATTTTACTCCTAGAAGCCCTTGCTGTTTCTCTATTAATTTCTGTCATGAGAGCCTCTCCTGCTGGTATCAACTCTTTCATCAATCACTCTAATCTTACAAAAATTATTTATAAGTGTCCACACACTGGTGCCCTAGGATCACTACGCTCAGACTGTTGAGTTCCTGCCTGGAATTTCCATATTATGATAAGGCCTAGGCATGATTCTCACTCTCCACTACTGCCTCAATCTTTGTCCTGTCCCACCTCCACAGCACTAGTCTCTATGGATGATAATCCACCTGAACTCATGTCTCAATGATTAGTGTATTCTCATCTTATCATACTCTTCTCCTACCAATGATTCTGAGCCCTCCATTGTACACATCCTATTCCCCCGTCTCTCACTGCCTGCCCACTTTGTTCCCATTCTTCTCAACCCAACCCCACAATATTCCACTTGAGATCTACCCTCCCCGCCCACTGTGCTCTCTGGAATGCCTGCTTCTTAGTTAACAATGACAACAGATAACAAGTTATTTTTATCTTAAACCTTTCCCTTACTCATTCCTTATATGTTGCACTCACTGAGACCCGGCTTCTTCCTGAGGACACAGTTTCCGGGGCCACCCTTTCCAGCACCAGTTACCCTTTCACTCATATACTTGCCAACTCATTGTGGGTAGAGGTAATGTTGAAACACTCCTTGCTCCCGGTGGCTACTTCCGAACTCTCCCTGTACCTATACTACTATCACTTAGTAACCTCTTTTCCTTTGAGGTCCATTCAACTAGCATTTGTCATGCAATCAAGATGCTGGTAGCTGTTATCTACTAATCTACTTTCCTCAATGAGATCAGTGCCTACAGGGCTCATGTTCTTTTTCTCCTCCCCAAATCTCTCTCTCATATGAAACTTCAACGTATATACTGACATTTTTTCAAAATCCTAACTTCTCATTTCTTCAGTTTATTTATTTTCAGTGATAAAACCCTAACTTCTCACTTCTTCAGTTTATTTTCAGTGACCTACTCCTCCATTCTATCTCAGCTCCACACAGAGGTGGCCATGCCCTGGATCTTACCCTCACCCCCTAAATCCATCACTTTTATGTTTATGAACTCTAAAGTTCTCTTGAGCTCATCACAATCTTTTCTCATTCCATCTTTCTCTCTACCTTACAAGCCCTAACCCTGTTCTCTGTCCTCTTCATAACTTCTAATCCCTAAATCCCTCAGCTATCACATCTCTACTAGCTACACTAGGGGTGGGGAAGTGGCCTTGAGGCCACATCTGGGTCCTCAAGTGCGTCCCTTTGATTGAATCCAAACTTCACAGAGCAAATCACCTTGATAAAAGTATTTGTTCTGTAGAACTTAGGCCTCAGGCTCCCCTCCCCTGTTACATTCTTCCTTGTCTTGACCCGTTAGTCAACCAGTTCAATTCTACTCTGTGCTCTTGATTCCCTTTCGCATTTATCAGATTGCCAGTCTTGCTCCTCTAAGCTCCAGTCTAGAATCCTACCATCTGCTTCCAATCCACATCACTGAGTAAAGGTTACTGGGATTACTAAAATCTGAGCTATGTCTTCTTCACTTTGGCAAGTCAATATTTTGACATCTCCCCAAACTATTCACTTTTCCATTCAGCACAGCAACGTTTTCAAATCCTTTCAAAGCTTTTCTTCAAACCCCCACCCCTCCCCTTTCCTCACCCTCTCAGCTGAGAACCATGTCTCACATTTCCCTGAAAAAATTGAGGCTATTTGCCAAGCGCTCTCTCTTATCACATCCACCTCATATCCTATCACTCAGATGGCTTCCCCCATCTTCCCCTTTGACTCACACAAAGAAGTGGCTCTTCTTCCTGCCAAGGCAAACCCTCTCTTTGCGCACAAGTGATCAAGTTCCATCTTATCTTTTCCAGCAGATTTTCCCCCTTTTTCATCTCTAATTGCTCATTAACCTATAAATTCTCTTTGTCCACTGGATGCTTCCCCGCTGCCTACAAACACACTCACATTTTCCTTCTCCTTGAAAATCCCTCACTTATTCTGTCATCCCCTTTAGATATCATCCTATATCTTTCCTTCCTTTTGGAGGAAAAGTCCTTGAGACAACCATTTGTAATTGGTGCCTCCACATCCTTTCCTCTCCCTCTCTTCTTAACTCTCTGCAATCTGGCTTTGAATCTCACCATTCAACTGAAACTACTGTCTCTAAAGTTAGCAATGATATCTTAATTGTCCAATTTAATGGCCTTTTCTTAATCCTCATACTCTCTGCAGCCTTTGACATGTTCACTCTCCCTCTCCTGGTTCTTCTCCTACCAATCTGACTGCTGCTTCTCAATCTCCCTTGCTATATTTTCAACAAGGTTGTGGTCAACAACCATGAGTGTTCCCCAAGGCTCTGCCCTGGGCCTTTTTTTCTTTTTCCTTTAAAATCTTTCACTTGGTGATCTTTGTAACTCCCATGGATTCCATTATCATCTCTTAGCAGATGATTCACTGATCTATTTATCTAGCCCTTACCTCTCTCCTGATCTCCAGTTTCTCAATTCCAACTACCTATTGGACATCTTAAACTGGTTGTCCCATGGACATCTTAAACTCAACATATCCAGAACAGAATTCATTATCTTTCCCTCAAATCCTCCATACCCTGAGCTTCCCTATTACTGTAAGAAGGCACCACTGTCTTTCCAGTCACCCGGACTTATAACCTATGTGTCATCCTTTACTTCTCACTCTCTCACCACATCTCCCACCTCTCATCCAATCAGTTGCCAAGTCCTGTTAATTCTACCTCCAAAACATTTCTTGTATATGCCCCCTTTTCTTTTCTGACATTGCCACCACCCTGGTGCAGATCTTCATCACCTCATACCTGAACTATTTCCAGTAGTCTTCTGGTTGGTCTCCCTACCTTATATCTCTCTCCACTCTGGTCCATTCTCCATTCAGTTGTCAAAGTGATCTTACTAAAACATAGATCTTACTTGGTCACTCCCCTACGTAGTAAACTTGAGTGACTCTCTGTCAACCTTGAGATCAAATAGAAAGTCCTCTCTTTGGCTTTTAAAGCCTTTCATAAGCTGGCCCTTCCTGGTAGCTATGCGGTATAGTGAATAGAGCACCAGATCTTGAATCAGGAAATCCTGTTCAAATCCATCCTCGGAAACTTTTAAGCTGTACAATCCTGGACGAGTTACTTAAATTCCATTTGCCTCAGTTTCTTTATCTGGAAAATAGACATAATTTTATAAAACACCTCCTTCCCAGGATTGTTGTGAAGTTAAACTGAGATAATATTTGTAAAGTGCTTTGCAAGCCTTAAAACTCTATATAAATGCTAGTTATTATTATTATTATTAACCACTACTATTGCTATTGTTACTATGTTTTAAGACTCCTTATACTTTACTCCCCTCCATGTACTCTACAATCCAATGACACTGGCCTCCTTGACGTTTCTCGAACTAGACACTCCATCTCCCAGTTCTGTGCATTTCTACTGGCTGTCCCCCATGCCCAGAATACTCTCCCTCTTCATCTTTACCTTCTAGGGACCCTGGAATCTTCCAAATCTCAGCTAAAATCCTACCTTCTGTAGGAAGCCTTTCCTGATGGAAGTGTCTTTCCTCTGAGATCACCTCTAATTTCTCCTGTTTGTGCAGCATTGTTTGCATGTTATCTCCACAATTAGATTTTGAAATTCTGAAGGTCAAGATCACCTTTTCTGCCTTTCTTTGAATCCCTGGTTCTTAAGCACACTGCCTGGCATATATAGTAGACTTTTAATAAACACTTGTTGGCTGACTGACTGATGTACCTAATGTCTGCAAGACCTTTTGCTAGGCAGTAAATGGGATGCAAAGATAAATAAGCCAAGGAGAACCTTTGAGGAAAACACATACACAGCTAAAAAATGCAGTCAGACAACAGGATCAAATAAGTTCAGTAAGTGAGGTACAAAGCACTCTGGGTGTTCAGAGTGGAGAGGTTATTTTTGAGCTGGTGCCACGTTCGGAGTCAGGATCTTTATTCAGATCCTGGCTTTAGCTTACCTGACTCTATTTTTACTTGAGCTTACTATTTACTACACTTGCTATTACTATATTTTGTATTTTCCTGTTCTCCCCTGACTTTGCTTTATTTTCTCTAGATATCTTTGGAAAATTCATGCTGGTCGATCAATTTCTTTTGCCATCCATATTGCTCTTTTTAGAGAACTTCACTTTTCCTCCTCATAAGAATTACTTCTCTTTGTGCCTTAAGGATTTCATTCTTGAGAATTTCTTCTCTCTCCTGGGCTCACTTCCCCCATAGGCTTTTAGGTCATGGGATCCCACTTATGCATTCTCTGAATCCTTTGAAATCTGGTTTTATTGGTCAATTTGTTCTTATATTTTGTCTCCTATAAACTTCTGGATGTTTATATTGCTAGTATGCTTCTTATGTGATAGCTACTGTCTAAAGTGATTAGCTTGTTGTATATATGAAGGCAATTTTCTCCCTTCCTCTTCTTTTTCAGTTGAAGGCCCTTTTGATTGAATTTGCACCATTTCATACAAATACATACTTACTGTTAAGGGTACTCCATCTCTGGCCAGAAGCCTGTCGTTCCTTTATTTTAATCTGTGGTCCAGAAATCAATAATCTTATTCTTAGCTACCGTTTTATCAACCAGCTATGTATTTCCCAAATCTGCCTTTTTCTTCTGAAGCCCTTACTTTTGATCAGTAGCGGGGACAATATAGCACCTTGCTGACTACGCTCTTCCCTTTCTTTCTCAGGACTTCATTATCCTTGGTAGAACTTTCTAGATCCTTCTTGGCAGAATCATTTGTGCCCATGTGAGTTGCCAGGAGTGGGTTGTAGTTATCAGGTCAGAGAAGTTTTGGGACGTGCTTTGTCATGTTCTGGGTACATATGCCAGGAACACAATAGCCTTCTCTAGTGTTGTAACCAGATTGATCAATAGTTGCATCAGTACTTTTCATCAGGAAGTTGCCAACTACTACCAGTGGTCTCTTCTTCCTTTGATTCTTCCCCAGTTACCTCTCACCTGACAGCAGCTGTGTATCCGTATTTTCTTTCCTTGGAGAAAAAGCTAGTGCTTCCTCTAGAATGGTCTGAAGGCCACATGTTCAAAACTAAAATAATCTTTGCCTCAGGGACTACCCTACACCTAACTCTTCTATTTCTGCAATTGATGTTATCCTTCTTCCAGTCACAGAATCACAGAATCTCAGACAGGGACCCCAGAGGCCATCATCTTCTCTATAACGTATTCAACAACTGGTTGCCTTTTCAAGTAGTCCAACATGGTACAGTAGATAGAATGATGGATTTGGAGTCAGAGGACATGGGTTTGATTCTTGGCTCTGCACCTTACTATCTCTGTGACTTTGGCAATTCACTTGACCTCTCTGGACCTCAGTTTCATCACCTGTAGAATGAGAGGTTTGGTCCAGATCAGATCATAGAATTAGAAATCACAAATTTAGAGTTGGCAGGAAACTTAGAGCCTATCTAATTCTTTCCCCCATACTTTACAGATGTGGATATTGAGATCAAGAGAGGGAAAATGGATTACCCACAGTCACACGGATATTAAACGAAAGAGGCAGGTTTCAAACCTGGGGCCTCTGACTCCAAAAGCAGTGCTTTTCCCACTATATTCCCTCTCAAAAAAACACATAGCAGAAGATGGCCACCTGAATCCCTCCTGGCTTCAGCTCTATCACCCTGTGATTCTACCTCCAGTGAGGGGGCCCCCACTTCCTTTTGAGGTAATCAGTTCCACTCTTGGGTAATTCTCATTGTTAGGGAGGAAGTTCTTTTGCTTACTATCTGTGCAATCTTGGGCAGGCTTAAACTGGTCTCAGTTTCCTCATCTGAAAAATGAGGTCATTAAAATAACTGACTTCATGGAAACTTCTGGGTCAAATCTATAATGCTCAGATGGTCCATCTTCCTTTCCTTTAGAAAAAGACCCAACATCTGTTTAGTGATCCTCCTACTTCATTCTCACCTCTTTGGTCACATTCTTCAAGCCTCCAACCACCGGACCCAGTTCATTATTCCCAGAGGTCTGCCTTTTCAGACCCTTTTCTCTCTCTTTGTTTTCACATTGAAACCATTCTTTTGTCATCACTGTTGTTCTTTTAAAATGTCTTCATTCTCCCAGACAACCTGGAGCCCATTAACCTTCTTTTCCAGAAAGGAAACAAGTCAACACTTTGGAACATCGATACCAGTCACTTGGTGGCAGAAATACAAATGTCATACACTTGGGCCATGTTGTTGGCAAATTCTTCTTGCTCGCCATACTTTTTTGGAAGTGAGATGAGGAGTCTTTGTCCTTCTTGCTATTGTGAGGGCAAGCCATGATTATATGAGTTGTCCTCACTCACTCACTGTGCTCTCAACATAGCTGGTAATGTTTATCAGCCCTTTAAGGTTTGCAAAGTGCTTTAATCATTGGTCAGGCACTATGTATGCTAAGTCCTGAGGATGTTATTTCGTTTGTTCCTCACTACAACTTTGATAGGTAGGGTACTATTATTATTCACATGAGGAATAATGAAGAAACTGAGGCAAGACAAAGACTTGCCCGGGCCACAAAATTAGGAAGTGTCTGAGGGAAGATTTGAGCTCAGGTCTTCCTGACACCAAGTCCAGCACTTTATCCATCGGGCCACCCAGTTGCCTCTATCAAACCTTTTACCTCCTAGCCAGGATGCTTCCAGTTGTCTTCAGCACCAGTTTCTGGTGTCATATTAGCATCTACTTTCCTAGAACTTGCTGACCACCATATTCTGAGCTGATAGCTCCCAGCCCATCTGTCAACAACCACAGAATAGGAGTGAGCCCAGGGGTGTGCTGAAGCAAGGTCTTACTGGCTCAGGAGAGAAGGTTGTGAAAATTTCACTGGGAGCATTTACAACTTGGAAATTGGCAAATGCTACAAATCAGGGCTCTATTTATTTTTTGTTGATTGTCCAGGCTTAAGAATGTGATGGAGAAAATTTTAATAATGCAGATCAAACTCGAAAGTATGTGAAGTACATTTTTTCCCCACAAAGCCACTTGTTAAACATTTACCAGCACACCTTCGGATCGGCTCCAAGATGTACTCTACTCTGCTTTCTGTGAGCTCCCTTTACTCTTGTCTTCTAGGCACCTAGTGTAGACACAAATACACACACCTGCCGCTACACAGACATAGATCCACATAAGTGCCCTTATACACATGCACAAACACAATGTTTCAAAAAATTGAGATTTGCCTTTGGGGTCCTTCTACATCCTGTGTCATGATTCTGAGACTCCCCCATCCTCTTCACATGCCCCTGTACCCCCCAGATCATATGGTCCTTAACCTGCACCCCCTCACCAGAAACCCTCCCAAGGGCTCCTTCCCACCTCAGCCTGAGGAGGAACAAACTCCATTGTCAGATTACAGAATATTCCCTACTCTCTCCCTAATCCTCCTTCTCTGGGGATGGGAATCAAGAGCAAACTCAGTGGATGCTATTCAGATAGACAGTATTAGACAGGTCTGATGACAGGATTATCACTCTTTGCTCACAAACATATCTTTCTATGGTGTGTTCAGGATTACAGAGTACTTTCCTCAGGCTCAGTTAAAACAAGAGGAACATCTCAGACCAATCTGAATTCTAACTGAACTTTCCCACCCTACGGTGATGACACAAGGAAAGGAGACCCAAGGCCAAGACGCTGTGGATGGTTTCGTTCCTCCCAGCCGGCACTGCTGATTATTAGCTGTGTGACCTTGGCAAAGTCCCTTTCCCTGTCTAAATCAATCATCTTTCCCTGCAAAGCATTCCTCTAATTCACAGACCTTTTTTGTAACCAAGAAATGAGGATAATAGTAGTACTTACTTCACAGAGTTCTTATAAGGCTCAAATGAGATAATATATATTACATATTATTTATAATATCATAGTATAATGTATATGTAAATAAAACCTTAAGGCACTGAATAGATTTCACCTCTTGCTGTTATTTCTGGGACTTTGAAATCTCCCCTGAACATGCTAGTACAATAATTTACTCTTTTCCCTAGCATCTCTGGAAGCTGAGGAATGCTGTGGAGGGCTTTTACTTTCATGATGCTGTGAAGATTAGCCCTGGCTCACCTCTTTGTTTGCCAGGCCCCCAGAGTTCTCACCACCCGTCACCCAAACCTGCAGTAGGGGACTGCTTGGAATTCTATTCCCTTTCTCCTTTGCTTCTCCTTCACTGTGCAATGTTCTCAGTAATTTGGAGGTCAGCCCCTTCTATGTTTTCAGCCCTGACACCATTGCCTCTTGGTGCACCAGAGAACCAGCTCCATTTCTCAAAGGGTTTTACTAGCGACTTATAGGAAAGAAGGTGGAATAGAAGCCATGAATGGAGCAACCACTTGCAACTGGAAGGGCTTCTATGGTCATCTGGCCCACCTGGTAAGTGAGCCAGATTTCCTTGATAGTATCTTGGCAAAAGAATTCATTGTACTCAATGATCTCCACAATTTGACATTTTGTGGTGCTGTGCCTTCCAGACCAAGGCTCTTTCCCATGTAGTGTGCTGCTTCTAGAGCTCAGAGGTGGAAGTGCCACTCTTTTCACTCTGGAGCTGACAGGCTCCCTCCCCACAATGGAGAGGAATCTAATTTTTGTAGGTCTTTTAAGGGCTAGGGATGAGAGTGGGCAGGGATGCTAGGACGGAAAGAATACTTCTTTGCCTGGGAATGACCAGTGGCTGCTTGACTGACTGGCAGTGAACCTGTCTTTCTCTCTGTCCACTTATCTGATTATCTCTTCCAGGCTTCTCATACTCCTGACTGCCCAGGACCTGTTACTTACCAGAATGTGGTCAGACAGGACTGGAGAAGGCCAGTTAGGGCTAAGCTCCTTGTGTGGAGATTAAATCCTCCTGAGTTTGCTTGGGGTGTATCTCAAAGGACTCCCCATACCCTCCCTCTGGACTGTGGCTTAGCCAATCAAGAGTATTCTCTTGGGCAAGGCCTCAAGGGAAGAGGTGTGTATCTTCAGGGCTTTCTATGCCAGGGGCTGAGACAGGATCTTTTTTTAAAAAATAATATTTTATTTTATATAGAGAACTGAGTCAAATTTATAAGAACACAAGTCATTCCTCAATTGATAAATGGTCAAAGGATAAGAACAGGTAGTTTTCAGTGAAGAAATCAAAGCTATCTAAAGTCATATGAAAAAATGTTCTAAGTCACTATTGATTAGAGAAATACAAATTAAAAGGTACCTCCTCACCCATCAGATTGGCTAATATGACAAAAAAGGAAAATGACAAATATTGGAGAGGATTTTGGAAAATCATGACACTAATGCACTGTTGGTAAAGTTGTGAACTGATTCAACCATTCTGGAGACTATGCCCTAAGGGCTATACAAGTGTGCATATCCTTTGATCCCACAACTAGGTCTGTATCCCAAAGTTATCACAAAAGAGAGAAAAGGACCTATTTGTACAAAAATATTTATAGCAGCTCTTTTTGTGGTGGCAAAAAATTGGAAATTGAGGGGATGCCCCTCCACTGGGGAATGGCCGAACAAGTTGTGGTATATGATTGTAATGAAATATTATTGTACTATGAGAAATGACAAGTGGGATTATTTCAGAAAAACTTGGAAAGACTTAAATGAACTGATACAAAGTGAAGTGAGCAGATCCAGGAGAATATCGTACACAGTAATGGTAATATTGTGTGGCAAAGAACAGTGAATAACTGAGCTATTCTTGGTAATACAATGATCTAAGACAATCCCGAAAGACTCATGATGCAAAATGTCCTTTCTAATTGTGTTAGATTATGGTAGTGCTGAAAAGAGCTAAGTTAGTCACAGTTGATCATTGTACAATATTGCTGTTACATTATCATATATCACAACTTGTTCAGCCATTTCTCAATTGATGGGCATCCCCGCAATTTCCAATTCT
Organism: Trichosurus vulpecula; assembly: GCF_011100635.1. NCBI lineage: Eukaryota > Metazoa > Chordata > Mammalia > Diprotodontia > Phalangeridae > Trichosurus > Trichosurus vulpecula. The sequence continues at coordinate 88,085,135 of NC_050574.1, read as the reverse complement.
TAGCCACCACAAAAAGAGTTGCTACAAATATTTTTGTACAAATACGTCCTTTTTCCTTTTTTTAAAAAAAAATCTTTGGGATACAGACCTAGTCGTGGTATTGCTGGATGAAAGAGCATGCACAGTTTTATAACCCATCGTGCATAGTTCCAAATTGCTCTCCTGAAATGGTTGGATCATTTCACAATTCCACCAACAATGCATTAGTGTCCCAATTTTCCCACATCTCATCCAACATTTATCATTTTCCTTTTTTTTTTATCACATTTGCCAATCTGATGGGGGTGAGGTGGTACCTCAAGTTGTTTTAATTTGCATTTCTCTGATCAATAATGATTTAGATCTTTTAAAAATATATGACTATAGATAACTTGGATTTCTTCATTTGAAAACTGCCTATTCATATCCCTTGACAATTTATCAGTTAGGGAAAGACTTGTATTCTTATAAATTTGACTCAGTTCTCTATATATTTGAGAAATGGGTCTTTTATCACCCCCCCCCCCAGTTTTATGCTTTCCTTCTAATCTTGGCGGCATTGCTTTTGTTTGTGCAAACCTTTTTAAATTTAATATAATCAAAATTATCCACAGTATCAGATTTTTTTTCATGAGCACTAGTATATAATAGAATTTGAGATCTGGTACTTTTAGGCTGCCTTTTTTCACATTATTTTTTCATTAATTCCCTTGGTATTCTTGACCTTTTGTTATTCCAGATAAATTTTGTTATTTTTCTTCTAGTTCTATAAAATAATTTCTTGGTAGTTTGATTGGTATGGCCCTGAATAAGTAAATTAACTTAGGTAGAATTGTCATTTTTATCATATTATCTTGGCCTACCTATGAGTAATTTATATTTTTCCAATTGTTTAGTTCTGCCTTTATTTGTGTGAAAAGTGTTTTGCAATTGTGTTAATATAGTTCCTGGGTTTGTCTTGGCAGATAGACTCTTGAGTGTTTTATATTGTCTACAGTTATTTTAAATGGAATTTCTCTTTCTTTCTCTTGCTGGTGGGCTTTGTTGGTAATATATGGAAATGCTGATGATTTATATGGGTTTGTTTCATATGCTGCAACTTTGCTAAAGTTGCTAATTGTTTCAACTAGTTTTTTTTAGTTGGTTTTCTAGTATTCTCTAAGAATATCATTATATCATCTTTAAAGTGATAGTTTTGTTTCCCTCATTGTCTCTTCTAATTCCTTCAATTTCTTTTTTCTTTCTCATTGCTATAGCTAGGGTTTCTAGTACCATATTAAATAATAGTGGTGATAATGGGCATCCTTGCTTCATCTTTGATTTTATTGGAAAGGTTTCTAGCTCTTTCTCATTACAGATAATACTTACTGATGGTTTTAGATACATCTTACTTATCATTTTAAGGAAAGCTCCATTTATTCTATGTTCTCTAGTGTATTTTTTTAAATAGGGATGGGTGTTGCATTTTGTCGAAAGCTTTTTTCTGCATCTATTGAGATAACCATATAATTTCTGTTGATTTTGTTACTGACATGGTCAATTATGCTGGCAGTGTTCCTGCTAATTTGGGCAATATATATATTTGTAAACATTCATCCATTTCCCTTAGATTTTCAGGATTATTGGCATATAACAAGGCAAAATAGCTCCTAATAACTGCTTTAATTTCCTCTTCATTGATGGTGAATTGCCCTTTTCACTTTTGATCTTGGTAATTTTGTTTTTCTTTTTTTAAATCAAATTAATCAATGGTTTATCTATTTTATCACTTTTTTTTTTTACATAAAGTAGCTCCTAGTTGCATTTCTTCAATGGTTTTCTTAGTTTCTATTTTACTAACCATCTCCCCTTTGATTTTTCAGGATTTGGTGCTTAATTGGGAATTTTTAATTTATTCTTTTTCTAGTTTTTTAGTTGCATGCCCAATTCATTGATATTCTCTTTCTCTCTTTTATTGATGTAATGAACAGAAGCAGAAAAACAAAAACAGCAACATTGTAAAAATGAACAATTTTGAAAGATAAGAACCTTGATCAATACCAAGATCCATCATGACTCCAGAGGATCAATTATGAAAAATGCTACTCGCTTCCTAACAAAAAAATGATAGATTCGGAGATATGTTTTTGGCCAATATGGGAATTTATTTTGCTTGACTATGCACTTTTGTTATGAGATATTTGTTTCCTTTTTCACAGTAGGGGAAGGGAGGGAAGAGGAAGGGGAAAAATGCTTGATGATTGATTTTAAAATATCTTTTGGATTTAATGTAATGTCTCTTTTAAAATATGGTACCCATAACTGAACATAATACTCTGGATATGATTTAACTGTTGCAGAGAAAAAGATAATCACCAGTTGTGTCCCTTTTTCTGGATACTATGGTTCTGTTCATGGAAGTCTAAGATTTCATTAGCAGTTGTGATGTCATTTTGTTGACTCATATTGATTTTTCAGTCCAATAAAGACCCAGGTCTTTCTCATAAGAACTGCTTCCTATGCATATCTCATCAGTCCTTTCTTCTGACTGTTGATTTTTCTGAGCCCAAATGTAGAACATTATCTATGTCTATTAAATTTCATACTACCAGATTTTGCCCATCTGCCTAGGCTATTGGTATATTTTATCAGTCAACTGATAAGCAGGTAGTAAGCATCCATTTTATGCCAGGCACTGTACTAGGCACCAGCAATACAAACCAAGACAAAAAAAATCTCTGCCCTTAGGGAGTTTACATTTTAGTTCTTTTAAGGCTTTTACCCACATTCTCTTGTGGTACCTTTCAAGGAAGGGTGAACTCATGTATATACATTGATACTTGCACACAAAGAGGTAGTTCTAGAAATACATAAAATTCAATGGGGATGGAGAATTTAAGAGTGAAGAGATTACTGGGGAGAAAGTAAACAAGCAAATCTAACTTCCTGATTCCAAAGGCGAGGATTAAAAAAATGAAAATGAAAGATTTGGAAGTTAAAAGGGTTAACCATCAATTGAGGAACAGACAGAAACATTGAGGTATATGAATATTATGGAATATTATTACACCATAAGAAAAATCTCTAGCCACTGACCCTCTGGGGAAACCACAACCTGCCATTATGGAGGCATATGTGTGTGTGTGTATATGTGTGGGGGGTGTGTGTGTGTGTCTGTGAGAGAGAGAGAGACAGACAGACAGACAGAAGGACAGAGACAGAGAGAAAGAAAGATAGAGATAAAGTGCCCTTGGAAAGGAGGGAGACAAATGAGGGAGGCTTTATTTGGCTATTGTTTCCATAAGAGTGAGCTATCTAGCTGGACCCTTTGAGAAATGAGAGATAGAAACACACATGCAGATATATTCTGCTCCCTCACCCTACCCTCCGTGCCTCCTCCCCTCCCCGCAATCCCTAAGGTCCAGTTCTTGACAAAATTGTGAAGTCCATTTAGAATGATACTTTTAAAAAGTTACTAAAAAGTCCATGCCCTTTGACTAAGAGATCCAATAAATAGGCATATACCCCAAGGAGGTCAAACATAGGAAGACACTATATGTACCAGCACGTTTATTGCAATATTTTTATGGTAGCAAATAACTAGAAACAAAATACGTGACCATCAATTGGAGAATGACTCAACAAACTGTGGAAAATGAATGTAATTACTGCTTCCTAAGTACTGAGGATGAAGAACCTGAAGAAATGTAGGAAGGCACTTTAATGCTGAATGAAAGAAGTACAGCTAGGAAAACAGTGTATGCAACGATGATACCAATGTAAACAGAAAAAACATTAAAATGAAAATGGAAGCTGTGTCCAAGTTTGGATTTAGAGAAGAACTGAGAAAACTCCCTCCTTCCTTTCATTGTAAACATAGGAGACTATGAGTGTGGAATATTGCATACACTGTTAGACTTGGTTAAAGTGTTGATTGGTTTTGCCAAACTGTTGCAATGGAGTGATCAGGAGAACTTTTTGATCTGATAACTTGGAGCATTTGATGATCTGATGGGAGAGCTTGGCATGTGCTCTGTGTGATTTCTTTCCGTGGTACAGGTACTTTGTTCCTTTGCTGAAGGACGTGTGTGCACCTTGCTGAAGTGGCTAAGTGGCTCCTCATTTGTCATCAGGGGAAGAGATTGTATTGAGAGATGTTTGATAACTTCAACAGATCAGGAAGTTCCCTTGATCATGCCAGTTTAACTGTTTTTTAAAAAAAATCTTTGTTATAAGGAAAGGCTCCCGAGTGACCCTCTGGGGAACAGGGGAAAAATATATTTGGAAAGCAATGACATCAAAATAAAAGGTATGGAAAAAAGCATTAAACAAAAGTTTCCTATGGTGATATCACATCATTCCAGAAAGCATTATTAAAGGTAGGACACACCCTTTTATTCCAGGAGGCTATGATAGCATAAAGAAAATGCTTACAGGTTCTACCAAATGGGAAATGCTTTTGAGTATAGGCCAGATGAGGAACTGACTATCTCTTGTCTCAGAATCAGCTTAACTAAATGCAGAGAAAATATTCATTAGGTTGGTCATAAGCCAATGACTTCTTTGGGTTATGGCGATGATTGTGAAACAACTACTGAGTTATAAGGGGGTTGTTAGCTATGTTGGTAGGGGAGTACTCATATTGATGAAATAACAGCTCCTTGAAGTGTTGAGTAAGTATTACTTGATGTAGAGTTTGTAAAGAATTTGGGAAATGGTAATGAAGAATAGGCAGTATGACTTTATTTGGAATAGACCATCTCACACAAACCTTCCTTTTCACCAGGATTAGTAGATACATAGATCAAGGGAATGCTCTAGAGCAGGGTTTCTTAACCTGGGGTCTATGATTCCTAAGAGGTCTTTGGATAAACTTCAGGAATCCAGGAACTTTTTATCAACTTTCTCAATGGAATTTGGCATTTTCTTCAATTACGAATGCAGGCAACAGACATTATTCTGAGAAGGGGTCCATAGGCTTCACCAGACTGCCAAAGAACCCCATGACACAAAAGGCTAAAAGTCACTGCTCTGTATATATTGTCACGACCCCATTCCTTGACCATCCCTTCTCTTTGGAAGCTAGGACTTCCCTCCTGCCTCCCTCTACCTCTGAGAGGTGAGTTTTTTTTTTTGCCATATGTAGCTCTAGATCAGAGATTATGTCATTTTCTGCAATCTCCTTTCTATTCCCCACCCCTCTTCCCAGCACTCATAAGTTCCTTGAGGAAAAGGACTCTCTCGTTTGATCTCACTGTATTCCCAGTGCTTACTTAGCACAGTGCTTGGCACATAATACGTCTTTAATACATGTTTTCTCTATCAATATTGCTCGTGGATTTCAGCAAATCGAACTTTGTTAAAAGTGTTTCACAATATCCTTGTGGGCAAAATAGAGAGATGTGACTTGAATATGGACTTATTTGGGTTCAGAGGTCAATGTGGTATAATGGAAAAAGTGATGGACTTGGAGTCAGCAGGGACCTAGGCTGGAATCCTGTCTCTAGTACTCAGGAGCTGTGTGGCTTTGAGTAAGTCACTTAATATTCCTGACCTTGTTTCTTTGTTGTGATAACAGAATCATAAGAACTTTGCTGTAACCTCCACCCTAATCTAGAGAACTCTAGGTGTGGAAACGTCTTTCACTGATTCAGTGGCTATAATTCTACAACTTAACAGTCTTACAGATTGTCCTGGCAGGGATGTGCTGGAGCTAGTTCAGAGCCAGCTCAGGAGAGCTGACTGTTAAATTTTCAGTGTGAGCATTTACATTTTGAGAATCAGCAAATGCTACAAATCAGCACTTGATTTAGAGCTAGGATTGTTTTGTTGATAGTCTAGACTTAAGAAAGTAATAGAGAAAATATTAAAGCAGATTAAAAGAACTGATTGTTAAACATTGACCAGAACACCCCTATTCTGAGGCAATGAGAGACTAAAACATTTGCTTCAGGGTCACAATCCAGTAATGTGTCAGAGCTGGGTCTTCCTGACTCCTGGGTTAGCACCTTATGTACTATGCCAGACTGCCTTAGAGATCTTCTAACCAGGGGTGGGGAACCTTTGGCCTCGGGACCACATGTGGCCCTCTAGGTCCTCAAGTGCAGCCTTTTGACTGAATCCAAACTTCACAGAACAAATCTCCTTAGTAATAAGACTAAGCTAAACACCTCTTTTTAGAAATGAGTAACCTGAGACCCACTGGGGTTAATTGGCCAAGTTTATGTTGTAATAAGCAGAGCCGTGATGTAAACCTAGGTCCTCTTGCTACAAATCTTGTATCCTTTTTAGGTCCATAAGGTCTAAAGCATGGAGGTCACAGGATCACAGAATTTAAAAGCTAGAAGGAGCTTCAGTGGATATCTGATTCAACCCATGTCATCCAAACCAAAATGAAAGGCATAAGCACTATATCACACCCAACAAGTCACCTCCTGGCCTTTCCTTAAAATATTCCAGGGAGGAGGAACCTAACATTTCTCAAGATAGCCCAAACTGCTTTTGGACAGTCCTAATTATTAGGAAGTGTCCCCCTGACACCGAGCCTAAATTTCCTTTGTCACTTCTACCTCTTGCTATTGGTCCTGCCCTCTGGGGTCAAATGAGACATATATAGTCCTTTCTTCTCAAGGGTGTGCTGGTAAATGTTTAGTAGTTGACTTTCTGAAAAAAAGTATATAGGACATATTTTTAAGTTTGACCTGCATTATTAACATTTTCACTACCATTGTCTTAAGTCTAAACCATCAACAAAATATTATATCAAGTCATAATTTGTAGTGCTTGCCAATTTCTGAGGTGTAAATGCTCACAATGAAAATTTAATGATCAACTCTCCTAAAAGTCATTTTGAGCTGGCTCCAGCACATCTTAGCTCCTCCTCCACATGGCAGCCCTTCAAATACTTGAAAACAGCTATCATGTCCCTTTTGAGTCCCCTCTTCTCTGTGCCCATTTTCTGCAACTGGTACTCACTTGACATGGACTCAAGGCTATGCTACTATGCTGGTGGCTTTCCTCTTGACAATTATCAGCTTACCAGTGTCCTTCTTAAACCATGAAACTTCTCTATTTCTGGAACTTATGCCTCTCTTAACAATTCCCATGTTCTTCACATAGCTCAGTCAAAATTTTTTGTTGGGTGGATGTAAGTTCAGCATATTCATTTCTTAGCTAAAGTGTAATGTTTCTAGCATATACCCCTGAGGTTTGCTGAGTGATATAATGTATTAAAGTGATATAATGTATGCAAAGTGCTCTGTAAACCTTAAAATTCTAAATAAATATCAGATCTATTACAACAACTCCTCCTCCTCTTCTTGCTGCTGCTGCTACTACTACTAGAAATGACTGAATGACTAGACAATTGCTGATCAATGGACTGGTGTCAGTCTGGAGGAAAATTTTTAGTGAAATTGCTCGAGGAACTGTCCTTGGTCCTACTTGATTCTATAGTCTTATCAATGACTTAATTTGTGCTGTATGTAAGATTTATGATGATATAGCCAATACATCAGATTCATTCAACAAATTTTTAAATACATGTCAGAAGCAACTGCTATAACGATAGGTAGCATAAGAAAACTGGGATTTTTAAAGATCTTAGCAAGTTAGGACAAGGGGGCAGACTCAATGAAGTTAAATTTAATAGAAATAGAGTATAAATATAAATACATCTGAGTTCAAAACCCTTATAACGGTAAATTTGTAGAATGGAGTTGGCATTAGTTGATAATAATTTGAATAGAAAAATATGAATGTTTTTAGTGAATTTTCAAGCTTAATATAGTCAATAATAATAACATATAGCACTGCAGGGCTTATAAAGTGTTCTACCTACATTATCTCCTTTGATCCTCACAACAACCATATGAGAGATGTATTAGAACTAAATGATGTGCCATGATCACATAGGTAGTAAAAGTATGATTTGAATCTAGGTTTTCTGACTCCATTTCTAGCACTCAGTAAGCTTCATTATGTTGTCCTTCTGTCACTAGTGTGGTAGATGCCAGTCTAGAATCTGATTCTCTTGGTTTCAGGAGCAGTGTGCATTGCACTTTCTGGAGCTGCCTCATGTATTTGCCAGTTCCTTCCACCCATTGCTGATGAGCAGAAGACTCCTTCAATTTTATACTGACTCAATAATTGAACAGTTATCAAATTAGTTATTAGTATTAAATTAGTTAAATTAGTAGTTCTATTTCCACAAATCTCTCCCCTCCCTCTCTGAGGAAGCTCATCAGTCTGACTTGAGAGGCAGCATGGTTTATTGGAAATAGTCCGGGACTTGGAGACAGAAGACCCAAGTTCTACTCTGGGCTTGCTGTTTCCTTGTGTGACTTTACCTTCCTGAACCTACTCAATTGCTTCATCTGTGGAGCATGGATATTAATTTTCTATGCTACTCTCTACATGAGGACTTACTTGATCCTCCCGGTTATTGGGATTATCTCCCTCTTAAATTATTTTATATCATTTTCCCTGTGTGACTTTCAACAAGTCACTTAACCTCTCTGATCCTTAGTGTCTTCATTTGCAAAATGAAGAGGATAGACTGGGATTGCTTTCAACTCTAAATTCACAATACTGTGATCTGCATTCATGTTACATTTCCTCGGTAGAATATAAGCTTTTTGAAGGTAGGGATTGTTTTGTTTTGTCTTCATATGCAACAGTCAGTTGTCAATAAATATTTATTCAACAGTTTTTATGTGCTAGGTATGGTACTAAGTGCTGTCATACAAAGTAAGTCCCTGCTCTGAAGGAGTCTAATCAGGCAGAAAAATCTTGGAAAAATCAGGGAGAATACGAGTGGTAGGATCGGTAGTCAGATGTCTCAGTTGTCAAAAAAAAAAAGGATAAGTGGAATCTGTGAATTCTGGCTTGACTTCAAATCCTGGCAAAATTCTTGAATACATTACTAAAGGGTTGACTTGCCAGTTTCTAGAAAGGGAAACAGTCATCAGCAAATGCCATGATAGGTTCGTAAAGAACAGATCACACTAGACCAATCTAATCTTATCTAATTCTCTGTTTCACGCGAAGAAGTAACCCTTCTTCTTGACAAGGCCTTGACTTTTTCATGCACAAGTGATCCCATTCCATCCTATTTTCTCCCACAAATTGCCCCCCTCTAACATCCTCACTAATCTTTGATCTCTCTCTGTTTACTGTTTTCCTATGCTCTATGAAGACACCAATATTTTTCTCAACCTCATAAAGCAGTCACTTTATAAATATCTCCCCACTATCTATTGTTCTATAGCATTCATCTCCTTTTGTGACTAAACTCCTTGAGAAGGTTGTCTACAATTGGTGCTATTGAAGTGATATTCCCTTAAATCCATAACCTTTTTTTTGGTGGGGGAAGGCAGGACAATTGGGGTTAAGTGACTTGCTCAAGGTCACACAGCTAGTAAGTGTGTCAAGAATCTGAGGTCAGATTTGAACTCAAGTCCTCCTGACTCCAGAGCTGGTACTCTACCTACTGTGCCACCTAGCTGCCCCTCCCATAACCTTTCATTTCTTCTTCCTCCTCAAGTCCCTGGACCTTCACTCTAGCTCAGCCACACATCTTGTCATTACCCACAAGTGTTCTACTTCCCTTATTAGAAACTCACATTATCCTCTCTTATCACAATCTCTCATCCTTCCACCTCTCTAGATGCTTCACTTCTCCTGCACATCTTCTTTGGCCTAATCATGACCCCAATCCATCTACCTCTCAGTACTTTCTCCAGAACAGAGGCAGTTACCTCTGCTCTGACTTGACTTTCCTTTCTTTCCAACCTCAACCCAATAGTTTGCCATTTCAACTCTACGCTAGTTTCTGCTCTAGAATCCCTTGCCCAGTAAGTCATTTATTTAGTTCCTGTTAAATGCCTGACATTGTGCTAAGTGTTGATAGTCTCTGTTCTTAAGGAGCTCACAATCTAGTGAGAGAGACAACAGGAAAGTAAATATGTACAAACAAGCTATATACAGGATAAATAAAAAATAATTTAAATAGGAAGGCCATAGGATTAAGAGGGATTGAGAAAGCTTCTTGTAGAAGATGAGATTTTAGTTGGGACATGAGGGAAGCCTGGAAAACCAGGAGGAAGAGATGAGGAGGGAGGACCTTCCAAGCTTAGGGGATAGAGAAAAGGTCCAGAATCTGAGAGATGAAGTAACTTGTTTGTGGAACAGCAAGCAGGCCAGTGTCATTGGGTTGAAAAGTACTTGAGAGGCAAGGCAGTAAGACGTGAGAAGATTGGAAAAGAGTGGGGCAGAGTTGGTTATGAAGAGTTTTGAAAGCCAGACAGAGGATTTTGTATTTGATCCTGGAGGTGATAGGGAGCCAATGGAGTTTATTGAGTGGGAGTAGGGCAGGGTGATGTGGTTGAACTTGAACCCTTGTCCTTTTCCTGATCTTGCCAAATTTCAACTCCCGATTACTCTAATCACCCACCTTTTCCACACCTGATCATGGGCTGAACAGTTGGAGGAAATCTCACAACCATGCTGACATAGCATGTGACAACTTAATGATAGCCAACCTCACCTGGGCTCTCATTTTTACCAGGCCAGTCATTATTTCTTTTTATTTGATTCCTTATCTGACTCTCCGTAGAAGCTGCTCCAAAACTTCTTTTGCCTCCTTAGACCACTCTATATACTCTTCCCTCTCACATCTCTCAGCTGAGGAACTCGTCCTATATTCTGCTCAAAAAAATTAAAGCCATTCAACATGATCTCCTTCACTTCACATTTTCACCTTAAAACCATTTGACATCATCTCACATTCTCTCCTTTCCCTCAGTCTATGACAAAGAGGTGACCCTTCTCCTTGCCAAGACCAATTCCTCTACATGTGCAACTGATCTGATTCTCTTTCATATTCTCCAGCAGATTTCACCCTCAGGTATCCACTCTGTTTTAATCTTCTGGTTCATTTTCTACTATCTTCACCCATACCCAAGTCCATTCCTTTAAAAATATTCACAAGACACTTCCATTCTCTCAAACTATCACACCATTACTTCCATCCCTTTCTTGGCCAAACTCCTTGGAAAAAATAGTTTACACTAGATGTATCCACTTCTATTCTCACTCTGACCTTTTGCAATTTGGCTTACAACTTAATCACTCAACCGAACTTTCTTCATAGTTACCAATGACCTCTCAATAGTCAAATCTAGTGGTTGTTTCTTAGTCCTAATCTTTCTCAGTTCTGCTTTTGACACTGTTACCCACCCCTTTCTCCTGGATATTCTCTCCTTTCTAGATTTTCATTATCCTACTTTCTTTCAGTTCTTCTACCTGTCCCACCACTCCTTCTTAGTCATCTTTGATGACTCATCATCAACATCATGCCCTCTATTTGTGGGTATCCTTAAGGTGTGTTCCTAGAAACTCTTCATTTTCTCTCTTGAGATACCCTCTCTTATTAAGCTCCTCAGTACCCATGGGTATCTCATCTTTATGCAAATGATTCATACAAATATACAAATACACACATAGGGCAGCTAGGTGGTACGGTGGATAGAATGAAGGGCATAAAGTTGGGAAAGACTCAATTTTTTGAGTTCAGTATGACCTCAGATGCTCACACATCACTGAGCTGCTCCTCCACACTACTGTCAAGATGATTTTCTTTAAGGGTAGGTCTGACCATATGACTTCTCTACTAAATCAACTCTAGTGGCTTCCTGTTGTTTCTTGGAGCAAACATAAACTTCTCATTTAACATTTAAAACCCTACCCAACATTGCCTTTACCTATATTTCCATCTTCATTGAACATCATTCCTCTTCCCACACTCCAAGACACAACCAAACTGGCTTTCTCTTTGTTCCTCACACATGACACTCCACCTCCTGTCTCCATGCCTTCGCAATGGCTATTCCCTATGTCTGGAATGTAGCTTCTCCTTACCTTGGCCTTTCTACCTTTGAGATGCGGCTCAGACATTATCTTCTGCAAGAGGCTTTTCCTGATTTCCCCAAATACTAGCACTTTCCCTCCCAAACTACAGTGTATTAAACAACTTTGTATATATTTATAGAATTTTTACCAAAATGTATTAACTTAATATTTATGCTACATACAATTTTATATACATGCTATCTCCATCATTAGAGTGTAAACTTATTGTATGTATGTCATTCCTTATATTTACATCCCTAGCTTATTCTAGTGCCTGGCATATTGTTGTTGTTCAATTGTGTCTGACTCCTCATTACCCATAAAACAGGGGTGGAGAACCTTTTCATGTTAATATTTAGCTGTAATCTAATAAGGCCACCTTCAAGAAACTTCAATTAGATATACTTTAAAATGTACACTATTTTGCAAAAATCTAACTATTTTGTACTTGATAATTTCAAAAAATGAAAAATATGTGTTAATTTTAAAGTTAACTAACTTTTTATGACTTTGTTGGGTCTTCTTTTTATTGGGAAGCATTTGAATATTTGGTTGTGGCATGGAGGTCCACAGCCCATCCTCTAGATGGGTATCAGTCATTTGTAATGTTAAAGGCATCTTGATTTGGGTTAGGTAGGAGAATGTAGATTCTCAGCAATAAGTGATTAAAGAGCAAGAAAGAATTTTTCAGGCATGTTGCTGAAGGCATGGGTACTCTACTTCACTTTTCCATATTTCAATTGGATCTTTCTTAGCATCAAGCAATGACTTTAAAATGTCATCTACTGAGAGCTCAATCAATTCCATCTGTAGTTCTTTAGGTGCCTTGGTGATATCAACTAGGTGAGGCTGAAATGCTCATTTGAGTGTGATGTCATGATTCTCAAAGTAAGTGAACCTTTCATTGTATTCTCCAATTAATAGGTCTATAACAGCTGTGTATTCTTCAAATGATTCGCATATATCATCCTGCTCACCAATGACCTTTGCTAACTGGGGAAAATGTTCATCTGAAATTTCCTTTTGAAGAAGGAGTGTTTTGAAAAAAAGACAGCTTTATTAAAAAATGCTTAGATTTTTTTTTGCCACATATCATATGTAGACTTAGTTTTTACCTTGCAAAGAAATAGTCGTCATTTAGTTTGACATGATATCACACAAAAAAGCAGCGTTCCTATGGAAATCTTCTTTCAATAATTCACATTGCTGATTCTGTTCCTCATAAAGTTTAACTATCTGTTCTCATAGAGATAAAATTTTGGCTAACACTTTTCCCTGCAATAGCCAATGCACTTTAGAGTCATACGGCAAATCCACACTGAATATCTCATTGTTCAACTTTAGCATGTTACAGAACTGATAATGCCATGTTTCTTTTGCATGAATATAGTTAACAATACTTATAACTTGTGGCAAACTGTCACTTAAAATAGTAGCTTTAGCACAGAGATTTTGCTGATGCAAGATACAATGAAAAGAAATGAGAGCATCTGGATCTGTTAATACTTTTTTATATCTGTGCAATAAACTCTTCATGTTTTCCTATCATGAAAAGTGCACCATCTGTACATACACTCACTAAATGTACCAAGTTCAGTCCAGCTTCACGACATTTATCTTGAAAGTTGCTGAAGATGTATATATAACCTGTGCTGAGTCAGTAGTATCAGTTGATTCGTCCAAAGCAATTGAATTATATATACGTATATATTGTGATACCTGAAGCAGCCAGCTATTGCTAGAAAAACCCTGCCCCCAGCCCCTAACTGCAAACCCCAGTCTGCATAAGAAAAAAACAGACTGAGTTCCTGCCATTCGGTGAGTGTCCTGGGCCCCTAAGACTTTTCCAAGGAATGTAAGCTAATTACCAGGAAAAGCCTAACGATCTTCCTTTGTCTAACTGAGTGGGCTCAGAGATGTCTCTATCTAATGTCAACAGACTGAGCCGGAGCATCCCTTGGTCTGTCCATGGCCATTAAGGATGAAAGCCTCGGCTCTAGACATTATCTTGAATTATATGACTTCTGCCTTATCTTGAGCCTTCCTTGTTGTGGAAGTTATGGCAAGATGGACACAGGGATGCTGGGTTGTAATTTCAGTTGACACTTTGTCAGCTATCTGGTATGTTGTATCTACAATCTATTAAGGAGGTTCCTTTTATCATAGTCATAAAAGGTACAGGCGTGCTGAGTCTGCAAAATGACATTTCAAGAGATAATTAACCACTGTACCCTGTATTCTCTATAAAAACTACACTTGCACTTCAAAACAGGGCCATTGATTTGGGAAGACCCCAATGGCAGCCGGCTAAATAAATTCTCCACTTAAAACTTATACTCTGTGGCATGTCTCACTCGCTTCTGGTATAACTATATATATATATATATATATATATGTATGTATGTATATTCCTTTTGAAGTATTGCATGAAGTTGTTCTGTTAATTTAAGGTCTAATTCATGCTGCTGATCAGCTATGGTTCTCCCTGAAAGAGGCAGTTGTTCGTACTTCGAAACGTTATCATGGTCTAAGCATCCTACAACTTCGACAATGCATTCTTTCACAATTTCTACTGAATGGCTTCCTTTTTTCCCAAGTATATAAGCTACTTTACAAGTTGCTTCAGTGGCATTCTTTATAGGTCTTATTGCTGCTTGAAAGAATTGGTTTTGCTTTTGCTTTTGATCTTTTAATTTCTGCAATACACCCTTTTGTGCCTCTCCCTCTAATTCAAAATATTTGTGGTCCTTAGGAGTGTTATAATGCTGATGAGCATCGAATTTCTTTAATGTTGATATCGCAGTATTACAAAGCAAGCAAATCATCTTATGTTTACCAGAAACAAGATAATATTGCAATTCCCAATCCTCATTAAAAAGAATCTGTTTTCTTCCTTCAGTGTTCTCTTGGTCTTCTTTGACATGGTAGGCTGTTAAACAGACAGAATTAAAAAATATTATTGAGCTATGCACCTATTCATGAATTGCACTTCAAACAGAAATGCAGTGCACTGTTATCAAAGGCTGATAACAGACTGGCCTACTCAACCCCCATAAATTTTCTCCAAACAGCCTACTTCCACTAAGGTGGGGGAAGTTAGAACTAGATAATGAGTGGAGCAGTCATCAACTTAGCCTTTATGGCTTACTAATGTTCTAATTGTGCTGATCAATCTGGGAGGATTATTTTGTTGAAAAATTTTATTCTTTGGTATTTAAAATACATTTATTTTAAAAATAAAATAAAAATATAAAAGATGAAAAAATGTATTAATAAAAATAAAAGGATTTGTTCTGTAAAATTTGGATTCAGTCAGAAGAACACACTTAAGGACCTAGAAGGCTGTAAGTGGCTTTAAGACCACAGGTTCCCTACCCTTGCCATAGAAGGTAGCTGTCCATAGGGTTTTCTTGGCAAGGATACTAGAGAGGTTAGGCATTTACTTATCCAGTGAATCCAGTGTTAGGGTTTTTTGGCGGGGCTGCCTGGAAATTAGAGGTTAAGTGATTTATTTACTCAGGGTCACACAGCTAGGAAATATCTGAGGCTGAATTTGAACTTAGGTCTTCCTGACTCCAGGTCAAGTTCTCTATCCACTGAGCCACCAGCTACCTCTGTATATACTTGGCATATAGTAGGTGTTTGATAAATGCTTCTTTATTGATTGAATCTTAGTTTCTGTTAATGACATGATACCTTTTAGAATAAGATGTATGCTGTCTACAGGCTAGGATTTGCAAGGCTGGCACTGTAGAGTCTGGCTATTGTAATCTAGATGCTATACCTTCAACTCAGGCAGTTACTACCAAGAGAATGGCGGTCATTTGTTTTGAATGTTTATATCAATTAGTTCATTATGAGCCAATTCAATAAGCTTTTATTAATTTAAGTGCCTACTGTGTGTTAAATACTGGCTAGTCAGTGGGGCAGTGGAGTGTTTGAGGTAGAAAGTTTAAGTTTGGCATGGACTCTACCCTCAGGGATCTCATATCTCAGAATTTAATTTTCTCTGAGGATAGATAGCTGAAATGAGGTTACAACATGTGATTGAGTCAATTATGTTTTCCAGAAAGATTTCTTTATTCAAATGGCAGAATATGAATATTTACTAATCCTTACTAACATTTGTCTTAGTAACTAAGATTTGTCTTAATGAGGTATTATTCCTTTAAAGAGTGAGGGAAAAGCAAACTGGGCTTAATTTGGACCAACAAAAAGGAACTGGTTTGTGAAGAAGAAATGCTAAGACTCTTGTAGGGAAGGGTGTCTCTTTGAAATCTTGAAAAAGAAGGAAAGTAAACTCAAGTATAACTTGACATGCTTTAGATTTTTCTTGGGGTAGATTTCTAAAGCTCAGAGAATGATAAATGCTAAGGACAGAGGAAAGAGGCCTTTTAGCTATATGGGGAGCAGGTGGAAGAGCAAAGAATAGATAGGACTCTTGATCAGCTGTAATATCATTCAATGATAATTGATATTAGAGGGAAGGCAGCAACACGCGAATCCAATTTACTTCTATTTTCTCTATCAGAGAATGATATTCAAATTTGGAAAAGCATAATCAGGAATTTCATAGGCTTATAAATTTAGCACTAGAAGGAACTTCAGAGCATCTAATCCATATCTCTTATTTTATATATAATGAAACAAAGGTGCTGAGAAGTTAAAGAATTTATCCAAGGTTGCACAGGGAGTTAGTGGCAGAACCAAGATTTGATCTCTGGACCTCTAACTCTGAATCTACTATGATTTCCACTTCATCATGCAAGACATGTAAAGAAATGGCAGAATCTCATTGCCCTCAGTGATTTCAAGACAACAGACCCTGATGAATATATTCCAGGCTACTGTTGGAACTTGGGCCTATGTCTGTTGAGTCATTGTCAATGATGATGTAAAAATCAGGGAGCATGGGAGGACTGTTGCAACAATGGAGATAGTAGAATGTCTCTATTGTCAAAAAAAAGGTGGAGTCTGCAAAATACAGACTAATAAACTAGACTTTAAATGTTTGAAAAATTTTGGAATACATTATTAAAGGAATGGTTTGTGACTATTTAGAGAGGGAAACAGCAGTCAGAGCTATTGCAGATTCATAAAACAAAAGCTATGCCAGTCTAGTCTCATTTCCTCTTTTTGAGGATAACCAGATGACTTAATTAGAGGAATTTGGTAGATATAATATAACTAGATCTCAGCAAGGCATTTGACAATTTCTTATGATATCTTTATGAGAATGACAGTAAAGAGGGAATGCCTGTATGCAGGAGGTTATAGGGATGCCTGGCTGCCCAGTGCCCCCCTTTTATTTCATTGGCTTACATAAGGATTGTCAAAACATACCTCTGATGCTGATGTTTGAAGTCATGATTGTCGATGCTAGTCCCTGGACATGTGGGTTTATGTGTGGAGTGAAATGCAAAAGCTCAAAGATTAGGAGTTGGATAGAATCTTAGACATCATCTAATTCAATCCTCTCATTTTATAGATGAGGAAACTGAGACCCAAGGAGATGAAGTGACTTGCTCAAGATCAAATGGACAGTAAGAAGCAGAGCCAGGCTATCAACCCACGTCCTGAGAATCCAAATACAGCAGAGCACTGTGCTGCTGTCGTGCTTTGTGATTTTGTGTGTGATGGGAGTCATTTAAGAAGAGTGACTCTGTGTATGGGAGAATGACAGTGAGAGAATTTCCAGAAGCTTGGAGTCTCAGTAGTCTGTTGATCAGTTAAGAGAAAGGGAATCAAGCCTTTGTGCAAAAGAGAAGTTTAATTTGAGGAAGGGTGGGTGCTAGGGCAAGGAAGGATGCTAGTGTACCTTGCCTATGCACTGATCTGTGAGAGACTATGTTTGAGGCTCTTGGTTCTGGTGTTATCCCAAGTGGAATTACTTGTTTTCAGAAACTGGTGAACAGAAATTTGTCAAACTTGGTTTCATATCTTTTACAAGCATTAGCAATTTTTGGGCCTCTGCAGTCTCCACTGGAGAAAAGAGAAGTTGGAAGAAGTTGACTCAGAGCTTGGGATATGA
This sequence comes from Trichosurus vulpecula, assembly GCF_011100635.1. Taxonomy (NCBI): domain Eukaryota; kingdom Metazoa; phylum Chordata; class Mammalia; order Diprotodontia; family Phalangeridae; genus Trichosurus; species Trichosurus vulpecula. The sequence continues at coordinate 88,067,236 of NC_050574.1, read as the reverse complement.
GAAGTCGACTGGATTGTGGGTGGGTCCAGGACTCCTAACAGGCAAGTGATATGAATCATGTCAACTAGATTATGGTAAAGTTAGGTGTATTCAAAACTGATGAATGACTGGATCAAAAGAGGAATCATTAATGGGTCAATATCAATCTGGAATTGGGTCTTTAGCGAAGTGTCCAAATGTCCTTAGATCTATGTACTTCAACATTTTTATTACTGATCTGCGGGAGGCATGGATGGTAGGCATATCAAATTAAAGATGACACAGCTCCACTAGGGATAGTTAACAAGTTGGATCACACAGTTGGGATCTTAAAAGATCTTAATAGACTAGGAAGATTCACTAACTCTAATGATGTACAACTGAATGACAATAAATATAAAGAACTCAAGAAAATGTGTACATATTGACTGAGGGAGATGTAGCTAGACATGTTCATTGGATCATCAGTTTAAAACCAGAAGGGCATTTGGTTTAACTTTCTCATTGTACGTGTGAAGAATCTGAGGCACAGGGGAGTTAAATACTTTGCACAGGAAGTAATTAACAGAACCCAGGTCTTTGGAGTATAAATCCAGCTCTCTTTCCAATGACCCATAGGAAATAAAGCTGAGGGCTTTAGTAGATTGTAAACAGGTGACATGGCAGGCACAAAAATTAAAGTGAATTTTAAGTCAAGAATAGAAGAATAGAGTAGAATGAGGGAGGTGACAATCGTTTCTCACTGCCCTGGGCAGATCACATCTAGCGTGGCATCCTGTTTAAGGAAGGACCCTGACAAGCTGCAGCTCATTTGGAGGATGGCATCCAGGACAATGAGAAGATTAAAGCCTAGGCCATACAATGAAAGAGTGAAGGAAATGAGGATGTTTAGTCTGGAGATGAAAGGAATTAGAAGGACCCAATGCCTGCTCTCACTTACTAAAAGACTGTTGGGATGGAAGGATAAGACTTGTTTAGTTTGGCCCTACAGGATAAAACTAGGAGTAATGGGGAGAAGCAGCAGAAAGGTCACTTTTGGTTTGATATAAGGAAAAGCTACCCAACAATTAAAGTTATATAAAGTTGGAATGAACTGCCTCTCCTGCATGAGTGGGGATCAGGTGGAAAGAAGATAACCTCTTGTTGGGGGTATTGTAGAGAGTGCCAGCACAGGGTCTGGAGGACTCCTGAGATTCCTTCAAGCTAAGCCCCTTGTGCCTCAGATTCCTCATACGTGCAACGAGAAGGTTAAACCAAATGCCAAATGATGATCCAATAAACATGTCCAGCTACATTTCCCTCAGTCAATATGTAATTTTAGAGGAAGAATTGATAACCTAAGTATAGTCTTGTTACTTTCTGACTGAACTTCAATTGTAATCACTGTCATTCAACTCTGGTTTTCTTCCAGACCTAAGTAGGAAACTCACCATGAGTCTTTTGTGAGGATTTTCTCCACTCTAGTCCCTCCCCATTGATCCCAATGGCAATCAGACTGGAAGGTCTTTTGGGGGGGGGGTGGAGGTGGGATCGTTCATTGTCCTGCCCTCTGGAATAACTTTGCTAAGTGTTGCTGGATCTCCTTGGTCCTGGCCCCATAGATGACAGGGTTGACAAGGCAGGGGATCAGCAAGTAGAAGGCACTGATCAAATTGTGTACATCCTGAGGGGCAGTGCGGGCCACACGGTACACAATTGAAGAGAACAAAGCGGAGCCATACACAGTGAAGATGACAAGCAGGTGAGATCCACATGTGTGAAGAGCCTTTGAGCGGGCACCACCTGAGGAGATCCTAAAGGCAGCATGGGTGATGCGTGTGTAGGATGTTGCTAGGAGAAGAAGGTCCAGGATCCTATTGAAGACCCGGAGGGCAAGTCCTACGGTCTTATTCAGTGAGATGTCTCCACAAGACAGCTTCATCAAGGCCATGTGCTCACAGGTGAAGTGACGGATCACATTGGAGCGGCAAAAGTGAACTCTTGAAGCCAGAACCACCACGGAGACCACAATGCCCATACTCCGGGTGGCAGCCACTCCTACTAGCCCTGCTAATACCTGGCCTGTCATGATCTCTGGATAGCGCAGTGGGTAACAGATGGCAATATAACGGTCCAGAGCCATGACCAGAAGGATGTTGCAATCAAAAGCTAGTAGAAAGTAGATGAAAAACATCTGGATAAGGCAACAAACCAAAGATATGTGATTGAAGTGGGTGGAGAAACTGAAGAGCATGGCAGGGACCACAGTAGTGGCAGTGCAGATGTTGATGGCCAGGAGTAGGCTAATGAGTGCATACATGGGTTGGTGCAGGCTCCTCTGGGTGGTTACAATATAGATGATTAGGCCATTGGATGAGAGGATCACCATATAGAGACAGAAGAATGGGAGGATCAGAAGGGACCGTGATTCCTTCAGTCCTGGGAAGCCCAATAAGAAGAAATTGGTGTAAGAGATGTTGAAGGTCACATTCCACCCTGACATCCTTGCTAGGACTGGCCAGAAAGCTCTGGGGTGAGGGAGGAGGGTCCCCACGTCCCTTTTCCTGATACTCCTGAAGGTGAATGCAAGAAACTCAAACATTATTGCACAAAACTTAGTAAGAGAGATCTTCAAAAAATGACTATTCTCTCTCCATTGGCAAATCTGTCTTTCAAATGGATGTAAATAAATTAATCAATCAAGACTCTATTGGTCTTGATCCTAAGGTATATAAAGACTTACAGTCTCTATCCTCAAGGAGCTTAGAGTCTATTGGGGAAGACAACATGTACACATAAAAATATGCTCAAAATATATACAAAGTAAATAGAAGATAATTTTTGGAGGGAGGCACTAGCAGATAAGAGGATTCGAAATGACCTTATATAGTAGGAGACACTAGATGTGAGCTTTGAAAGAAGCCGGGCATCCAAGAGGCAGAGGGGAAGAGGTGGTACATTCCAAGCTTAAGGGAAAGCTTGTAAAATGACAGAGAGATGGAGAGGATGGAATATCAGGTGAGAGGAGTAGCAAAAGCCAGTTGGAGTCATAGAGTATATGCAGGGGAGAAATATATAATAAGCCTGGAAAGATAAATTGGATTAAGATTGTGAAGGGCTCAAAATGCCAAACAGAGGAGTTTTTATTTGACCTTAGAGGAAATAGGGAAACACCAGAGTTTTTTGAGCTGAGAAATAAGGGTCAGACCCATCCTTCAGGGAAATCATTTTTCCATCTTGTGGAGATTAGATGGAATATGGGAGAAACTTGTAGCAGGAACACAAGTTAGGAAGGTATTGCAGTGGTCCAGAAGAGGGGTGATCAGGTTCTGAATGTGCACATAGGGAGAAGGGGATAGATCATAAGAATAACAATAACAATGTACATTTTCATAATGTTTTAGGGTTTTCATACTATTTTTCTTACAACAGCCCCGTGAGATAGGTAGTTCAATCAATTTATCTTGATTTTTATACTTAAGAAGCTTAGACTCAGAGAGGACAAGGGAGTTGCCCACTATCCCTAGCTAGTAAGTGTGTGATGAATTTGAATCTGGGTGTCCCAAGTGCAAGTCCATTGCTCTAATCATCATTTTACATCAATACTTAATTAAAGGATAATACATTGTCAAAGTGGAAAGGAGCCTCAGAACCCACTAGTCTAACCCATACCTGAACAGAAATCCCTTCTATAACATCCTTGTCAGGCATACCGCAGCCTGTGCTTCAATACCTACAGTGATGGGGAGATCACTTCTTCCTGAGGTGGCCCATTATACTTTTGGATAGCTCTAACTGGTAGAAAGTTTTTCTTTATAAGGGGCTGACATGTCTTTCTCAAGTTCTTCCCCCTCTTCTCTGCTCACCCCTCCCCATTAATTCTAATTCTGCCCTCTGGGGCCAAGCAGAACAATTCAATTCCCCCATTCCCATGGAAGCTTTTCACGCTTGAAGACACCTAGCATGAGCCCCCTTCACCCTGTCTTTTCTTCTCCAGCCTAACACCTCCAATTCCTTTCTTACTTTTATTCCACTTACTTTTTACCTTACTCTTGTAAGGCAGGATCTCATGACCTTTCATCATTCCATTTTTCCCCCTTTTGACTCTCCCCAGGTCATCAATATCATTCCTAAAATGTGGTTCCTAGAATTGAACATAGCATTACAGATGTTTTCTCACCATGGCAAGAGATGGCGCTTCATTCTAGACGCTACATTCCCTTTAATTCAGCCTCAGATGGAATGAGTGGAAGAAAAGAAATGAAAGAATGTTTATCTAATTGTCTTGGTATTTCTACTCATATGTTGTTTGCATTTTTTCTCCTAGAAGATATTTTTTTCAGCTTTTCTGTTTTCTGTGGGAAGTTAGCCTGGAGCTACTTGTAAGAAGACTGTATTGATTCAAATTCTAGCTTTGTCACTTGTTCATCTGGCTTTGAGCAAGTAGCCTAACCTCTCTGGGCCTCTGTTCTTCATGTATACAATGAGGGGGTTGGAACATATGATGCTCTCCATAAAGAGTCCCTACTAATTCAAAGCTCCAATCTTATGATTCTGGTCACTTATCTTTTGTTGTCTGAACACTTGGTTTGTTCCTGCCTCCAGCCCTGACCTCTTTCCTGAGCTCCAGTTTCACATCACCAACTACCTCTTGGACATCTACAATTTGGATGTCCTACAGCCAGTTCAAACTCCATATCTCCAAAACAGAGCTCATTATCTTTCACCCGTAACTTCTTCTCTTCCCAGATTTCCTAATATTATCTTTATTTTTACCTTCCTTTGGGTTCTGGGTGTTCTAGACCATGGAGACAGTTGAAACTGTTTAAAATATATAAAGATCTTTTTAAAGATAAAAATCTTTGGTACATAATTTCTGTTTTGGAGAGGTGTAAGAGGTCTTGGGGACTGGAAAAAAGGTCCTAGTCCTTTTTACCTTGCTGGTTATGTGACGTGAATGTCCTCCTTTGTTTTTTTCTCTGAACTATGCTCTTCCTATTAGGGCACCATGATCCTCTCAGTTAGCTAGGCTTGCAACTTCAGAGTCAGACTCACCCCTCCTATCCAATCTGTTGTCAAATCTTGTCCTCCTTTTACCTTTACTACATTTCTCAGTAATACATTTCCCTTGCCTTTACTCACACAATTGTCACGCTGGTGAAAGTTCTCATCACTCCAAAGTTTGGACCACTGCAATAGCCTTTTAATTATTCTCTCTGTTTCAAGTCTCTCCCTACTCCAAGCCATCCTCCACTAAGCTGTCAAAGTGATCTTCTTAAAGCTCAGGTCTAACCATGTCACCCCACTATTTCATTAACTCCAGTGATTTATTATTATGGGCAGTAGGTGGCACAATGGATAGAGGGTTGTGCCTGGAGACAGGAAGACCTGAGTTCAAATCCAGCTTCAGATACGTACTAGCTGTGTGACCCTGGGCAAGTCATTTAACCCTGTTTGCCTTAGTTTCCTCTTCTATAAAATGATCTGGAGAAGGAAATGGCTAACCATTATTTCTTTTCTTTGCCAAGAAAACTCCAAATGGGGTCATGAAGAGTACGACACAACTGAAAATGACTGAACAAAAACACCTAGGATCAAACATAAATTTCTTAATTGGCATTTAAAACTCTTCATAACCTGCCCCCTTCCTGCCTTCCTGTCTTCTTACACCTTACTCCCCTCCACACACTCTATGTGACACTGGTCTTCCTGTTGTTGCTAATACGCTACAATTCATCTTCAAACTCTGTGCCTTTCTATTGGTGGTTTCCCATGCCTGGAATGCTCTCTCCTCTGCTTTATGCTTTCTATGACATCCTTTAAGATTCAGTTCCAATCCCACCCTCTCTAGGACACCTTTGCTGGTCTGTCTCCTTGCTCACCTTTCCCTGCCTCCTCTCCATCTGGCATTTGAAATGACCTTCTTTTTGACCTGTATCTATCTTGCTTGTAGAGTCATTTGCATGCTATCTCCCCTCTAGGCTGTGAGTTCTTGGAAGGCAAGGACCTAGTTTTTGCTGTTCTTTGTATCCACAGAGCTTAACAAATAGTCATTGGCACACAGTAAGGGCTTAATAAATGCATGTTGATTGACTAACTTTCCCTCCCTTCTCACCTTCCTCTACCAAAGCTGATCTTATCCTTTTATGTTTTGTTGAGGGGATCCAACTTTTCTCATCTCTTCCCTCTTCTTTAAGGTGTGCGTAGATAGATCAAGCCTTAATTTAACCAGACATGTTACAGTTTAATCAGGATAATTGTACAATTGTACAATACTTCACTTGGAATTAAGAAAGAAAACTGTGGAGCACCAGAGAGCTGAAGCTGGCTAACATTAAGCATATGGATCCCAGATCTAGACCTGGAAGACCATCTTCTCTCACCCCTTAATTTTATTGCTGGGGAAACTGAGGCCCAGAGAAAGCGACATTTAGCATCCTGCAGGTAAAGATCCCTGTATGATATGGGGAGTTTCAATGCTTTAATTCACAGGAAGGAATTTGTTTTTGGGCCTGAATTTGTGAGATAGGCCCTCCTCAGCCTATCTTACATCTTACCATATGGGTAACTAACTCTTCCACAGAGGTATTCAGACATACACACATAAACACTGTCTCAATACAGTCACATGTCAAACTGATATACACATTATGCAGTCAAACACAAAGACCAATGACCAAGCAGAGACATCCATATTCTCACATCTACAGACATACAAAGAGTTGTATACATACATGGAGATACATGTACAGAAAGAGACCAATATGGAACCTTATGAAAAGAAGCAAATGCACACACAGACACAACCACATGTGTCCCCTGGCATTCCATGGGAAGTAATTGGGGTGTGATCAGTTGGACCTCATTGTGAGTCTTAGAGCAAACCTCAGGCTCCCACAGCTGTCCCCATCCTACCGTAGCATGGGTAAAAGAATCTTTGTGTGCCTCATCAGGCATAAGTCCCATTAACACTAGGAAACCCTCAAGCCTTAGAGAAGAGGAGGATGGATTTTCCCTAAACACCTGGCTGACAGACAGGAGATAGATGCCCTGGGAGATTGGAGCTGCTGTGTTCACTGAACTGTTAAGTGGTGGCATTGGAAGAAAATTCTGGACTTCACATCTGGGAGAGCAGCCAGGATCCTCCTCCCCTTTCATTATTATCCCTCCTTCTATGTCCCTACTTAGTTTGTCCCAGAAGACACAAGTAGGAGTACTTAGGGAAAATTGCAGGTTGGCAGATGTTGACTCAAAGGAAAGGAAAAGTCTCCTAGAAATAAGAGCAATCAATGGGTAAATGGGATTCCTCGGGAAGCAGCCGATTCCCTGGCAATAGAGGTAATCAAGCAGAGGCTGTTGGAGAGAGGATTTCTATCCAGGCATGGTTTGGATTCAGTGCCCTTAGGACCACTCCTGCTCTGAGAGTTTGTGATTTTGTGTAGCACTAAAACTTGAGGCCTTTGAGGGGGAATCAGGTAATTGCAGGACAGGTATGAGCAGGATCTCTGAGGGCTCTCTGGTTTCTCTACCTCAAGGATATAACCTGAGGGGACATGTTAGCAAGGGAAGTCCAGATGCATATGGCTCTTGTTGGCATAGGATTCAATTTCTCTCATCAGATCATATACTTAGACTTGGAAGATTCATCAGGTTCATATGGTGTAACCCCCTTTGTATAAAAGATGAGGAAACTGAGGCCTAGAGAGGATACGTGGGATTTGAACTCATGTTCTCCAGTGCTCTTTCCAATACATCTTGCTGTTTTTTGTACTAAATTGATTTCAAAGCAACAAATACTTATCGAGCTCCTATTGTGTACAAGAGTTTTTAAAAATTGGGCATTGGGGCTGCAAAAGTGGAAAACCTCTCCTTTTGCTGCCACCCTGCACCCCTCCCAGTCCCAGATACCACTGGCCAAGATCTGTTACTCACCAGGATAGGCAGGACCTCAGATCTTGAACTGTGCTCCCTGTGTGAAGGTTAAATCTTCCTGAGCTTCCCTGAGGACTTCCTCAGGCTCTGCCTCTGCCAATCAATAGTATCCTCTTGGGGGATGGCTCAGGGTAAGAAGTCTGCATCTTGACCAGGCTCTGTCTATGCCCTGGGTTAGCATCCTTGGGGGGAAGAGATCATGACTTGTATCATGGGATCATGGGATTGAGGGCTAGAAGGGACCTTAGAGACCACCTAGTACAACTCTTTCATTTTACAGATGATATAACTGAGGACCAAGGAAAGAAAGGAACTTGCCCATGTTGCAGATCTAGAAAGTGGCAGAGTTAAGACTAGAATCCAGGTTCTCTGACTCCAAATCTGGCTCTCTTTCCACTACCCCATGCTACTTTGCTCTCTAGGTTCAGGGTATGAAAGCAGAGTCTATATAAACCCTCAAAAGGAGGTATAGAGAGCAGGTTGGGCTAGATCTACTCTAAGGTTCTAGCTCTGAGAGCCTATGAAATTTTATAAGATACCAGTTCACTAATTACCTCTCCTTTCACCATCACCCTCTATAGTAACTGTTTTTCTTTTGGCCAGCAACCTTGAGGGTCTTCCCCTCCTAGTTTGATGTTTTTTTGACTAAAGGGGTCATCACCATTTCATTTTGGTACTTTGTTCTAACACTGATTTAATCATCCCTTCCCTGCAGTCTCCATAAACCCCAGATTATCCAATTATATTTCCAAGGGATGTATTCATAACAGAAAAGTGCTATATACAATAATATTCAGAATATTATTGTAGGTAATTGAAAATGCCTTTAAAAGAGTCTCCTTCATGAAACTGAATGGTGCTGTAATCTGCTAATCTAATACTTAACCCAAATTCCCCAGGCCTAGCTTCATTTTCACCATTCTTTGTAGTCCAGCTCCCATGGGTCCTCAAATAAAAATGGTAATCCATCCACCGTGAGTTTATGTTACATCATTCCAACAGGATCCTCACTACAGCAATGCAATTTTTTATATCTTTCTAATTAATTGATTAGTTATTCCACTCCCCATGCTGGCTTTTCCAAACCTTTCCATGCCTCTTAAACCTCCCATAACTCCCCCTTTTCCCACCCACTCAGCTGAGAATTTTGCCTCATATTTCACTGAAGAAAATTGAGGCCGTTCAGAGAGCTTCCTCTTCTTCCCTCTTCTTCATCTCACATCACTCAGAAGCCTTCTGCCACCATCTTTTTCATCACTTTCACAAAATGGGGTGACACTTCTC